>NC_092014.1:14646373-15246373 GCF_042242105.1 Pempheris klunzingeri | reverse complement strand
GGGGAGCCCACAGCCACACAGGTGATGTTGACGTTCCCCCCTGGCATGATCTCGCTGTCCGCCGGGGGGATGGAGAAGCGAGGGGGGACACGGCGCACTGGAGCAGGAAGGTGAGGAGAGGAGAGCTGATTAGAAATTCATGGCTGTGCTGTTCAGTAAAGTACAGAACAGTGGATGTCAATCAGGGTCTATACACTGCATAGGATGACGTTTTTTTTTTTTATCGTTTTATGGCATTCAAAGAAGACTGCAAGAATTCAGACAGTTAGGTACATCACCACTAGGGCGCATGTGATATCAAAATGTTTTATTCATGGTGTTTTTAGGTGTGCTCCGCTAAATATTTTATGAACTGAACCACAAAAGATACTCACAAAAAAAAACAACCTCACAGCAAACACACATGCACTCACGGGGGAAAAAAGAGAAAAGAAGAACGCAGGGTACAGTATATCTCAAAGGGGTAAACTGTACAGGCAGGTTCAAACCTTCAGTACTGCACATAAAACAGCAGTAGACACACAAACACAAATGGCAGTTTAATGGAAGAAAAGAAAATACTCGGGAGAGACTCCAAAGAGCCACACAGTCGTTGCTGTACCAACCTTCTCGCAGCTCTGCAGAGGGAGGTACGACAGAGCACGGCGGGAGGAGGAGGAGGAGGAGAGAGAAGAGAGGAAAACCAGAACACCAGAGAAGAAACGAGAGACACAGAGAGAAAACACGTTAGACAAAGGAGCAGGGCAAGGTGGCAGCAGACAGAGTGGAAAGCCGAAGAGAAAAAGGTAGAAAGAAAGAAATGAGGAGAGCAAAGAGAGAAAACAGAAGCCATAGATGGGCAGTGTGCTGCTGAAAGCCTTCATGTTTAAAGCAGCTTCCACTGTCGGCTGTCTCCATAGACTGCCTGTCAAACACTCACTGAGCAGCACTGCAAGATTTTACTGGCCCTGCAAGCGCTGTTAGACGCACATCACTGACTCTGGGTGTTTTTGTGTGTCCATGTGCATGTGTGTGTGGGTGCACGTGTGTTTTTATATATATAAATATTTTTAGTGTCAGACATAGATGTGTGTTTATGTATGTGCATTCAGTCGTGTGTGTGTGTGTGTGTGTGTGTGTTTGTTTCATATCCCTCAGAGCGATGTTGGAGTCAGAAAAGCATGCCACGCTGTTTAAAGCCTTTATTTATTAATTTCTTTTTTTTTTGGGCAGGCTGACAACAGAGCAAAAGGCCACGGGAATAAAAATGTCTCCAAGATTCAAACATTTGGTGGCTATGTGTGTGTGCATGTGTGTCTGTGTGTTGAAGGAGACGGTGCCTGAGGAGGTGAGATGCCTGTCAGATTTGGGGAAACACAAGTCTTAACCAGACAATGATTTGGTTTTTCTCTGAGGTCTAAAGGCTAAGAAGGGAGGGCAGAGAGATTAATAGCTTGAGTGAAACATTCAGCCCTGCCCCAACTGATGTAAAGGATCTCTCACTCTAAAACCATCCTATTTTATGGCTCTACAGCAAAGAAATATAAAACATTGATATGACAAATGCACATTCCTAACAGAAGATGTAAAAAAAGGTACGAATATCTTACAGGAACAGACGTCCCAATCTGCGCATCCACTATCAATGTGATCCTTAAACCGAAGTGCTCTAATTGGATAGGCTGGTTTTTATCCCCCTCTTACCTCTGACATAGAGGTTAGCTGGAGTGGAATAGCGTGTCCCATCGCTGTTGGTAGCAACACACTCATACTTCCCCTGGTCTGACTCCTCACTCATCTCTATCTGGAGGGCACCTGGATGGATTGAGGGACGGAAAGGAAGAGTAGAAGAGGAGAGGGGAGGAGAGAGTCACACAGAAAGATAGTGAGGAAGAAAGACCAATTACACAAAAGCGGAAGATATCAGATAATTGGGTATATTCCATAGATACATAGAAATAAACACAACATAGAAATGGTAAGAACTGCATAAAGGGTAAATGAATCTGAGGAGTTGTCAGCAAAAACAAGCTGAACTCTGTATGAGGAACACAGAGCTAAAAAAGGAGCCAAATCTATTGGGAGGAATTAATAAGTTCTAACACTGTCAGCAAGAATCTGCCCAAAACAAGGGTCAGCTTCCTGATTTAGAAATGTGAGAAAAACAAAAACAAAAAAATCACTGATACAAAGCCTACAAAAACGGAGAATGTTGTCTTCATGCAAGGCAGAAACGAACAAACCAAGCAACCAAAATGTGGAGAAACCCAGTCACAAATACAGTATTTTTGAAAATTCTCTGCTGAAAATTAAGATGCAGTTATATCAGGGAGCAAATCATGTTTCAGTTTTCAAGGATAAATCCCCCAACCCCTTCGGATCCACCAATGGGATCAGGAGTGTGATGTCATTTTAAAGCACACCCAATAAGGAGGTAAAGACATCAACCGACCTCCATCAAGGCCAACAGATTAAAAAAAGGAACGACATACGCAAATACGCCTTGGGAAGGGACCGATGCTTTCTCGCTCCCTGAAAACAGAAAAACTGTCAAAAAAGTCAACCAGCGGTTCTTTAAAGATGGTGTGGTAAGGCAAAAAAGCGCCCATAAAAACTTTATCAAAAAAGTGGTTGTTTGGGGCTTTTTATCGGTAATGAGAGAGAAAAGAAGAAGTAATGGTAAAAAACCATGAAGACATGTAGGTGTGTGTGCACATTTGTGTGTTTGTGTGTGTGTGTGTGTGTGTGTGAGCACACTCATGTCTGCAAGTGTGTCTGAGTCTTTGCCATCTGGACTTTTCAGGCTGAGCGAATAACAGCTGGGAGGGAAAACAAAACTGGGACGTTTGATTGGGCAAATATAGACAAGGTAGAGGGAGAGGCCAGGTCAATCTCAGGTCAAGACGCAAAAAAAAAAAGAGACAAAAAAAAAGAAAAGAAAAGAAAATCTGGGTCACAAAAATATTAAAAAAGCAAACAAACAGAGGTAAAAGTGATAGTTATGTTTTGCCACCTCAAACTAAGCAACAAAGAAATAAATACAAGTTGTAAACACATCATGCTTCAGACTGAAAACAAAGTAGATGTAAAAAGCCAAATGATGTTTAACTGATTGACACAAAGAGAGACCACAATATGGTGAGGAAGGAAGCGATGGATTTCTGTGTTACAGTGTGAACATTGAGGCTGAGATGGAAACATGAAAGGATGAAGAGTGGATGAAAGACGAGAGGAAGGGAGACGATTAAAAGTCATAGTATAATGAATTGTTTGCTCAATTCCAATTCCCCCCTCTTGCACCTACTGCAGATCTGAAGCAGCTGGATAAGTATTACCAATATGGCAGAGTCCTGAGTCTTTTGGACTAAAGCCATACTGATTAATCCACCCAGAGCTTTTTCAGATCTGTGAAACGAGTAGGAACCAGGGGTTGAAAAGGAATCAGGCCACTGATGTCATGTTGGTCCTCCCAGCAGTCTTACCTCGTATGGGCGTGCCACCTGAGTGGGCAATGAATGCACGAGATTAGAGAAGGAGAAGAAGAAGAAAATGTTAGTACAACAGGAGGAGAAGGGGACAAGGTAAGGAGGGAGGGACTGGGGGGGGGAGGTAACTTGTAAGGGAGTAGAATCAAACTAGAGAGAAAGACTCAAAATATAGATCCTTAGAGAGTGAGAGGAAGATAAAGGCATTAAAGAAAAAGACAGAATAAATAAAGACAGAATAAGCCTGAGAGGAGAGAGGCAGATACTAGATAGACAGAGTGACAGACAGTGACAGAGCTTTAAGGAGATGGGTTATTGATTTAACTTCATTGACTTGCAGCAGGGGCAGATGTGGCTGTAGGAGTAGGGTAGTGTCTGCACTGCACTCGTCTCTAAGAGGCGGACTGGGACTCTAAGTACATTTAACTGCCTCGAGTCTTAACTTGCACGTGGAACGACACCATGTGTAATCCTGCTTGTAATATGGTGTGTAAATATATTTCATATCAGTTCCCAATGGAAAAATCCACCCTCCAATAAAAAAAGAAAAACCCTGTTAAATGTCCTTACATTGCATTTGTATTGATTTTTTTTGTTGTCTACCTTTTGCCAGTTACTCGGGAGATGTTGAAAAAAACGGCAGACGATCCAAAAACCTTCACAGCTATAATGGAGTCTGACAGCAGACATTTTCGACAATCTAAAACTTCAGCAGTAGATGTCAAGTTGATGTCTCGGCTCCTCAAAATCAGAGAAGGACCAAGGGTGTATTTGTAGACTCAATATCTTAAACTGAACATCAACGATCACACTGTGAGGAGTCTGGTGCAAAGGAGGCAGCAGTAGCCTCAGCAGACCAGGATGCAATTCAGCCAAAAGAAATATTGTGTTTCCTGTAAGACGTATAGAGCTACAGCCTGGTGGGTAACAATAATTGTCATCACTGACTGATCTGCTAAATATTTTCTTGATTCAAATTATGTGGCCTCAAAAATGTCACAAAGATATGGAAGAACCAAAGGTGATCTTCAAATCGCTTGTTTTGTCCAATCATCAGTCTCAAACCTTCTGAATACAGACTTTGATTTCATTTGAGATCAGAGAGTAAAATTAGAAATGATTTAAACAATCAACCATTAAAATTGCTGCTAATTACTAATTAATTTGTCAGTTGACTGACCAAATAACTGACTAATTGACTAATAACTAATGACTTTCAGCTGTAATCTGTCTCACTGGGAAATGTCTAAGCACACGCACACACACGCACACATGCACGGTACATGTGTACGTCCCAGGCATATTCTCTGGAAGCACTCTGGGAAGATAAGCACAGATTACAGTAAATATAACCAAATAAATGATTTATAAAACAGTGAAAAAGTATTGAAGGGTGGATTTTTCTTTAACTTCTTAACTTGTTGAATTCTACTATGGTGATGTTAAGTGCTGCATGTGTCAATGACCAATTCACTACTTCTGAGCAGTAGTAACCAGGTTTAGTATATACATACTACACTGTACAGTCAACGTCTAGAGGTCTGAAACCTGGTCGCTACTGATTTCCTTACAGTGGCTCCACCGTAAGCTTATCTAAAAGCCTCTACACAGCAGGAGTGGAGAGAGTAAGTGGGTGAGTGAATGACAGAGGTGAGTGGATGAGTGAGTGAGGGAAAGAATAATTGAATAAGTGAAGGAGTGGAAAAGTAAATAGGTGAGTGTGAGGAGAAAGTTATTGTATTTCTTTGGGTGCGGAAAGGCTGCAGGTGTACAGGTGAGGGTGAGGTCAGCTACCTCTAGGGTGACAGAGATATTCGTGAGTATGTGTACATGTGTATGCATGTTTATGTATGCATGTGTGTGTGTGTGTGTATCCAGTTTGTAGCATCTACTGTATGCTTCTTTTACCAAAATGATGCACTGTATGGGTGCCTGTGTATTCCTGTGTGTATGTGCATCAGTGCTCCATATTATCTTCGTGTGTAACTGTTAGTAAAATGCATGCCATGCATTTTAATAACACTTCAACATTGTAAAGGTGAGCAGCAGCAGCAACAGTAGCAACATTAGTGAACAGTATGTAGAAAAGTGGACAGTGAGGTTGTGGGCCTCGGAACAGAAGCACTTACCAAAGGACTCTGTGGTTAAAAAGATACAAAGAGAAAAGAAACAGCATAGACATGGCATTACAATCGGACCATTTGTTAACACAGACGAGTTGACTTAGAAACACCTTGACAAAGCACTGGAACTCCAAAAAAGAAAAAAAAAAAAACGTCATGAATATTGATCATCTACACAGAACTACTTAAAAGTGCTTAAATGACAGAAGTATTGAAATAGCTATTTAGTAATCTTCACATAGAAGAAGCAAGACTAACATATCAAATATTTCACATTTCAAGCTGTAACAATTAAGGTAATCCTTTTAATTTTCTATTCTTTTGTAAAATAAAGGTTGTAAAAGGAGTCTGAGCAGTACGTTGAGGATTGAGCCAGAGAATAAAAAAAAAAAAACGGGGACAGAAGCAAAGAGGTTGTTATCCATAAAGAAGCCAGAGAGTTGGGTATCCAATCACATGAAAGGGATTTTGGGTCCACAGTTGGTCCCTGGAAGCAGGAGGAGGGCTGAGGAGGGAGGGGTCTTTGCTACAAGTAGTTGGGATTTTACACACTACTGTGGCTATTGAAAGGCTGATTGAAATGGATTGAGTGGCTTGACTGGAGAAAATGTATTCTCTGTGTTTTTACCGAGTAATTTGTCTTTGAATTTAACAAATTCTGTGAATGTGTTTTCTCAAATAACATGGATACAATGTCTGTGAGTCAATTTCACACCCACGGAAGACACACTTTCCATGAAATAAGGAAAAACAATAGGTTGATTAGTCACAGCAGTGAGCCATCTTAGAGAGACCATTCCTTCAGTACATGCCACCATCACCTGGGTCTACCACGCAAATTCTGCCAGGAGAGGATATGACTAGAGACACTGTGCACGCTGTTTGTGCTGTTACAAATACCAAATGTTTTTACTGTATGAAAAATAAAACCCTTTCGTGATGGTGATTTGCACGGGAAGGCCTCAGAGAGTTTGGACAAAAGCAGAGAAAAGTTGGGAGTTCACTGTTTAAGGCCTTGAAGAGTTTGGAAAAGTTGGCAACCGCACACAGTCAACTCATACCACAGCAGCAGAGAGGGGCAGCTGAGAAACACAGCCAGTAACCACGGCAGGAGGAGCGCGGAACAGCAATAAGAAAAGGGGTGAACCAGGGCAAGAATAACAGAAGCTTTGAAGGAACAGAAAATAAAAAAAATGGGTTGGGGGGTAAAGGCAGAGAGAGGATAAAAGGGAGTGGATATTGAAAGACGGATAAAAGCAAAGTGGGACGGAAAAAATCTGGTGGAAATAAAAGCCGGGATTGAAGGGAAGGGAAAGAATGGAGGGATAAAAGCATTGGTTACCTGAGCGGAGCTGCTTGATTCGTCCGTTGTTATTGGACGTGTTGACCGGCAGGAAATCCTTGAACCAGGTAATTTCTGGGTCAGGGTTGCCACTAGCAGCACAGAGCATGGTGGCGGTCCGAGAGCGCTCCACCACTTTCAGCTGCGGACCCATGTCTATGGTGGGGAACCCCGAGGGCAGCTGGTCCTCTAGAAAGATCAAATACACGAGTCAGACAGAGCTGGATATTACTCACATGTTCAGCTCTGTAACACAGTGCAATAATTCCGGCTCCCAACCTTTTTCTCATCGTACGCACCCCCCCACAGTCCTATCAGATGAGCTCACACCTTCACCCGTCATGTTTCAAATGATGATGCTCTTTTTTTTGACACGATACAATGTATAACTGTGGACATTGTTACAGTCATTTATTATACAAGACATAGTGGTGCTGGAACTGTTTAGGCTCTGTGTGTGTTTTCAGTGGGTTTGGTCAAGTTTGCATTCACACGGCTATTAGTACTTGTAGAGCAGACGTTGAGCATTTTAACCATTTATCCAGCACTTCTTTTCTTTTCTTTTCTTTTTATTTATTCTAAAATGCAGCATGTGGTTCAGGTCTTACAAATGATTTAAGCTGGTGGGAGGTGTGTAAGTAATAAATATACTAGAATTGGTTATTGGTAATATCAGCAGCACACCCATTTGTGTTTGTAATCCTGTTTATGTGTCTTCACAAACACAGATATACACTCAGTTGCCACTTTATTTGGTATACCGAGCTAAAAGAAATGTAGTTTAGTACAAAAGCTGTCATGAAAGTTTTTATGTAGGGTTTTTGTTGAAAATGTTTTGAAGAGGGGTTGATTCAATTGGTCATTTTGACATTAACATGGTGGATGAAATATTGGAAACTACTCTCAACAGATCAAAATGTCTAGACTAGACTATTCCGTTAGTCTCACCCTGAGTTGTGTATTTGACATGCACCCAAAGCAGACAGTCGGTGTTTGGATATAAGACAAAATATGACGCATCATTCTTGAAGAGACGCAGCTTAAGCCTTTAATTGGCACCAAGCAGGTTGAGTCACAAGTCCAGTGTGAAATGGGAAACTGGCTGATTAAATCCAAAAGTCAAATTTAGTCAAACCTGAGCCTGGAGGCAGGATTTTTAAAGAATCCAATAGTGAGGTCAAATAGAGTAAAGTAACATTTCATTCCACCTGACAAACTATCTCACTAAAGCTTTAGGCGACCACTTTAGGAATAAGAATCAATTGGAAATCAAATACTCTCTATTCAGCTGGGAATCAGTAGCAGTTGAGCTACACTTTTTTTTGTCCAGCTCAGTCTATTGCACACAACCCTCTCATGAAGCTCACCTCTTAGTGCAAATCAAATAGGTGATTCCAATGAAGACACATCCAGTGGGACTTACAACCTTTTGGGATGGCAAATCAAATGTGAATTCATACACATCCGAGGCAATTAAATCAAGCATGAAGAGTCGTTCCACTGTGATAAAGGGAATCAAAGGCACTGGGCCAACTTCATTCAACTGAAGTGGGAGATTTAAGGGAGAGGAGGGGACAATGCTTCGAGGTGGGGGGATCAAAGACGCCTGAACTCAGTCAAACTGAAAAGATACTGTATTCACCCTTGGATTCAAAGAGGTTCAGAGCAAATCGGTTTTTAAAAACAAATTCTTAACTTTGTTCAAGGCTGCACTTTGAAACTGCGAGGTAAAATGTCAGATTCATGAGTCATCCATAATAAAGTGGATAAAGATAGACATGGTAAAAAAAAAAAAAAAGAAAGATGAGCAAGGAGCATGTGTTCTTGCACGCAATCGTGCTGTATTTGATCTAGAAGGCAGTCTATTTTAATTTTTCCCCCCACTTTTTCTTTACCCAGAATCCCTTGTGACTTTATCCCTCTCAACCACACAGAGCCTCATTAACGGGAAATCCTAGCGCTGAACCTCGCCAAGGAGATGCTAATTCTGGTACTAGCCCATCGAACCATAGCCGACGGGTCGTGAGACACTAGCTTTGTGAGTGCGTGTGTGGCCTTTTAAAAGCTCCGGTTTCAATCAATCACAACGCCCGACAAATGGAAACATGGACATAATAAACCAAGAGAACAAGATGAGAAGGTGTTTGTGTATGAGTGCGTCTGTGTGGGCAAGTGGTGAGAGAGGGCAAAAGTGCAAAAAAAAAGAGAAAAAGTAGAACGGAACAGAGCGAAATAGAGTGAGACAAAGAAAGAGTGACAGAAAGGAAAACAGAGAGAGAACAAGGGAGAGAGCAAGAGAAAAACAGGCGGAAAGGGAGAGAGAGCACTAGGGACCCATACAGCATAACAATCCTGATTCTCTCCGCTTTCATTATGCAAACGCTTACTTCAAAGCCAGCCCCTCGTAGGCAGGAATAATGCATTCTATTTCATCTACCTGGGGTGGGACACTGCACTGAACATTGAGGACGCACAGTTAGAATGCTACTCCCCGAGACCATGTATCTCTCTCTGCCCGTCTCCTACAACTACTTAGATATGGATGTGTAGGTAGAGGTGTGTGCAAGAACCTGAAAAGACAGGCAACCAAAAGCACAGGTATGCACACATAGTCGACTGAAACACACACACACACGCACACACACGCTTTCTTATGCAGGCAAAAACAAAACACAAGCTTCTTTTAAATCTAAAGCTGACAAGGTGTGAAGTGATATAAGTGAAAGTATTTGAGGGCTGATTGAATGGGCTGATGCACACACACACACACACACACACACACACGCACGCACACACACAGACACATGCACATAACCAGCTCTCCACCATCTATCAAGGGGACAGGTGTAAGCAACACCAAAGTGTGTTTGGGACAAAGCTGTTCCACTGTGTGTGTGTGTGAGTGTGTGTGTGTGTGTGTGCACATGTGTTAAGAAACCCCTGAGGTCAGAGCAGATGCGTAACCCTACACTCCCCTGTTGACGGAGCCTTCCACACATCCCACTGTTTCATTTGGATGTGCTCCCACTTCAGTGTTTCCACTGCGAGAGATCCAGATAATTTCACAGCTCATAGAAAAGCCCGGTCTCACAATCATGGGAACTGCTGTGCGAACACTGTCCTCTTTATATAAGACCCAAAATGAAATCCACACACATTGCTCGCTGGGTTTGTCATCCGTAAATCTGGATAACTGCAAATCAAGTCTGGTCTTACAATCATGGGAACTAAAGCATGAGCTGGCTGCTGTATCAGAGGCCCAAGAGTAACATCTGCACCTACAAACAAACCTGTTTCTGTCATTCACGACTGACTCTGGGGATATGCAGTGTAAGTGATGGATGCAATAAAATTATCACCCATGTAATATATTGCAATCCAATACAACAGCCAGGCCCTACTGCAATACTTGGTTCTTACATATTACATTTTTTTGTTCAGACTGTGTCAGAGAAGCGATAATTCAACCCCGGCAAAGGCAAACAGTAAAACTGTTATCAAACCTGCTCGTTTTATCCGTCCACTACAGTTTAATGGTTCAGCGATCTACCACATTTACATTTCCTAAATTTAAGCTGCACTCACTTTCAGTTTTACCTCCAACTAAAGAGGTCTAGATGCTCTGCCTAAACTGCTGATCTGATCACGTGACAGCTCGTGTTTCTTCAGACTACTTTCAGACTTCATTGTGGCAATGTTGCCATGCTCCAAAACCTTAGCAAGTACTTTTATTGGACACAAGCTGCAGGAAAAAAGAACTGCCCTTTAATTTTAAGAATGGATATTAGCTAGAACTTCAAAACTCCATCTTTTCAAAATACAATATCAGTTTTTGGACAGAAGTACTTTGTCTGAGGGGCATTCAGAATATTTCAAACAGACACACACACTCAACCTTTACAAAACCATGAATTATACAGTATCTGACTGTACACTGGATCCTCACGCATATAATTGCTCTCAAGTTCATTATTATTTCAGCCATTGCCAATCACAGCCATTACATTTACAGCCAAGATTTCAATTAGCCTGGTTCTAATCCTCAGTAATTAAGCCGGCTGACCTTAACACTGGATCCCTCCTGTCTGACAGTCAGTCAGTCACTGGAGCTGTGTCTTTACAGAGCCAGGGGAGACAAGGAGACATGACTGACAAGACTCTGTGTCTGTATGTGTGTGCATCTGTGTGAGTGTCTTTGTGTGGGTACGCACAAGAGTGTGTGGGTGTGTGTACTTTCTGACATTTGGACTGACAGTCTATCAGGGGCTATTAGCTGCTCCCAGGTGACCTCTTATTCGTCCACAACACAATGACTCCTCAGAGGAGTAGAAAGAGGCTAATCACTACATAAAGACCGACTGTCTCAGATCAAGGATACGTTTGTGTGTGTGCGTATGTGTGTGTGCATGCATGAGTGGCCATGTTCTCGATGAAGATAAAAGATTAGATATGAGCAGATAGCCTCCATCAGCGGAGGCAGGAAAAATCAAAAATAGAGCAGACACATAAGCGAGAGCACATACAGATGTATTCGTGCGACTGAGCATGCCTGCATGTGCACACAAAGACACACACGCACACATACGCAAACACACAGACACACACATAAACGAACAAAGACAACCATCTGAGACAGGAAAAATTCTGGATGGATGGAGCGGAACAGCACAGAAGATGCAAAGAGTGGTCTGATGTGAATAATTTAGAGGTTGCTGTGTAGTGGACCTAAGAGCGTTTGGGGAGACAGAGAGAGAGAGTGAGAGAGAGAGAGAGAGAGAGAAGTGTGTAAAAAAAACAGAGAGAAAGAGGAGAGTGAAAAAAGTGAAAGTAAGAGGGAATGAACTTGGGGAGACAAATAACAGAGACAGACGAGACAGTAACAGAAAGTGGAGATGAAAAACTGTAGACTATGTTATTACCTCAGAGAGACAAGAGGGAAAGAGAGAGAGGGATGGGATGGTAGAACAATAGGCTGCACGTCCTTTCCCCACGAGCATGTACTGTAAAGGCAGGCGATGTGATTATCTACACTCGAGCAGCTTCACTTACTAAGACACTCTTGAGCTTCAAACTACCGGTACCTAATGTTCTCCTAATGGACTCCACTAACACTAACATCACTATCTGCATTAATGGACTCTTGCTAACACTAACAAAACCATCTACCGCGATGGACCCTCGCTTACACTTGCATATTTATCTTCATCTGAGGGCACATCATCCGCACCTCAAATTCTTCTGCATGAACAGTTTTTTTAAGTTAGAATAACATCGACAGACAAATATCACCTTTCAGTCAACAATATGCAAAACTGGACTTTGACTGGGTTTTACCTTAATGTGCTCCAGGTAAGCAAGCATCACATGTAACGTGTGTAAGAGACAATAAAGTGTGGCTGCTTTGTTGTTCAGGTTATACAGAGAAAACACATTTATGTGTAAAGATTGTCTTTTTTATGTGGCTATGATTGATGTTTATGTTTTATGATTTGTAATTTTCTTCATAGAAATTAAAAAAAATAATTGTGTGTGACGGCTAAATAGAAACGTGGCTTGCATGTGTGTTTGCACTGACCTCGTAGAACACTTAGTCTGGTGGAGGCAGTGATTTCTCCTGCAGAGTTGGAGGCGTGACATTCGTAAATAGCCTCGTCCCTGGGGGTCCTCAGTGGCTGTATCCTCAGGACCGAGCCGGACCCATCGTCAAACTCTATTACCTGTTAGCGGGAAAAGACGTTAAAGTGGTTTTAATATATTAACATTTCAATATATTAACAATTTCAATATATTAACAATTTCAATATATTAACAGCGGATTAACAATGGATCAAAACTGTCACTAAAACGCCAGATATTTCACTCAGGAGGTGGTGGAGACCAAAAACAGAGCTATGAGAGAGTGAATATTGGACTTACATTCATCAGGTGGGCAGCAAGACAACTTCAAAGTATACTAATGTTAGCCAGTTAAACTTCAGCGCTGATAATATGTCAATGTTGTGTTTCCAGTTTGTTTTTGTTGGTCTCCAAGTGACCAAAAAAGCAGTTAATGTAGGTTTAAAGACACGATCTCTAAATGCATCAAGCTGTAAAATATTGCACTGTGCAACAGATGGCAGACTTGTTGAAATGTTCAGCTGCAACATTGCACCCTGGCTGGTGCTACTGTTTGATTTTAATTTTACCTTCAACAGTGTTTGAAGCTCAATAATTAACAGTTATTCTCAGAGACAAAATGTATTTGAAGGCCTTTTCCTAGTTTTTTTCATTTGCTGGGTAGGCTGAGGGGACAGAGAGTGGGAGGTATGAGAGCAGTGATCAGGTTTAGTCCTTGGCCATTCAATCTAATTCAATTCATTAGATATTTGGACAGTAACATGAGCATTAACACATTAAAATAAGGTAAGATTTTATATAACGCCCCCCTCCGTTTGCTTACAAAACAAATCGAATAGCATAGTTTTGTAGTAATATTAATTGGGCATTGCTTTACATTTGAATCAATGTGAGCCTTTCCATTTTAAGAGTTAATAGTTATAACTAGTTTTAATATTGTAGCGATCGCAGAGCTGGTCACAAGTGCTGGACTGTTTTGCTGCAATGCACCATGGGAGTTTTGGGAATGAAACTCTGAATATATTGAATGAAAGTCTCAACATATTGAACGAAAGTCGCCATCTTGTTTTTCAACGGCTGAGGGAGAGGATGGGTGAAGCTGCCCGAAATTTAGTAGCTGCGATACTGCGCAACGAACAAGTTATTAACACCCTGGCTAATGCCTGCAACGGTAACACTAATAGTAGCACTAGCACGGTAGTTGCTAGTGCTACTATTAGTGCTACCGGCGCAGGCATTAGCATTAGCAACTACCATGCTAGTGCTACTATTAGTGTTACCGTTGCAGGCATTAGTCCTATATATATATATATATATATATATATATATATATATATATATATATATATATATATATATATATATATATATATATATATATATATATATATATATATATATATATATATATATATATATATATATATATATATATATATATATATATATATATATATATATATATATATATATACACACACACACACACACACACACACACACATATATATATATATATACATATATGGCCCGTCTTAATCTCCTAGGAGTATTTTTAATTTTTAAAGAAATGTGTAATTGAGGAGTTAAACTTGTTGAAGTAACATTTTACATTGTAGGTTGAAGTGCATCTTGGTCTCAGCCTCACTTGTCCATTTTCTTTTCTTTTGGTTGCCATGATTTTATGGGTCTTCCTGTTTTTGATTGCCAGTTTGTGGTCACTGAGCCCGTTCTAGGTTTGGGTCTGTCTCTGCTCTCTCTCCCTGACAGTAGAGAGATATTCTGCGGATAATCTCCGTTTAGGGGCAGATAACATTCTAGTCTACTTTTGACTTTTAGTTTCTTCCTTCCAAACAGGTTCCTTTACATTACATTAAAACTTTGATTCACTGTGATCGGTGCTTGGAAGGCAGTGTTGTTGTGAGACTGGTCAGAGCGTGTCTGAGAGGGGGCAGTTACACATGACATGGGGGCTGGATTTCATGTCCTTTTCATATTTAGGATATGTGACAACTGTAGATTTTCCAGAAATACTGGATTATACATTTCAAGTGCTCTTGCGTAAATTTAATACAAGCATGTAATAGATCTGGATTGAAAATTCTGAGAAGGTTTTCTGCAGACTAAAATCCAATAAAAAGAAATCCCACAACAACTCCTGACCAAAAGGCCAAAAAGAATATATACAGAAGGTAGTCTAAGCTTATATAGGGTGGATTAAAAATAAAATATCTCCCCGAGTGATTTAATCACAAACAGGAAGACAGCTAGATGAACTTAAACCTGGGAGGAAAGTCAACTTATTAAAGTGGAAAAGCACCCTGAGCTCAGGGTGACACTGGCTGGAGAGAAGAGAGGCTGGTTCGACATCTCCATCTAAGAGTGACTTGTGAGGTGAATGAATAAATCAAAGGTTAGCTTCCCTTTGGGAAACTAATAAGGGTGATCGTATAAGAATCTCATATACTGTAGCCCAAGGCATCATCTGACATATGAAAGTATTGGAGCTGACAGCATTTCACACAGTTGTATAACCTTTGGAGTACACAAGAAGGAAAGCACTTAAACAGAGAAAATCTTTAACAGTAATATTTTGTCTTTATATGCAACCTGGTAATGGATGGTGCTCATGTATTCCCAGAGTGAGGCTGTCTATTAAATACCCCCCATAACCCTCCCCCCTAAAACAAAAACAAACAAAAAGAAAAGACACTCATTACTTAAATGTCAACATTTGCTGCAATAATACACCTTTTTCACAGTGGGGAAAAGCACAGGTGTAACTAATAACATTAATGATGACTCAAGTGAGTCAGCATGAACAATACCTGCTGCTGAGGGCTCTGAAACCAGCTAACCTGAAGGCAAGCCCCGCATTTAAATATTGAACTAAGAATTTTCATTCTAAAATACACTGCAGATTATTTTCTTATTTAATTGATAAATTGTTTGGTCTATAACACGATGAACATCGTTCTCTCTTTATACTAGCCTAAGCTAACTGACTCCTGGCTGTAACGCCGTATTTAATGGACAGACACGAGAGCGGTATTGATCTCCTCATTTAACTCTCGGCAAGAAAGCAAGTAACGTTTCCCAAGACTTTTCCTATTCCTAACAATTAATGGATTATCAGAACACTTTTCAATTAATTTATATAATCCACTGACTGTCCACTAGCTGTGCCAGCTCTACAGCCATTATTCCTTTTAGAGATACACCTGTGTTTGTCAAGTCATTCTGCTTTTTGCAGACATCATTGTTTTACACGGCTGGTCCACACGGCCAGTGATCCTCAGTTGTGGGAAACTAAGCCATCCCCATGTCACGCAAAGTTACACTTCCTTCATTAGTGTCTCATCATACCTCAAATCTCTGGTTGCTGACTTTTTTGCCTTTCTTGTTCCAGACAATCTTGGGCTGTGGATCCCCTGTGGCCTGGCACACAAAGGAGGCCACTCCCCCCTGCACTCCTGTTTGGTCTTCTGGGGTTCGTGTAAATCTGGGGGGTGCTGTATGGAAAGAAAGTTAGGTTCAAACTTCCAGTGATGCTATTGGTGTGTGTGTGTATGCACATGTCAGTAAGGAATACAGGGGTTCTGATGGACAGTTGTACAATGCTCTTAGTACGACAAGCACTCACATAGCCATTACTACTATACTAATAAGCATTCACACATTTGTTACTGTCCATATTCCTGATGGATTATTGTGTTTTTCTAAATGCACTTAAGCACCAGATTTGCACTTAATGTTCTACTATAATCTGTCATTCACACATCTGTAACACTGTTGTACTAAAACAAGAGTGTGTGAAAGGGGAAAGCCAGATGTGTGTGTGTGTGTATGTGTGTGTGTACTTCATGTGAAAATGAGTGAAGCACAATGATGCAGTCAGTTTTAAGAATTCAAATTAAAATAAATCAGAGTTTTGTTGAACACTGTGGCTGATTTTGCGTGAGTGTGTGTGTGTGTGTGTGTGTGTGTGTGTGTGTTACAATGTAAAACAGTTCGTGCATCTCTATCTGTCTTTGGTGTAGTCGTGCGCTTGGTTGCTGTGTGTGTATGTGTGTGCATCTTCTTTTTTTTTTCTGTACACGTGTATGCACGTTCCACCATGTTTTTCCCTCTGTCCCTGTACCACCAAAGAAGCTTAATATTTCTGTGCCATAAAGGATTTATGAAGACTTACTCCTGACATGACCACTAAAGCCCCTCATTCCGGGGACGCCAACAATATCATAACCACAGCCTCCGCTGGATTGTGACATCACGACATCAAAAAGATTCGGCACGTCAGTCACGGCACGTCACCGCCAGCTTGCCTAATGGCATTCCAGCCAAACCAGAAAATCCCTACTTAAGGGCTTACCGCCAACCGCCCTGACAAAGGAAGAGAAATTGCTTTTTGCTGTTTAAAAGGAGGGAGGGAGAGAGGGAGAAAAGCTAAGCTTTTCAGAGAAGGAGAGAAAAAGAGAGAGTGTGTGCTGAAAGAGTGGGGCGAGCTGAACAGAGGAGCGAGTGAGATAAAGGGAGCGAGTGAGAGAGACAGATGGAGAGCAGAATGGGTAAGGAAGAGAAAGCATGAACAGCAGAACCGGAGGGAGAGAGGAAGATGAGCAGGAGGTGGATACGAGAGAGAGGGGGAGAGAGTGACAGAGAGGGTGAGATAAAGAGAGTGAGAGCAAGTGAGAACGAGCCAGATGTACTGGCAAACATGGTCAGAGAGCCTCAAGCTGCCCAATCACCTCTACACCTCACTGGCTCACGGCCAAATCTACCTCAATGACTGAATAGAACAGTGTGTGTGTGTGTGTGTGTGTGTGTGTGTTTTGTCAGCTTACTTTTATCCTTGTATTTTCCAGTTTACGTACATATACACACACTGTGCACGTACATATATGTGTATGGGAGAGTGTGCTCGTGTGAGTTCACGTGCATGTATCAGTGTCGAAAGAATTAGTCAAGTAAATGATCAGTTGATTTTGAAAAAAAATCCTGACAAACATTAATTTAAAAACTATTAATCAACATTTAATTTGAGATGTTTATATGTTTATACATGATTTTATATTGAATGTGTTTTGGGTTTCGGACTGTGGGCAAACAAGCAATCTGAAGATGCCATGTCGGCTCTGGGAAAGTATGACGGCTATTTTTCACTGTTTTCTAACATACTAAACGACTCCTTAATTAATCAGAAAAATAGCTGGTATGATATCGATTAAGGCAGACATATAGATTAATATAGATGAATATAAATATAGATTAATAGGATCATCAACAAATGAAAATAATGGTCAGTTGCATGCACACAGTTTCTACATGCATGCCATTACGCTGTGCGTGTGTGTGTGTGTGATGCGTGAGTGAATGAGCAAATGTGCGTGTGCCCATCTGAGAGAGAGACAAACAGTGAGGGGAAAAGAGAGATGGAAACAGAAAGAATGAGGAGCGGGAGAATCGCTCTCTTAATCCTCTTGCTAATCTCTCCCCCACAAAACAAATGAAAAGTGTAAAGCCAGCAGAGCCATACTAAAAGGCACAGTAGATCTTTCAATTGCTTTTTTATCTTTACCCCCTTCTCTTCATCTCTCTAGCCCCCAATCCCTCTCTTCATGTATCTTCTGTTAATTGTCTTACGTTCTCTCTTTCTCATATTTTGCCCCTTTATCTCTCTACTCGCTCCTCTTTCTTTGCCACTGTATCACTTCCCCCCTCCCTCCTTCACAGCTGCTCTCCTTGCTCCCTCTTTCATCCTCCTCCTTGTTACTCTTTCTCCATCTCCTCCCTCCATCTCTGGGGTGTTACATAAGTCTTCCTGTCACATTGACTGACTTAATGAGGGGGGGGGCAAGCAACCGTATGCTCCACACTTCTCCCAACTTGCTCACACGCAATTCCTTTTCTCCTTTATTTCTCTCCTCCCCTCTCTTTATCAGCTCTCATCCTAGTTCTCTTGTCCCTTCTTCTCCCCTCCTTTGCTCCGCCACTTTTTTCTCAAAAACCCTTGTCACAATTGTCTGCTCTCCATCTACACTGTAGCTGTCTTTTGCCAAGATCATCAGGGTTTGGTTTTTTTTTTGTTTGTTTTTTTGGAGGATTAACCGTTGACATTTGAGCCAAGGATGGGGGGGGGGGTGCTCCAAAGGGCACTACAATATTTGTAATATGTTTAACTGAGGGAGGGCTTATCATGCAGGATCACTATTTTCATGGACTTGGAAAATTCACACAGGGGGCCACTTTACAGCGGTCACAGGAGTATGTGCTCGTGCAGGTCGCCAGGCACTCCTCACAGCCTTCCTCATTCGCTCAGTATGACCTAAGATGGAAGTGAGGGGAAACTACTGAGTGCGTCCGCAGAGAGAGATTTAGATGGAATTAGACAGTGCCAATCTTTCCCCTCTTGGTGTGTGTGTGTTTGTGTGTGTGTGTGTGTGTGTGTGTGTGTGTGTGTGTGGGATGGATGGATGGAGGGTGGCCTACATAAAGGTCGCCATACAGTGGCATCTGATCTTCTACACAACAGATGGCGGGGATTACATAGTCAGCTCTGCTCTCCGGACCACTTTCGAGTCACGGCTGAAGACGTGTGATAAACTTTAATTCCACAGTGAAAGATCGTCTTTATGTCTTTTTGGTATGTAAAATCAAAGGAATTCAACAAAGACAACAGGTCATCAGATATCTGGGTAAAAACTGGACCGATGGCAGGCACTGATATGCTTCTCCATCAACTACTGGACTGTTTGTTTTAATCCCATAAACCCTTACAAATACAACCATTATACATACATTTTAGGATAAATTAACCTGCATACCTTAATATGGAGAAGGAGGCTAACTTGAATCGCAGAAAAGACAAATAGCAAGACTAAATGAAGCTAATGACACTTTGTAGGAGACTACAGAGACACACTGTAGCTGGCAGATGCTGGCTTAACCTAGAGGGACACTGCTAGAGATATGGAGTTTGTAAGAACAGATGCTAGCACAAGCCTTCAGGGAACGAAATTCACGAATATAGTGTATCGAGATTGGGAAATGGAATTTAAGAATGGTAGGTACATGTTTTCAGAGGAAAAACAGATTGAACTAACCACGAAAGATGCAAGCCTCAGGTTGCAAAAGTAGAGCTTTAAAAGTGTGATAAATAAGGGGCTCCAATACTTTTTTATGACCCTGAAATTTATGAATATGTGTTGAGCAACACACAATGAATATAATGTGTGTTTTACCATATTTAATGACAATTTAGAGTTTTTGATTTTTTGGTTTGTTTTCATATTATTTGAATTGAATGACTCTGTTCTCTGCCTCTTAATGTCCACCAAGTGAAACAGGAATGAAACAAGATATCTGTGCACTGTGCTAAGTGATCTGAACTCCCACAGATATTTTCAAAACTATGCAAAAATATTGTAATTCATGGGCCCACTGGCCTCATCTTGTGTGCCCTCAAACACTTAGGCTGATCTGATGTGAAAAAATAATATAAACAGACAGGCCTATCCAAAAGTAATGGACTAATCCTGTGTGTTCTGCTTACAGGTTGAGCAGTGGATCATCCCTTTGGAGGAGGAAAGGAATAAAGTGTTATTGGACTTCATGATCAGATAAATATCAGACGCATCCCCTTCAGACATGGACACGATGATCCTGGGTGTTTCTGAGCCTGTGTGGACACGTGTTCATGAGCATGAATAGCTTTGGTGAATATTCCTGTCCGTTTGTTGGAAGTTGTGATCACATCTGAAAAGGCTGCTCTGGAAGTCAGTGCAACTTGCCAAGCATATGTGCCTGCGCCTCACATTTAGCTGCGTATGTGTGTGTACACGCTCATGTCGATAGTGAGGCACGTAATGAGTAATTTACAGTCCGTGCCAGGGAAAGATCCAGCTGCATAGTGTTGTGTGAGGTGGTGGGCGGTTAGCTGATGACTCCCCAAATGAGAACTGAGGCAGGCTTGTCAGACAAGTTGAGGAACGAGGCCAATATCGGGGCCTGAGCCAGGGCCATGATAGTCAGCCTCGAGAGTGGGTGGGCATCTGGCCAGAACCATAACTTAAAACACATTAACATCAACCCGACGCATTAAGAGCAAATTATCAGCTGCTCGCTTTCCTCCTGGAAATGAAATTAGATTGCTGGGGCCAATAAACATAGAGAGACAGCTATCATCCTTCTGCAGCACACAAGTGTTAATTGGAAAACATTTGGTAAAATGGGCCATTTCGACATAGAAATTTAATTAACTGCTGCAACATCTGATAAAACTTAACTTTAAAAATAACACGTTATTCAACTTTCACAAAGTGTAAGTGTCCATCTATCTGAGCAGAGTATCAACCCAATCTGGAGTATTAGATTATCTATTTCAAACACTGTTTTCTTCTCATATAAAATTATGCCTTGTACTTTGTTATTTCACTGTATGCATATTGATTTGCAGTTTTTTTGGGGCGACTTCCGGCTACAATCACCGAGCTCACTTTAACAATATCTCTTTTACACTGATGCAATAGCAAAGGATGAAAAGCATTGTTACTGCTGATATGTCTAATTAGCATGCCGCTTGCCCACCATAGCGGCCTTAGGGTCTAGCTAGTACTGAGTTAATCAGGGTTAATTTGTTAGAAACACAAGGGGAGGAATTAATCAAATAGGGTTTTCTTTTATGCACAGGTCATTAGAAGCACATGGGCTACCCACTGAGTGCACAACTTTACTGGGTCAGAGCTGGCTTCCCATAAAGATGAACAGAGGGTTTTCTCAGTGCTGGTCACAGTGAATTACTCACAGACCACTGCTTAGCTAAATTAGAGCTAAGCTGATGCTATCCAGGCCTCTTCACAGACGGGTGCACCTGCTAAGCTAATGCTAAGCTAACGCTGGTCAGATCCTGTTACTCACGGATGGGCGCACAGCTATGCTAGCTGCTAATAGCCTCACTGCTGCTGTGTGCCAGCGATGCAGCACACTGACAAGCTTCGGTGGCAGAACACAGACTTTCCCTCTGTCAGCCATCTCTGCTTCACTACTGGAACAACTTTAATAGATAACAATGTAGAACTTATTGTGGGAGTCTGAGGGGGTCATTGTGTCACAGCTGACTATGAGACTATTAATTTGAAGGTATATTTCGTGCCCTCTACCAGAATACTAACAGTTGCTTGAAGCAAACAGTTAAAATAATAACATAACTGTGATTGACATTTTAATTTTGCTCGTATATGACTTCTGAAAATGTTTGTGATGTGACCCATTTCTGTCACCTTCTATGGAGCGATATTCGAGAGTGGATTTGATGGAAAGAGGTCGTCAAGCATTTAAATTAGGCTTTTTATTTTTAAGGTTTAATGTCATATTCCGGATGAGTATGAGCTGGCACATCATCACTTGGGCTGAATTTTAATACAATATAATAAAGGATTCCAGAAAATATACCATGAATTACTTAGATAATGACTGAAATTAGTTTTGTTGATAAGTGGCATGTTAATTAAAAATAAGGAAATTAGAGGACATTTTTTTTGCATGATTAGAGTTGTGCTCTTTTTTTGTATTCCTTAATCAACATCACTATATACTTTTCTGTTGTGTCACAGCAGTTTCTTTTCCCCTTATTTCTAATAAACACTGTCTAACCACCTCAACCCTCCCAATGTCTTAAAGGTAAAAAAGTTTAATCTTCTGCCCCTTTTCTTTATAAATGAAGGCTGTATATCATCAGTGTAACTGTCAGTGATGATGCAAATGCTGATATGAGTTCTTCAGACTTGACCAGTATGCTGACCAGTGTAACACTGGAGGCCTTTCAGGCATTTGATCATCACTTCCGAGTCTTCAAGAGAGATCATCCACTCCCTCCATCATGATCTGAACTGCCAAGAGCAGATGTTGACATCTTGACATTTTGTACTGTGGTTATGGGCAATAATGTCAACCCGGATCTTGCCTTTTCTTTGCACTTTCAGTGAGTCAGGCAATACCAATCAATCACAGAAAAGAAACACAATCCATCTAGGAAAAATAACTGCATGATTCTCTTTCACACCCTTAACTAATCCCTGGGGCAGAAACCTTTAACCTTTGTGACCCTGCCTCTTCATCTCATGCCACTGAATCCTGACGGTACCTCATCCATCAGCAACAAGGAGCCATGAAGCTTGCACGAAACCAGATACTTATCAGAATCTAATCTCTTATCTACTCTAAGCACTACACATGCTTACATATATACATGGCTATATATATATATATATATATATGACAACATGTATGAGCCACTGAACAAATCGTTGATACATTTGTACAGTATTACAGCTTCTCTGCCCTCTTATGTTCTTACGAATGAGTGGTGCCAATTTCACCCGATGTAGAAAAAGTCTGTTTTATTGATAAAGCAAATAATCAGTCCTTACAAACTTGCCTTCTGTAAAGCACACTAACACACCATCTGCTGTAACCTTAGAGAGTATGGTGTCTTTTCAAGTATATAAAATCTTTTAAATATATATATATATAATAAAATTATGCTGTACTTTCTGTATACCTAAATTGAAAATTAAAATGAAAGACAATAAAACTGAAGACAAAAGTAAAAACTAGAAGTTGATGGAAATTCACAAATAATGAGGAAGAGGGGAAGAGCGTGGGAGAATGCATTGCTCTTACAGCAACTTAAACCCTTGAACTTAGAACCCGAGGGAAAACTGAATGAAATACTTGCAGGTAACCAAAGACGGCTCCTGTCTCAACACTTGGTGATCAGTGCCTCGCTCTAGGGCTCCCAAAGTAAGAGACTGGGAGACTGACGCAACCACCTTTCAGATTCCAGTCAACCTCAGGGCCGTGCAAGTGCTGGCAATATGGCCAAATGTTGACAGGTCAATCAGTCACCACATGAGTAAATTCTGTGTTCCCAATGGCTTTCCCAGGCCTAATATTTCATGTATGACAATGCCATATTTTCAGTAACTGAGAAAAACTAGTTATTGATGCCCCTGGGTTTTTTTTTTTTTTTTTACATCGAGCTTTGCGGTTAAAAAAGAAACTGGAAATGCACAGTTTTTATAACACATAAATGATGTGCTGCAAACTGAGGCTAAAGAGTCTCACGTTACCAAGAGCAGCCCTAGGCAGAATCCTAAACCGCTCTTGCTTGGTTTCAAAATGTACAATCTGCTTACTAAAGCACCGGGTTGCGACTCAGCATTGTGTCCCCTTACTGTAGCCTCTGAAAAAGAAGCTGGTTTGTTGTGTTCTGTTGCGCACACACAAGGAGTTTTATTTCAGCTGGAATTTTTATTGTTACATCCGAGCTGCAAGGGGAAAGGCGACAGCTTGTTGGTTTTGGGGCAAACGTGGGTCAGCGGAGAGAACCCTGTTGTTGCATTGTTTCCCGTCGCCCTGAATAACAAGTGGAAGGATGCGGTTTCTCACACAGGGCATCTCGCAGCGTACATGGAGCAGTGGCCTAGTTTGCGACAGGATCAGGGCATTACTCTTAATCCACCAGATAGATGTCATATGCATGCACGCGCACACAAATACACTGAGAAACAAAAATGGTGGCGAGTGAGAGGCGGAGAGGAAGAGAGTAAAAGAGATATGAATTCGAAAGAAAAAATTCACACACGCAAAGCTCATTGCTTGTATTGCTACACCAGCGCTTGTGTGCAGAATGCACATATGGTGCAGTGTCATGCAAGGTTTCCAACTATGCACGTGGGATATTGTTCCATCTGATTGCATCTCATCCCCTCACTACACTAGTGGTTCTGTGGGTGTAACTTGCAAGCATGCATGTTTAATAAAAAATAATGCCGCTGTCCAGACATGGAGCAAACGAAAATGTGGCCTCTCTTTTGTGAAACCCTAATATGCTTGGCACCAAGTTTGAGTGAAGACAGGCACAACTGAAAGCAATATTTCAGAGTGCGTTTAACATTTAAAAATATGTAGACACGAGCTGAACCCTAAAGATATCAGCGTCCCAGCAGCTTCTGTTTGAATTCTCAACATTCAAATCTCTGAGTCCCCACTGTTGATATTAAAAGAGGCACTGTACGTCATACACAATGAGATAAAAGGAGAAGAGAACAGCCTTTCCTCCCTTTTCCTCCCTCAAGCCCTCCGTCCTTCCTTTCGCAGCAGATTATATGGATGTGTCGAGAAGAGGCAGAGAGCGAGCAAGAAAAAGAGCAATGGAGAGAGTCACAGCGAATGAGACGGTGGCAGGGAAAAACGAAAAATATAAAAATATAGACAGAGGAGACAAAGTATGAATCCTTTCCACCCTTGTTGCATCTGTGCTGCTCCTCTAACCATCATAGAGGAAGTCTGGGAGCATCATCGTTTTGATGGATGACTGGGCCTTTACTGGCCGACCCTGGAACTTACACAGGGGACAAGAGGGCAGGAGGCTGAAAGGAAAACAACAGTGGTTTGTGGATGTGTGTGCTTTTACTAGGCTCTGTGTGACGCTGTACTTTTAAAACATTACAGGAGAGGAAAGCCTGCCTCAAGCCCATACCTGTGTGCTCATACGCCTGAGTGTACATGTGTGTGTGTGCTGCAGGTGGTGATGATATACGTTCAGCCTAGTGCAACCACAAGCTTGGAGCTACGCTGCATTTGCTTTTCCACAAACGGTAGTTTTCCTGCTGTATGTTTTATCTGTTTTACAAATATTCTTTTTCACCATATTTACCTCAACATATTTCCACTTACGACAAGCTGTTTTAAAACAAAAACGCGAATCAAAATTCTACTAGACCATTATTGCTGTCTGGGTAACTCCCTGATGTTTAACAGTCTGCATGGTGCGCTTGAATGACTTCATCCTCTTTCTCTTCCATAATTCCCTTTCAGTCTATCCCTTCTTTTAGTCCTCCCACACTCCCCTTCTGTCTTCATATCTTTTATCCTTAGTCTCACCCCAAATCTGGCAGTTTCATCAACACTGTCATGAGCTTCAAAGCCTCATTGGTAATCGTCAACATGATGAATTGATAGAGGAGCCATGCCTGGACAAGACTCTCTTCATGCATAGATACTTATACTAATGTAATCAGAAATGATCAGGCTTTTGGAACATCTCCTTCAGCTGTTTGCTTATGCAGAAGTCATATCCTGGTTTTAGAAACCTGGATACGCTCTTATCTTTAGGTTCTGAGAAAGCTGAATGTGGTAGCTGGTTAAAATTTTACTAAAAAAATTAACTTATTCAAGCTTCTTGAACAATGTAGTGATTGTCTACACGCTGAAAAAAGCCTGGTACTGGTTAAATGAGGGGTAAACTAATTAGAGCTTTTTACTGTTGCCCTCCATTAATATTGGTGATAAGATGGACTGGAAGATGTGTCAAGAAAGCCAGACTCAAAAGTGGATGAAGTCACTCATTACAGAAACAAAACTGCTTGACAGACACAGATAATGACAAACCTGGATAATGTTAAAACCACATATACAGGGCTTTGGTTGTGTTTTTACTGGGATATATGCGATATGTGGCTGTATTTGCATACATGCATTTTACTTATTGGGAGTCTAATAAACTTTTTAAATGCAATTCATACACAGGCAGATGCATAACCAGGTTACTTTACATTTCATGTAAACATCATATCTGAAATATGACTAAAACAATGACTGAAATGATTGGTCTATTAATCTATTTGCCAATCGGCAGAAAATTGGACAATTAATTGTTTAAGATATTTCTTATGCACAATAGGCAGAAATTCAAACCTTTCAGCCTCTAAGTTCCAGTTTTCTCAGCCATATATAACAATAATATGAATATCTTTGTGGCTTTGGGCTGTTAGTTGGACAAAACAAGCAATCTGAAGACGTCACCTTTGGCTCTGGGGCAGATTTTGTTCTCATTTTATAGATAAAATGATTAATTGAGAAAATAGCTGACAGATCAATCAATTATGAACATAATCAGTAGTTGCAGCCACAATCAAAATCAGGATACAACTCCTAAGCAGAATATTAATGTGCATGTAAACGTACTAACTGAGAAATACGTTGGACTAACCCAATGTGTGTGTATGTGATCAGGGATCACATACACACACATACACACACGCGGTATGAACACAATCTCACAAGCAGTGGGGAAATTATCTGATTTGCCATATGTGGTCTGTCTATCCATGCCAACTAATACTGGGATGGACAAAAACAGCTGGCCTCATATCAAACCTGCTACCCAGCACACACTCGTACAATTCATCACATACAGATAAGCACACACACACACACAAGCACATACAGATAAGCACACACACTCACACACAGACAGATAAACACACCCACTCACACACATACAGGAGGGATGTGACATCAGGAGAGGTTTGTAAAATAAAATCAGGTCACTCCAACCCTGCGTGTGCTCTTGTATATATACGTACAAACAGTATTCAAAAGATGGGTACTTCTCTTCATGCATCTGTGAGTAGGTGTGTGCGAGTGTGTCTAAGTGTGAGAATATTGGCGTATTGGTCAAAGTGTAAAAGGACTCACAGTCGGCATCGGCGAGGAAGAGGAAGCTGAGGAGGAGCAGGCCCGGATTGGCAGAGTGCATCATGGGATATGTCGAGACATGCATGCTGTATCCACCGTGAGCTCACTGCCTCACTGTACAACAGGACGATAGGAACAGGCCCTCACAACCTGGGGAGAGAACCAGAGAGGCAATGAGGAGGGGTGAAAAGAAAAAGCAGTCATTAGACTCGTTCCAAAGTTCAAATTAAGAGAGTTTCAGATATTATAGTCTGTGCGCACACACACCTACACACACATACACACACACTGACTTGAAGTGTGTGAGTTCCCTCTAGGCCTTACACTTCAGTCATGCAGCTGCCTCTCCTCTTCTCGCTTCATTAGGACCATACACTCATTGCCAGAGGTGTGTTTTGGTGTGTGTGTGTGTGTGTGTGTGTGTGTGTATGTGTGTGTATGAGAGAGTTCACAAAGAAGTTGATGAATTTCACTTTATGGCAAACATTTAGCAGGAAAACATCAGTCGGCTTTTAAATTCCAGTTTTTATCTACCAGTGAGCAACAGCTTTGATTTTTTCAGCTTTAGTTTTTACCCATTACACAAGCTAGAGTACAAAGAAGGCCGGGCCTCAGTACCGGATTTCTCTCTAATGTACACCAAAACTGCATGATTTCAGATTGATGAAAAGGAATGAATGGCTTTAAGATGGAGGGGTGGAAGGATGGAGTGGGGATTGATGGATGATGGGGAGATTAAAGTGGGTGGAGACTGACTGGTGTTATCTGCTGGCTATGTTGCACAAAGTGTTGGGTCAACATACAGCTCAATGTCTCTATCCTCTCATCCTTAGCTCACTTCATCTCTCTAGACTCTCTCTCTCTCTCTGTCTGCCTGTCTTGTGCTATCTGCATCTTCTTTCACCCACCTTTAACTGTCACTTTTTAGTGTCCCAAATATTCTAAATATTCCTGCATCTTTCTTTCTCATTTCGATCATTTTGATTTTTTCCCTTCTTGCTCGCTCGCTGTCCCTCTGTCTGTCTCTATGTCTGTCTGTCTCTCTGCCATCTGCAGCGTCTGGTGTGAGTGTCTGGCATTCGAAGAGACAGGCGTCAGTCTGTGTGTCAGAAATCTCACAGCTCAAATCACATGGCACAATGAGACATGACAGATCACTGCTGCTGTCCAGAAACTGACAGTGCTGAGTGAGAGACACTGAAGGCAAAAGAGAGAGCGAGAGAGACGACGTTTAGATGTGTAATGTGCATTTTTGCTTGAATGAATGTGTAGGGCTGTGCTGTGTGGGCTAGCTCATGCATATGTTGATGCATGCAAGTGTATATCACCTCAGCCTGTGTCTGTGCTGAATTGCTTGTATGCACATGTGCATGCTGGCTGCTTTGTGTTCCACTTTCGTGTGCGTACGTGCATGTGTTTGTGGGCTTTCCAAAACTGGACAGAGTCATCAGTAGCAGCAGCAGCAGTCTTAATCCCGTCCACTCCTGAACAAGCCATCTGATTAAAAAAACACAAGGGGGGGGTAGAAGAACGCTGGAACCCTGAGCTCTTAGCATCCCTGCAGCCAAGGCAACAAACAACTAAACCCACACTGGATTTTCCACTTGGTTTGGTCTGAAACAATTGCTTTGGGATAACCTAGATCCCTCCCTGCACAAATTAAGTCCTCTGCACTGTGATTTACGCTACTACAGTAGACATGGCAACTCAGCAATACAGTATAAAAAGGCTTGTGTACAGTTTTTATTCAGTTGTGGATATTTGATCTCAGCTCCATTTCATTTTAGCTTTCAAGGGTCCATTACCATCTTTTATTTTTGATTTTCTGAGAAATAAGAAATAGATTTTATGTTTAACTTTATCTAGTTTTCTTTTTGTTCGGAGTGTTTCATTTTGCTTTAGTTGTTTTACAAGTTATTTTTTGTTAATGGAAGCCTACCACATTTTTAGAAAACAAAACTAAAAATATCACAACCCCTTCATACTGCACTCATTTTAAATGCAGACTACTCTCAGCAGAGCATTCGTGTGCATATTTTTCTAATCAAGCCAAATCTCTGCTGCAAAAAGAATGCAGATATTAAAGATGATGAATTAAAAAAAAAACCAACATCTGTCTTGATGTGTGTGTGTGTTGTGTCTTGTGTGTGGCCACTAATCACTCCGGCTGATTCAATGTCACTGGAAAAGCCTGCATTATTTAGTGTCTTACTTCACAGCATGTCACGTTAATTAAAGAGCTAAGATAACAGGACAAGAGAGGGAGGGGGAGAGAGAGAGAGAGAGAGGGAGAGGGAGAGAGAGAGAGGGAGAGAGAGAGAGAGAGAGAGAGAGAGAGATGGTGTGTTGAGGGAGGAGAAATGAAAGTAGAGTTGGGAAACAGAGCTACAGAACAGAGAGGAAAAGAGACACGGGACGGAAAGACGACAAATAGAAGATAACCTGAGCCCCACACACACACACACACACACACACACACACACACACACACACACACACACACACACACACACACACACACACACACACACACACACACACACACACACACACACACACACAGAGCCAGGTAGTCACCAGATTGTAATCTTAGTGGCTGTTGTTGGTAGTATTACCGAGGGCCTAACAGAAAGCCTCCCTCGGTGCCTGATCTTCTGCTGCTGCTGTGGATCACAGTCGGCTCTAAGCCATTCACTTACATTAGTCACTATCACTCAATTATACACTGTCTGTCTGGCCGGGCCTGTAGCGATCACTCACACTTATCTCTGGGATAGCTTCTGACAGAACAAAGACTGACTCAAAGAGTGACAGTGAGTGGCTTATGTTGTTTTACAGGATGGACAGAAGGACGCATGCAGAAGGTAAAGAAGATGAGGGAACAGAGAAGAGAATAGAGAAAATGAGAGAGACTGAAAAGTCGGAGTATAAAATAACTCTTTTTGTAACCTATAATGTCATAGTCAAGACTTTACTTTAACCCCCACCTAATTATCATCTATAGCATTATATATCTGCATACATACAACATAATTCATAATAATGTAGTTATAAGCAATATGAGGACATTTCAGGTGGTTGATTAATGTACTTTTAATTGCAATGCTCCTACAATAACATATTTTATATGATAACACCCATTTTATATTATATTCATAGTCACTCATATTATCTGTTTATACAGTATATCAACAACTAGTTATGGATGCTTCACAGGAGGAGTTGAAAGTTGTTGACAGCGACATTAGTTAACACTTATATATGCTTACTAGTACATTATAGTGTGTTGTGAGCCACAAATTAAATGTTGATATACATATATTTATAAATGCTAAATAGGTTGAAATAAGTTCAAATAAATTAAATATGATGCCCCTATTAATAACACTCATATTTTAGTAAGCAAACGTGTTCCAGTATTTTGAAAAAGCTATACTCATAATGTCCAAAACTGCTGGTTACATCATCAACAGGCAACACAGAGCAATAATAATCATAAGTTGCTATTGCTTTAACTGGCTGTTTATTGGATTAAAAGCTTCTACTTATTTTTGTCCCATTTAGAGGGTCAAGTGGTTACAGTACATTATCTTGTATTATCAGTTGCCTCAGAGCTTATGAGAAAAAACAATTTATTAAGAGACTGAGCTGAAAAGTTGTGGGATGGAAGTAGCAGAAGTGGAAAAAAATAAAATAAAATTAAAAAAAAGAGGATGAAATCCAAAAAGGGAAAGGAAAGAAAAAGAAAGTGTGGGTGGATGATGACACAGAGAGGAGGGTAGACTACTAAGCGAAGGCGTAGTACAGCTGGAGGGGATGCTGAGAAAGATAGAGGCAAAGACAAAAGACAGATCCTAAAAAGCGTAGCTTAAGGCAAACCGTGTGCCATGGACAAAGAACAGTATCCCAATTTGATTTGATATTCCCAAAGCTGAGCCACCAAATGCAATTAGACATACTAATTAACTTATTCTGTTTGCCTGGTTGAAACAGTGGCAGACTGACAGAAATGTCAATTGAGAGACAATTTGTATTTGTTGCATCATAGCGCTGCATGAAAAAACAAGATAAGCTGGGTGGAAAAAAACCAAAATGTGTGTCCTCTTCTTTTTCCATTGAGGAGACTGGTAAGCACAAGTCTTAAGCGTTTCTTCAAACGTCTGTTTACTGTTGTAGTACTCCAGACTGGTCAAAACCATCTGCTGTTCATATATGTGATGTTGGCATGAATTCAAAAGAAAAACTACCATCAAATCCTTCTTCTTACAAGTGGTCTGTATAGGCTGTCAATATAGCCTGCCATTTAGTAACCATGGTAACGCAGATGCCGTGTGAGTGAGGGAATCAGTGAGTGAAAAGGAGTTAATGTGTGTGTTGTCTTTGTGTCCCAAGCCTACAATATGACTGTTTTTATGTTGCGTTTGGTTGTCTTTGTGTGAGTGTGTGTATTTGTCTGAAAATAGGGAAAAATACTGGACTGATCATCTGAATATTTTTTCTTGCACATTTATGCCTTTACGCTAAACAACAACAACAACTACTGGGGCACTTGCTCTCTGCTGTGTTGGGCATCCCTTGAGAGTCTAAACTGCTCTCTGATATCAGAATATTTGGACGGGGTCATGAGGCCTCCCAATGCTACTCAAAAACATTCTGCCAAGCTACTACGTTTCCAACAGTATAAAAGACTATCAAAAATAAAGATTTATACCTTTCATTTAATGAGCTAGAATGTAATAGTATATTCAAGATATACAAAAGTAAAATCAATTGCTTCTATTCGACACCATCTAGATTACACTGATTAGGCCCATTAAAAACACAGCAGACTGACGGAGATTTCAGAAGTATACGGTGCTGCATGCTATGTGAACTGATAACTGATAACTTTGAATCATAAAAAATTACTGCTTGTCTTTCGTGGTGTCTTGTAAGGCAGCACTGAAGCTAATTGGCGTTTTACAAACATGACTCACTTGCACCTTAAATTCTTCTGCCTTTCTTGTCTCATTTTAGGTACAACACTTTGATTATCTATTTGAGCTACCAAAGAAGTTGAAGATGCCGTCCTGTCACTCACAGCGAATCTGCAAACACACACTCAATGCAGACAGATAACAAGCAATATGGAAATAACATTTGCAAAAAATGCCAGCAAAATGTAACAGTCTCTCTCATAGCACAACAAACAAACCATAGCTGGAAATGGCTGGAAGGGAGAGTGTTTGTTTGATGTATATGACTACTGAGCGTGTGTGTACACATACACTCATGCACACGCTGATTACCAGTGATCTGTCATCTCCCCTGCCGCACACAAACAGACTCAAACAGACTCCAGAAGTAACCCCTGAGCGTGTTTTCGAGAGAAATGTTAATCTTTGACGGCGCACAATTCAGTGTCAGTGTCTTTGAGAATGGCAGCTGATGACATCACACTGTGACAAAGATTTTAATTGCCTCTGCACTGGGTGACTCACCTACTTTTAGCACCGAAGGGCAACCATTGCATGTATGTACTGTACTCTAAGCATGTGTGAGTTAGTGACAGAGATGCAAGGCAGGGGGCATAGAGCGAATGCTCTAGTAAACCACCTCTTCTATTGTCACAAACGTGAGTCAGATGCTGGTGTTATGTGGGTGGAGAGAAGCGCATATATCACACATACATCAACTGTATTTTATACAGATTCATATGCATATATACATATATGCATACATATATCTGTTGGTATGTAATTAGATTGCATTTACCTATGCGAACACGCATACAGAAGGGTGTTAGGGGTAGCCATAGGTCATGGAGGTTTGCGGATAGGCTGACATGCACACCACCAAGCGACCTACACAACATGCAAACCTGAGAATCACGTTTCAGCTTTCAGAGTTGGTCGGCTACACCTACTCTATTTCAGCTGGACTTAAGTAACAAAAATGAGTAGTAATGAGATTTGACTTGGACTTGACTGCTGTGAGACTGACTTACTGTAGATTATCAAGTTTTCAGGTATTATCCAGGAGCCACAAAAAGCCATACACTCGAATTTTGAAAGGACTTGTTGCCACACTAAACAACACAACAAATTAATCCTTCAAAGTAAAATGTCCACAGGCCATTCTATTAAAATGTTCAGTGTTTACAAGGGTAAAAGACTTGTATCTTGACTTGCCATTTATTATAAAGACTTGCGATTGGTGTTGAACTTGCCCTAAAAGACTTAGCTCTGTGCTCACGGTTTGCCTTAGATAGTGTGTTCAGCACCACACTATCTCCTGAATTGGTACTCTGTGTAATTTAGCCAGCACTAGCTTCTCCCTAGAAATACTGGATAAAAGTGAAAGAGTAGTTTATATGAAAGGAATTCAGTGGAAAATGGGCTGCTACATCTTTGGTGGATACGACCCTGGTGATCCCTTAACTTCTCTTACATTATTGCCTTATATAGCTGTGAGAACAAATGACCAAATAGTCGTTTTCCCTGTGAGATGGAGCCCCAAAAACTCTGAGTAGTCATTTGAGTCGGGCTTTCAGGACTCTGGCAGAAACAAGAAATCAATAAGACAAACTGAGAGGAGAGGAAGGGAAAATGTGATTGATTGAGATGAGGATTTAGGCTGTCTGGCTCTACTCAACTTATCACTTCCTCTGGTTCCCCCAACACTCCGTCCTACCATCCCTCTCTCCCTTTTTTCTCCCTCTTTCTCTACTCTCACAAAGCCATTTCTCTCACTTTCTGTTTCACTGTCTTCCTTCCTATCTCCAAAGCACCAAACAAACTATTATTTCTCTTTTGTGCTTTCTCACTCTTTGACTGTGTGAGTTGTGGTCTCACATATATCTCATTTCTTTTTAAAATGAGGAGGACTGGAATGTCAATCAAATATCCTATTTTTTTTGGTTATTACTTTCCCTTGTATCCAAAAAAGGAATTCCACATTTTTCACACACTAGCCAACATCTAGTCATTTTAGATTGCGAGTCCAGCTTCCATTTCCAGCCTGAATACATTTTTTATTTGGATTTCAAAGTTCACTTTGCAGGCATTACTCTCTTTCTCTCTGTTGCATTTCCTTGATGTCTGAATAAAAGCTTTTCTGTTGGTCCCCCCAAAAAGAAGCCAAGTCCCTTTCAGCAGCTCCTTCGTGAAAGCCCAACACATGAAAGATGAAAATCCACATTGTTACGACATTGTTGAATAATGGGCAGACCTTGACAACAGCAGAATTTGTGAGCGTGCCTGGATGGATGATGGTGAATAGTCAGTGAACGCTGTTATTGTTGATGTAACAGATGAGGACAACCCAAAGACAACGCGTTTGCATCAATTTATTTCAGCAGCAGTAAAGCTGATAAATACTCTTCTTTTTTTGGCCTCAGCAGACACAGGCAAAATATTACATCCCACCAGCTTCACAGACCGCCTGTGGACTGTTGCCTTGAGGCAGGCAATTTGATCACATCAATAGCCATCAGAGCTGAGAGCCACAGTGCCTACACTCTCTGATTGTCAGTCACACAAAAAGTCCAAATCCCTCCCACCACTACTTTCCACCTGTCACCATTCGTTTCTCCTGACTGACGTTCTCTGAAAAAGAAGCTGAAGCGGTTGAAACACCTGGAAATGTTTAACGCCTCTATTAGTCGGCAGGATTTCATCAGCATTTAGCCTGTGGGTGGTTCCAGTTTTCCCATTCGGATGATAAAGTGTCCCAAATAAGAGAGCTGAAGTGGAGGCTGAAAAGAGCAAAAAATGTGCACTTAGTAGACTGCTGAATGTGGCCAATCGAAGGGTTAAGCCAGCTGTGACTAACAGGCCCACACTGGGCCTCTATTGGACCGTCTCTGGCAGCCATCCATGATATTGAGAGAGCAAGAGGGAGAGAGAAAGAGGGGTAGACAGAGAGGAGTGGAGTGAAGTTGAGTGGATTAGCGAGAGGTGGGGGGATGACAACATGTAATTACCTATTTACCCAGCCTTTAGTGGAAACCTCATCGAAGGCTAATTGAGTGGTGCATTAGAGAGAGGATAGTAAAGATAGTAGCAGGACTGCAGAGGGAGGAATGGAAGGAGGAACCGAGAGGAAGATGATAGATGAGCACCAGCTGAGGGGCGAGAAGGTTAAAGAGAGGAAGATAGAGGCTGAATGGTACAGTGGGAAAGAAGGAGTGAGAGGGAGGAAAGGAGAAGGAAGGAGAAAGTGAAGTAATGTGGTCGAGTGCGTGGCAATTCAGTCACTGTGTAACTGGAGCTTCTGATCTGAGCTATTTTAAGTAGCACCGTAGCAATACCACAATGGAAAAACACTCAAACATTAGTCCTGCATCTATGAAATTTTACTGAAAAGTAGATAAGCGTTAGCAGCAAAATGTACAAATGAATCAAAACTAAAGGTCCATTGTGAAGCTGAAACGATGAGTGGATTAGTATATCAATAGAATATAAAGGTATTTCTACAATCAATTACTTGTTTAATCATCTTTCAAATACATATTTGATGAATTTACTGTTTCCCTGGTCTTACAGTACATGATAGTAAACTGAATATTTTGGGGTTTTGGAAAAGCAATTTGTAGATGTCTGCTTTGGCTGTAAAAAAGTGAGATGACATTTTTCTTTATTTTCTCATACATTTTGTAGTGCTAAGTTATTGATGTGTTATTGTTTATGGGGTATTTTATTGTTAAGTGGATTCAGGTGAGTTTACTTTATGTCCAACTGTTGGGCAATTCAAACCACATTTAGTAGTGCATCATATTCCCCTGAGCTTATTGTATGCTTCGCAAGTAAAGTCTGAAACTGCAAAGTAACTAGTACCTACAGCCATCAGATAGATGTAAATGGAGGAAAGGCTACAATATTCTCTCTGCACTGTAGTGCAGTAAAACACTTAATAAAATGGAAACAAATCTACTTATTTCATATTTGCATGTGTTGCATGTGTGAGTTTGTGGGTCTCTATTTGCGTTTCTCATTGTGTCCATGATACACCCTTCCTCCAGCAGCACACACTGTACAGTAGGGAGGCTTTAGTGCTGGGGGGAAAGTGGCACATCGGAGGCAGTCATCTCTGTAATGTGTTTTAGTACATGGATGGATGGAGGGAAGGATAGATCTATGGATGGATGAGCCTGCAGTATGTTTACGGTGTGACTGCTGTGGCCCTGTGACATGCTATACTACTGTAGGCTACCCGGGCTGGACACACATCAGAATGAACGTGTGCTGACACAGGCTCTCACACACACACACACACACACACACACACACACATCTAGAGATCTAGCGGGCTGGATGACCTCCACAAGCAGGTGGAATACAGCAGTAATAATTTACAGGCTTTGAGCGCCTCTCACATCAAATAAAATATGGATTTCCTCCAGACTAGAAGCGGGCTAACCCTTCAATAACTGGACCTTTTATCCACACAGTGCTCCAGTATTAACCCATCTTCCACATGCTCCTCTATACTATCTAGCCTGGGTGTTCAATAGGTGGTGGCTCTTCGGTGTGGAATAGACAGTGCAGCCTTTCCACTCTGTTAAGAGTGCATTTACCTGTGGTCTTAAACAGGAGGCAAGCCTGCACCCATTCACAGAAAACTGACTCACAGAGAATGAGGAGGCGTGAGAGGAACCAAACAGCAGTTCATGAACCCTGCTTCCTGCGCTCACTGAATTCCGTGGTGCTCCACATGTCGAGAGATGGCCTTCCTATTGCGAAAGAAAAACACTTTCCTCTCCATTGAGCACTGGAGTGACTTATGCCGGATAAAGAAGAGCTTTATGTGAATGTAATAAGTCACACTTCCCCCACGCCTCTCTCAAGGTGATTTCATGTGGAGTGGACAAATTAAAGCAAAGCCTCATCTTTCCTTTTAATCTATTCAGATACAGGCTCAGAGAAAACCAAAACCTATCAATATCTGCAAAATTGAGAAACACGTGCAGCGCAATGGCCATAGAGACAGGACGAATTTGACAAGTCATTTAAGGCATAAAGAATAACAATAACACCACCTTGAAGGTCAAAGGGGAGGTGATGGACAATTGAGTCCAAAAATACATTTCTTGATCAATCTTCTCCAATGTCATGTTACAACTGCTGAGAGAGAAGGATGGGGTTACAGAACCTTTTCCCTCAGATTGATTTTGGCCAGCAGAGGAGTGGGAGTACACGACAATGACTCAAAATAACATGCAGGAAATGCAAAGACGTGAACACTATACACAGATTTTTAAACGAAAGCCATGTTTGTAGTGCATGGCAACATATCGCAGAATCCTTGTCAAATCTATAATCAACCTTAACTATTACAATTGGGAACGCAACATGTGCTTGAAACTAGATTATATCTTGCATGTGGTGCTGCCAATTTAATGTTGGAGAAAAGAAGTACGGCTAAATGCAGTTAGCTTCCATCTAATCTGCTTAACTAGATGGAAGGCATATAGCTGTACTTCTATATGAGCAGAGAAATAGATGTTAAATACCCTCAAGGATCACAAAATAATTTGCCTTGAGCTGGGACACACACATTTGTCACATTCAGTTAACCATATACAAACACTGTCACATACTGTAAGTGTCACATATGTTTTGTACAAATCACATATGCCAATCCCTTTTGGAATAAGTGAACATTACTGTGTAATGTGTGTAATCTGTGTAATGTTCACTTATTCCATGAGCTGTTGAGTGCACAGTGTACACAAAACCTCATATTTTCTTTCCATTGGTGGTTACTTTGTATGGATGTGAAGTTGCATAGCTTACAAGGATGGAGCTCTGACAACTGGCGAGAAGGGAGACAGAAAAGAGGCAGAAGGACAGAGAAGATCTCATCCCTCCAAGTTAAAAAGAGAGACAAGAGAAACAGACAGAGAGAGAGAGAGAGAGAGAGAGAGAGAGAGAGAGAGAGAGCAGAACCCACATCCCCTCTGGCTCAGTAATTAAGGCTGGGGACAATAAATATGTAATGGGGGCTTTTTCCACCAAGTGCGGCTGCCTCTCCTTCTTGGAGATGGGACCGCAGGGAGACAGGCCCAGGAAGAACGACTAAGTACACTGGCCATTAAAAATGGATGCAAGGAACACCGGCCCTGACTGGCCCCGTCGACCAACCACCCAGAATGTTGTGATGGGAGTTGCCATGGTTACAGGGCTCCCAAATGGTCCTTGGTTGTCAGGGTGAATCAAATCAGACATCCGAGCACCAGGGCGGGCGCTTCCACCGTGCTTAGGCATGTTGCCGCTGGGGGCACCACAACTCAATGATGTCACTTAGGGAAGGAGTTTGGACCTGCAGTGTGTAGTTTGATGATGAGAGTGTGTAAAAAGAAACAAGAGAGAGAGAGAGAGAGAGAAAGGCAGAGGGGATGAGCAAGACAGGCTAGCAGAAGAGATGAGGTGGCATGACATGATTTCTCTAACAGCCCTAAAAAAGTTCTGGTTGCTACTATCAGCGCTCCATCTGTCTCAACTGGATCCAGCACTTTATGTAACACCAGGGTGGCTTATTTGAGTCCCATAAACAAGACTACTGTAGTGATGAAAAGAATTCATTGCTTTTTGACTTAAGAAATATTACTTGTGTCCTACATAGATCTATTTGTGATGCATGTTAATGCAGATTTGTTGAGAAATTATTCAGAGAAAGTGAAAGAGAAATGGAAGGATGGGTCTTTTCCAGAGCGAGATTAGATTCTTAAAGCGATAGGAATTTCGCTTATTTGTTTTCTGGTAGAGAGGTAGATGAGGAGAGTGATACCACTCACTGGTCTCTCCATTAAATATGAGGCTACAGCCTGCAGCCACATAGTTTAACTTATTTTAGTCAGTAAGGCTGGAAACGGGGACAAACAACTGGCTGGGCTCTGTCCACAGGTGACAAAATCCACCTACCAGCACCTCTACAGCTCACTAATTAACACATTATGTCTTGTTGGTTTAATCTATGTAAAAACAAAATGGAAAAAACCCATGGTGGGAGCAGTAACTTCCTGGAGTTTCCGCTAATTGTCTGGCAACTGCTCTCAGCCAAGAAACCCTGTGATATGGTGAATTCTGTTTTTGTGCGGACTGAACCAGCGAGATAAAACATATCAATTAGTGACCTTTAGAAGTGCTGGTAAGTCGGTTTTGTAACCTGTGCACAGAGCCAGACCAGCTGTTTTTGTGTTAAGCTAATATGATCGGATAGCGGTATCAATCTCCCTAATCTCTAATTCTATGTCACAAATCAAATAAACAGATTTGTCAAAAATGCCAAACTAGTTCTAACTAAGTCAAAGAAGAAGTTTTACAATGACAAACAAGCTACTCCATTACAAGTAAAAGTCTTTTCAAGCCTGCATGAAAAGTACAGCTGTATTATCAGAAAATGTACTGACACTACATACTGACAGTTTATTATAACTAAGTAGCATCCAACTGAAATTAAGTCGTATTTTGGTCAGCATACATTAAAAATGTATTTGAGAAAATATCAAAACCAAATGGGAGAAATTTATATTTTATATATACACTACTCACAAAAAGTTAGGGATATTCGACTTTCAGGTGAAATATATGGAAAATGTAAAAAGTTAATGCAACAGTGATATTATATCATGAAAGTAGGGCATTTAAGTAGAAGCATGCAATGGTAGTTTCTTCATCTTAAACAATTTATTTAAAGAAAAGCTAACAACAGTGGTAGGTATACCACAGCAGGAAATGTATTGGTCGATTCATGGATCAAACCTGTTGTGAATTTTGCTGTTAAGCTTCTTGTTAGAGAACAGCAACTTGTGCAAAAAGTACTGAAACACTGAACAGTTGGACATGTGCATTCAAAGGTTTAGAGAAGGTCACATGAATTTCACCTGGAAAGGTTAGAATGCATTTTAGGTTCATCCTGAAATTTCACCTGAAAGCCGAATATCCCTAACTTTTTGTGAGTAGTGTATATTTTGTTTCATGATGGCGCCCCTTCTTATTGCTATTCTATTAGTAGACCATTATTTCACTGACATGTAGATGAAGAACTTGTTTCTACTCCACAATACATGAGCCACAGACTTTGAGCAACCCACATTGGCTTTCCAGCTAAATTCTCCTTCTCCTTATCTAACTCACAAGCATGAATTCAGTTGTTGCCCTGCAAACTCATCTTGTTGAATGAACAACCAAACAGGCATTAGCATTCAACTTAGCTGCTAAGCTGCAGCACATTAAATTGCATGTAAACTCACCTGCAAATGTTACGTCAGTCTGTTAAAATTCTGATGTGGTCCTTCTCTTCTGTACCACTAACAACACACTGTCAAACCTGTGACTTGTAATGTGCCGTCAATTAAACGTTGACACCAATGCGCCCCTCCAGGCAGATGAGACGAAAAAGAGCATTTCTAATATTGTTTAATCAAAAGGCTTTCGCAAGATGACTGAAAATAAACACGAGCAAGAGTTGGAGAGACAGGGTAGTGTATGATGTGTGATGCCATGCATGCGTGTAATATGGACCATATGTGCATGTGTTTCCCTTTGTGTGTGTTTGTGTGTGTGTTTGATCTGTAGGCCTTAGAGAAAAGAAGCCCTGTATGGTTCTGTATACATTATAATGGCTAGTTACAGCGATGCAGAGCTTGTCTTACAGTAGAAGGGACTGGAGGCCATGGAGAGAATACTGAGGAGGGGAGGGGGTATCATGGGGATATCTCTCTCTCAGTGCAGTGCACACCAACATGCTGTAGATCCATGTCTTCGTCATAACAGGAATACAAACACTACTTCTGTGATGATGAAGACTGACAACGTTGCATCGATATCTCGCAGCTTCATGTTTGATAAATGGACAGACACACATTCTAGAGAGAGATGGATGAGGGGAGGCCGCTGTCTATCAAAGCGTGTCCTCGTTTCTATGTGTCACTGATGCTCCTAATGACGTCATCAATCATGACACGGCGCCACTGGAGGAGATTTGGGAGTCAGAGGTCAGGGAGGAAAGCCCAGCGCCGAATGAGCCCAGCGCTGAAACACTGCACGTGTACTGTAAATACTCTCCACTGTATAAACTATTTCCACAGAAGGTCAAAGCTTCAGAGCTTTGACTGAGCCATGCATCACTTGTAGAATTGATTTCAGGGATACGTTAAGAAAGAAGGGCAAATATTGCAGTCGCATCCAATAATGATTCAGTGCTGAATCTGAGGACATGAAATGATACTCCGGCACGGGGTGCACTTTCAGTGTCAGTGCTTGTTGTTTTCAGTTTCAGAGGAAAAACCTGAAAACATGACATGCAGCAGCTGCATCTAGATATTTTGGAATGCTATACATTGAGGAGTATTCAAGAGAGTCAGCTGTTTGATGTACTGCACGTGGTCATATAGGTTCAATATACACATTTCTGCAGTGCTGTTGGTAAACCCACAGAAACACTAGAGACTGAAATATACCTTACTTCAGTGTACACAATTCAAAGCCTCTTAGAGCATGACCATCATATCATAATCTCTTACGAACATGCGATTAATAGACTTTCAAAGAGAAGCATAGATAGATAGATAGATGCACACACACACACACACATACAAAGTTCATCGTTTGCATCACAGGATTAGCAAGGTTCATTAACGCAATAATATCATATAATATCATATAATATATAACGCTGTGTGTCATGGGCAGTTGAAAATAAGACGTTCACTTATAAACAATGAAGAACTGAAGGAAAACACACACTCCATTGAGGTGCTGGCTCACAGGAAGAATTCAAAGTAAGGAGAAGATCACACACTCAGAAGTCTTTTGATTTCAGTTTTATGAATCAACATTTTTAGCATGTCTTCGTGTTCGTACATTTGTTCTCCATCAAATTGACTGTTACAAAACACAGCTTTCATTTTTCTTGTGGATGCTGAAATTTGGTGAACGTAGACAATGTGGCATCAGAGTGGCACAGGTGGATATAATTCAACGGTGTAATAGACTTTCATCGTGGAATTATTTCGGATCCATTTATAAAATCAAAGAAGAATATAAAGTTTCAGTGTCAGTCCTTCAGAACTAAAGAGACAGAGCTCCACTCTTCACTCACATTTTTGTATAACTTTTTGACTAAGGCACTTAAAGAATAACACTTAAAGACAGCTAAAAATACCAATATCTCTCCAGACAGTAGTTGGTGAAGAAATTGTGAGAGCATACAATGGTGTTTCCTTCAAAGGCTTTTCTTTAAAAGAAATGCCGTCCCTCTTTCTGCCTTCCCTCGAGATACACAGCAATAAAATATGGTTCTTATATAACTCAACACAAACTTGCAGCGGATAAACACTAATATATAAAAAAACAAGACTCATAATCATAAAGGGACATAATGATCTAATCTGTCACTTCCTCAAACCCTGATAGGCCAATACATCAGCACATGAAAACTAATCTATCACAGAGCAGCGGCAGGTTATGGCAGTGTGCTGATGGATAGGAGCTGTGGATGGAGAGGATGACTGAGTTGTCCTTGTCGGAGTCATGAAAAGGAGAGGGGAAAAGAGAGGGATGGTTGGCAGTGGGAGAGAGGGGGTGAAACGAGACCAAAATGTGTTCCGAACAGACTTGTTTGTCACGCTTTGTCATCGAGGGACATCAAGGAAGTAAACAGCCTGTGTGTGTACATACAGTAGTATGAGAGTCCGTGTGTGTTTGGCTGTATGTGTGACCGTGTATAATGAGTGTGTGTGTGCATTTTGTTATCACACTGACTGCTCGCTAGGGAATAAATATTGCTTATAGGGAAAAACCTCCCGACAATGTGAATCAGCGTGTGTGTGTGTGCGTGCGCGCATGAGTTCCCATTCAGGCGTACGTATGTGTTGTGGAATCCAGAGCATTTGACCCCAATCTGTGTGTCTGCATTATTTATAGTCTGATGCCAGCTTCCCTTTGTTTGTTTTTCAAAGCCTGTCTGAAAAATCGAAGTGTGGGAAAAAAAAAAAAAGAAATTAGTGGAAAAAGGAAGAGAGATGACAGCGAAATATAGGTAATATAGGAGCACTTTTCTGAACTGACTGCATTGCCTCTCTCTCTTGCTTATGGCTAAACACAACAAATCACATCAAAAGCATTACGGCTAATTGATCGCTCTGGACTTTCCCACCATTTTCCCAAAGGGGTTTAAACAGTTGGGAATATATAGTTAGTGCAGACGGGCTGCAGTCCTCACCCACTGCACCGCTGTACACACCAATAAATGCACTTTACAGTCGCTTCACTCTTTATATCTGGCATGCACACACATGCATACACACACCACAGTCCCCTTCTCCGGGCCTAGCTGGCAGGGCAACAGTGTGTATCCTCAGAGACCTGCTGGGCCAAATCAATGGCAGCCAGCAGCCTTCCACAATGAGCGCCACCATTTTACTGGCTGCCACCCAGCACAGCAGAGAAGCAGCTAAATAGTCTATGAGGAGAGCAGAGCGGCACGGCTAGGCTGCTTACAATGAGCACACGCCACAACAGAAAAAATATCACTGTGTTGCAGTGTGTGTGTGTGCTGGGCAGCCAATTTGTTGAGCAAGCTTAATGTATCCTGCTTGTGTGGTTGTGCGTACTTGTGTGAACTGTGCATGCATGGGTTGGGCAGTCCATTTGGGGTAAGCAAGCTTATCGTAAACTGCCTCACTTGTTTGTGTGTGTGTGTGTGTGTGAGTGAGTGATAGAGTGTGTGTTGGCTGTGTGAGTTGAATCCAATACGGAGGTTGACTGTTTGTTGAATTCCAATCAGAGAGATAGCTTTGCAATTCTCATTCGGATGATTGTTCTCTTTCATGTGGTCTAGCAGGCGGCATACGTTAAGCTCGCCTGCAAATAAATGCCCCCCCCCCTCCTCTCACCACCACACACACAAACACATTATCTGTCATTATGTCTCTCTCTCTCTCACACACACGCTGCTGGCATGACAGACTTGTTTCTAATCGGTGAATCAGCATATCAGCCAAGAAATGTCAGATTACGTTATAATCCTGAATTTTAGTGCCTTTAACACTGTGCACATACAGTATATGTGTGTGTGTGTGTCACGGTTTTGATGCTGGCCTATTATGTCTGCCTTTCTGTGGAAAGGAAGACAGCACGGAGGCCTGCGCACACACTCGCATACACAAACACACAAACACACACGCACAGCCACCCTCGCGCACGTGGACATGGACACACTCACGGGGGAGCACAGACAGTTTTGGGGTCAGGAGGTGACAGACCTGTGCGAAGGGAAGGGGATCAATCTGTGCTGTGGCTGAATACTGAACCTGACTCAAGCGTCACTGTGTTGCTCATAAAAGAATATGCATTGCTACAGCAACTGAAGGCCAATTAAATTCATATAATTAAGTTATTTGATGACCAGAAGCTGCTTAATAAGCTCTCTCTGCGTCCTCTAAAATGTCTCAAATAAAAGCAGGAGTCCGTTATAATACATTAATTAAATGTTTTGGTGTTTGGGGGTTTGAACAGCAACATAAAGAGTTGGCGCTGATGTAGAGGAATTTGTTTTGTGCTTTCATAACCCAACTTAGTTTTTTAAATCTCTACAGCACAATTCTGTCCTTCATTTATGAATTACATGTTTTGGTTTGCTACTTACTTGCTTTTTTACCTCTCCTCTGAGATATAATCTGCTCATGATTTGTGTTACACGGAGGACAAAGAAAAGCACAGGACTATGCTCACTGTTAAGGTATACACTGCATACCTTGGTACTGTAAGAAGTTAAATGGCTCCATTGAAAAATACTTCACAGTTTATTGACGTTGAAGCAGAGACAGGAGCAGAGCCCCGTCTGTAACTCTAGAACACAACCTTGTTATTTTCAATAAACCTATTACAGGAGCTGCTTATGAAAGGCACGGGGGAGGCCAGCAGTTGGTTAGGTGTCTCTTTGCTTCTACCGGGAGATTCAGAGGATGCACAGGGAAAATGATGCCAATCTCTACACCAAGGGATGTATTAAATGACGGGTCTAATTTAATATTGCAATATTGAGAGACCTGCTAAGGCACTTCCTGTGTCTAAAGGCCGTCCAGGAATGAAGTAGTTGGGGAATTGCTGAGTAAGGGCTTCAGGATACATTAGAGAGGAAAGGAAGTGATTTCATGGTGCATGTTTACAAGGTGAAGGATGAGCACAATATAATTATGCAAAGACTGTCTGTTGCTATGTTTTTATCTAATGCATTGGTGTGTCTTGCGATATTAGTGTTCCTATAATGTTTATTGCGTCCACCGACTGTGACACCGTATCACATTACAACCAAGTTTCCCCACAAGGATGGAGGAAGTTTACAACTACACATCTTATAAGGCACATAAACATATGCAGACCTGCTCTGTGTTGAATATCCATGTGTCCTTCACATACACATGCTGACACATGCATTGTCATAACCAAATAAATGAAACACCTACACTACATAAACCAGATATAGCCAGGCATTTCAGGTCAGGTTTGTAAATCTGCATTCAAGCCTGTGGCATCCTGTCTTCTGAGGACAGAGCGTGTCTAGTAATTTCAAATGTTTGGTGCTCGTAAAGAGATTATTCATCCTGATGCACACACACACACACACATACACATGCACAGGGATGGTCACACACAGAGGTGCGCACGCCCACACAGTCACACAGCCCACATGGCACACCGATACTGAGATCCCGTAAACCTTTACACCTCATCGGAGGTCAGTCTTCACTGTGATCGTTACACACTGAAAGCCCTTACACAATCAACGCTATCAGTAAAGCCTGCAAGAAAGTGCGCGTGCACACACACACACACGCGCACACACACAACACATCATTTAATCCCAGGTGCCTTAGGGAGTCTGAGGGAATGGGGAGGCAGAACATAATTCCTGAACACGAACAACAAGAAATAGGATTTGTGTTGGACTCTCAGCCCCCCAGAGAGAAGGACAGGGGAAATGAACAACAACAGGATGGAGGATAAACGGCGGGACAAAAGAAAAAGCTCAGCTCAACAGTCTTATCCTGATTCAATTGGCAAAAACAAACAATCAAAGTCATTAATTACCAATCTACAGACAAACAGTGGTGAGCTAATCCTGGACAGCCAGAAAAATTAGGAGCTAAGAGAGACTAATAGAATTACTGTGGGGTGGGTGATTGGTGGGAGCCATTTTGAGGCGTCCAGTTGCTGCTTGGCCTTGTCGTTTGTGAATGGAGAGGTTGTGAGACCGAGCCAAGGACTGAAGCCGTGGCAGGGGCAGTGGAGGTAAAGACTCGCGCAGAGGATGCAAAGCAAACACTCTACTTATATAATCGACTGGAAAATTCCTCACTTTAGCCTGAAGTATCAATCCGTGAAATGTTCAAATAAATGTCTGTTTTGCTACTCCATTACGATTGATATAACACAATAGTGATTCATACGGGTTTCACATGAAAGGCTTTTACATTTATTGTTCTTAACACCTGGAGATGGTTAGCTCCTTCCAAGAAAAAAAAAAAAAATCTTCTGGCAGATGTAATGATACAGCTTTCTCCAACACAGTAAAAGTGCTTAGGAGACTTAGCACGGGCAGTGATTGCTACCACGGCTGAATAAAGAAATGAGCGCCACCTACAGAAAGAGAAAATCCAAGACAAAGAGCTGCCCACAATGTTTGACTGACATGTAATCCTTGGGAAAATACCACAGCAGTATCCGCTTAGCGCCAAAGATGTTGCCAAAAGCAAAAAAAAAAAAAAAGAGGAACGAAAAACAAAGATTTGGATGACTGCCAATTTAAGTGAATAACGATACATATTCTGTCGCTTCAAAAATTGGAGCAAACTCTGGCTGAGAGCCCTATCTTTGGATCTGAGCGCTGTAGGAAAAAAAAAAAAGCAATCCATGACAGTGATTTCACAGACATCAACTGAGTTTTATGGCCCTGTTGATAGGAGAGTGATTAAAGGAGTGGATAATAAGATGTAATGCAAACACATGTCACACAGGCGCCACTGTATAGATATGGGAGGATAAAGCAGGAGAGGGCAAGGCCAAAACTAAAGGAGATGAAAATGAATACATTATCAAGCAAATAAATTGCTTTTGAAAATGGAGAGGACAGAGGACCTGGGACAGAGAGGGGCATAGAAGAGCGCCCGTAAACAGCAGCAAATCCTCTGGCAGGGAGAAAGAAGTGATGTGGAAGTCCTGCAGCCGTGCCACTAAGCCCCCGCTGTAGATTAAACTGTATAGTAGTAAGGAGGGGTGGGGAGGCGAGGAGGGGAGGGACACAGATAGAAGGAGAGAGTCAGAAAGAGCAGGAGAAGGAACTGCAGAGGGAAAATAAGGCTTTGTGGTCTGGCACCAGTTTGCTATGTCAAACCATCATGCATGCCACGGGGATAGAAGACGGGGGAGAAGGAGCGCAGCATGGGTGAGAGAGAGAGAGAGACAGGGAGAAGACAATAATTGAAGAGGAGGCTAGGGAGAAGAAGACAATGACATGAAATGTGAAGAAGAAAGAGTAAGTAGGAAGAAGGGGGAAACACATAGCACATTTGGCTCAGATTGTCTGTCTGTCTGTCTGTGTAAGTTTATGTATTGTTGTTGTAGTGTGGTTGGAAAATGGAATTGTTGTGGTTGTGCTGGCTCCTTCAGAGTGTCGCCCTCTGATTGGAACGTCCCAACCGCAAACTCTGTCTCTGTCAATGTCTCTCGTTCTCTCTCTCTCGTTCTCTCTCTCTATCTATTTATCTCCCACTCTTTGAACATGTCTTTCCTCTATTTTTGTCTGTTTCTCATTACACACACCCCATATCTTATGCTTATTGTCTGAAAGATCCAACACAAACACACACACACACAGACATACACACAGGCATACACAGCACATGTAATAAATATGGAAATCTGATGCCAGTGCGTCTCTGTTATGGAATAGTAAGCAGAACACTGCTAAAAATGCCCATGAGCGAAAATGTTTGCTTGCTACGTACTGCCACTACAACACTTTGATAAAGAAAAAAAAAAAATCATAATAAAAAGAAAGGAAACAACGAAGCAATTTTGTACTGAGAGGAGCAGACAGAGGGAGAGCAAAAGAGGAAGACGGAGAGAAAGAACGACAGGAGAGGAGACAAACAGAGAGAACAAACCTGGCTGAGTGGAGAACAGATGAAGTGAGGAAAGTCTTAAGTTAAATTTTTAATATCTCACCATATGCTCCTCTCCACAGGTGAAGACATCTTTGCTATTAATTACCAATTCACAGCTTGTATGTGGGTGTGATTGCGCAATAGATGGATGAAAACAGAAAGAGAGCAATAGAAGGATGAGTGATGATGGAAAAAACGGCAGCGACAGACAAAGAAAAAGAGACAATAAGGGGTAACGTGAACAACTAGATCAAACAGAGAACAAACAAACCTCACAGAGGGATGACAAAAGTACATACTATTGATTTGGCTGAGATGTTGGTGAAGTATGGGAAAGTGAGGGCAGGGACCAATCTAGAAGTCAGACAGAGAAAAAGACAGGAAGGCTGAGACACGGATGAACTGACGGACAGATGATAGGGAGGGCAGAGATAGATTGGAAGCTGTCCCCTCCGACTGCCAGGTAAATCAATAGCATTGCTGTGCCACCTCCACTCCTCTCAGCTGCTCGTCCACCTCCTCCACTTCTCCCGGCTCCACATCTTATCACTATTGCAAGCAGCAACGCAGCTGGATGCTGGCTAACTGTAGCTGAAGCAGGAGCCTCCCGCCTGCCCACTCTGACCGTTACAGCCTGTTTTCACCACAAGGCTGTCTCTCAAAATAGCCTCCTTGAAAACCTATGCATATGCAGTCTGATTCTTGAGAAGAGACCCTAATATTTTAATTGCCACAGTTAATCGGGAAATGTAGGTATGAATATTTCCACACTCCTCGGCATGATCAGGAGAGAAATAAGCCAAACTTCTGAAGATAAGTAGGAAAAAAAAAAAAGCAAACTGGTCTTTTCTCTTCTGTATAATCTTGTGTTTTTTTTTTCCTGGCCGAGTTCTTTGTTTGCAGCAGGACAAGTTGACCCGAGCAGCGATGTTGACCTGCTCATGTCCTCCTGGTTTAGACTGTGTTGGCCTGGTCTGTGGGAACCAAAGGCACAGTCACTATAATTACCAACCCAACTCATAACATCCCTGACCTTAACATCACCTCTCCCAACCTGACCCAACCCTGAGGGCAATGACACGGACATTTACGACATCTATGCATTCAAGCGCACATGGAAATGCACTGACAAACATATAACACACACACACACACACACACAGCTGGCTCTGCAGACACTAGCATCCATCACATCTTGTGAAACTTAATCTCTCTGAGAGGAGGAACAGCTGCAGTGGCACGTATGTACACACACATGCATGCACGCACACACACACGCACACACACACACACACACACACACAGCATGCACAGCTGCACAGTGGAAGATCAGCTGGGGTAGAGCGCTTCACAGACAGGCATGTGACAAGGCACCTCTGACCTGAGAATAGCAGGCTATGGTCGTAAAACAGGTGGCAGTCCACTTGCCTAATGTGCTCAAACATACCTACAATGTGCAGCAAAGTAGCTCTTGTAATGAAATTTTGTAAAAACCGAACATAGGTTTACATTAAATACGAATTTCCTTAACATCATACACTGACCACCAGCATCTCTCACATATATTTGACGCATTTTGATCCAAAAAACGCACCGTCATTCGTTTGAATATTACCTAAACGTATCAGTCAAGTAAATATCATGTAGGTGTTCCACTCCAGAAAGAAAAAAATGGCATATGGCTCCCACTGCGCAGGTTTTTTCATGGCAACACTTAATGTCGATTAGGCACAAACCTAATTGCTGTAAAAGTACTTGCATGATTGATTTGTAAGCTAGAGAGGTCTGTAATGCTGCCATAGACAGTGTTTGAGCAAGACTGCTGACTACCGCCCAACACACACACACATATACACACACACACACACACATACACACACACACACACACACGCACACAGCCATCAGCTTGTTACAGTCATTCAGTTCATGGCAGTGGCACATAGAGAAATATAAATGCCACGTTTGAAAATTGCAGCTAAGCTGTCAAACTCAAACTGTATGCAATCATTGCATCTCACAGGTGAAAGAACAAGCGGGCTGCTAAATCCGACATGATGTGCTTCATAGAAACTATAACTATAATCAAAAATGTTTATGTCTAATAACCTCTTTGAAATGTGTCCAACTGGGTTGGATGCAGGCTGGTACAGTGGAGACGAAAAATTCACCCATATAATCCACTATGGCCTATTTGAGTCTAAAGTGTTCATGCAGTTTTGCATAAATTCACAGACAGCTCACTCAAAGCAGGTCGAACAGACTGACTGCCATTCACTACTGCTTTGTGTCTGCATACACCCATCAAATGTCCATCCAGTCTGCTCTGCGCTGGTGGCTTCAGTTCAGTCGTGAGAAAATACCTCTGAGCATGTTTTGAGGGGGGAGCACCAAACCCCAGGCAGGCAGCAACCCCAGTGAAATCCAAGCGGTTTACAGCCTCCTTAATCTCTCATCAGCATTAAAAACCTCATTTAAAGAGCCCCCCTATAGCAAAAAGAACTATAATAATCTCACAGTACATTTGACAAGGATGCAATGAAACAACCAGGAGAAAAAAAAGGTATTTACTGCATATTCATATTACTGTGACACCACAGGAAATAAAGAATAGCAGTCGTGTTGGGCTGTGAGCTCCTTTAGAAATAAAACCATGGAGGAATGACAGATAATAAATAAAAGCCATTGATTAGGCTAAATTAACATCAATATGAACTCACTATTGACTGCCACAGACACACTTCCCCAAGATAAGGAATATTATAGAAATATCACAGTGATTTTCCACTCGGGCAAATTCAAAGCCAAGGCGACCAATAAAACAACTAAGTGCTCAGGCTATGAGGCAGACAGACATTAGGTGTCAATCATGTGTGTTTGACACACACACACACACACACGGACACATCTGAGCGGACGAGCGCAGATGTGTGTATGCGCTTTGCATTATCATAAGAAGTTAACGCAAATGTGGTGCGTGCCAACAGTGAGAGAAACTAAACAGAAAATAAACAAGAGACACTCTCACCATATCAGCATCCTGCCCGGTACCGTCGTTGGGGAAAAAAAAAAACTCGCAGTCTGAATAGATTGAGACTCTCCGTTCGTCGTCTGACTGTGTAACATCCACCGTGGCTGCAGCCGCTCTGTCCAAATAATCCAGCACCGTGCGTGCGTCTCTCTCTCTCTCTCTCTCTCTCTCTCTCTCTCTCTCTGTCTCTCTCTCTCTCTCGCTCCAATAATTTCCTACCCGGTGAGTATACGACTCGGTAAGGTAGCTGCTGAGTCCCCCGGTATGGTGGCTGGAGTGAAGTTGGGTTGAGATTTAAAGCTGCAGACGCCGCGCGTAATCCTTACGACGTTATTTTCTGGGGGTGTCCGTAGTGTGATGTGGAGCGATGTGGAAGCGCCAAAAAAGGCCCCGCTTTCCTTTGTCATCGCTCCCTCGCCCGGTGAGAGAGGGAGATGTCGTCCCGGTGGACGCGTGGGGGAGGTGGGTGGATCGATGAGGAGCGTGAACGCTGCATATCGTGTCAATCTCAGAAGACTTGGTCACAGTATAAATATTTTATGAAATCAACAGTGGTGGTGAAAGCCAATGCACTGACGTCTAATGCAGTTTCACCTGTTTAAATAATATTCAGGACCTGGGTGCAATAAACTCTCACTTATTTTGTTGAAACTTGAACTCAATTCCAGATTAAATCTGTCATGAGTTTTTTTTTTTTTTTTTTAACCGACTAAAAAAAGGCTCTGTGGGATAATGTTGGGTGTTGGAGATTAAAAAAAAAGGGGCAATCACAGGCACAATTTATCCGTAGAGACAAGTGGAGCGATTTTATCTGCAGTGTGGAGCAGCTCTTTGATGAACTGGGATATTGCATTTCATGTTATTTCATGTTATTCAGGCCAACAGATTCCACAACCTGGTCAGGAGGCGAGGAACAAGAGGGCACCCATGGGGTAATTTTACAGGGGTCCACAGAAAAGAAATATTTAACTCCTTAGGTGGTTAGACATTTTAATCTGAAAGTCTCTCCCTTTCCCACTGCATCAGCTCCAGTGCGTAAGGTCTTGTGATGATTCTAAAATAAAATCAAAAATCTTCCCAGATGGGGCCGCTCAGGGCGCACAACGTGATTATGCCAGTTTGCATGTGAGTGATTTAGCCCTGTGTATGTGTATTTGTAGTTCAAACTGTGAGTACAAACACATGTATTGTTGTGTACATGTATGTTGAAATGGATTCATTACTGTATATGTTGTAAGAAATGTTTCTTTCACACTGTAAAAAAAACAAACATTTCAATATAGGTAGTTGTATAAAACGAAATACTGACTGAATTGACTTATGTGCAACAGCACATCAAGCTCAAGATACTGTAGGTTGCAACGTTGTGTGGGCCACTTCAATTATGTTGTGAACTACAGCAGATATGATATGTGTTCTGTGTAAAGATGTAAGTATATGGTGAGAAAACAGCTTTTAAGAGTGTGTGTGTACTGACAAAGAGACAGGTCAAGTCAGCAACAGAGGCAGAAAAAAAAAAAAAGGAGACAGGCTTCGACACTGATTTTCAGTCTTTGAGCACATGCTCGAACCAAACACACACCCCAACACCCGCACACACACACACACCTGCACACAGACTTATCTGGGTGTGCTGACCTAGAACACCAAACACAATCAGCGGTGCAGCAGATTCCCATCAGCGCAATGTAAATGAGATGGAGGAGCGTAAACGTGCTTTTGTTGCACAAAACTCCTCAGCTCAGTGGGTACAAGAAAACACAACCTCAGGCTGGGGACACACAAATGAGCACTCAGTCACGCACACACACACACACAGACACTCAAAAGATAATAACTCACACATAAGAGACAAGAGGTTTGCAATCAAGATAACTTCACTGGCTAAAATAGAATCCACAGCTGTATTTGACGGGCTTCATTATGTAGCATTGCACTGCGTGCACAACGCGCATGCACTGAGCTGCAAAGCACTGTTGTGTTCAGACAATGCAGAGGTTGTATACCTCCAACAAATATGTCCTACATTGCGAATTGCGTTGCATGATGCTGTTGCTCTTGTTTTGTTGCTTCCCACCCCAGCGGCCTCTGACTGTCAACACATATCTGCACTACTATCTAGCAGTTCTCGATTAAATATTCAAGTGATCCACTGATAAATATGTATGGTTATATTGGTTCTATATGCAATGCCTGCGCATGCATGGATGCTTTCTCTGGGTAAAAACACATGACACCCCACACACATGTTCACTCGGGTTCACACACTCCCTGCAGGCGCACTGCGCATACTGTCAAACAACTAATTTATCAGTTTTCAATGTTTTTTAAGTCATGCATGAACTCGGCCTTTCCTCAGCACTCTGTGTCCGCAGTCTCTAACCCAACTCAACACATCTGTGCTCCCCAACCCTGCATCAAGACACAAATTTGGGCAAGAGACAAGTTTAAACTGGGTCTCTGCTTTATTAGAGATATTGCCAGTAACAGGGTTATCAAGGCGGCTCAATAAAGGACCCCAGGGTGTTATGCCGTAGCATGGGAAATGTTTATCAAGTCAGAGTACATGCTTTTCAAAGAAAATGTCCTGCTCACTTATGGTTTTAATCCTGTGATCCAGAGATAATAAAACCAATGCTCTACACATCACAGTTTAACTGCAATCTAATGTTCTAAAAACAGGACAAATGGGACTGCTAAAAAAATATAAAGTATGTCCAGCATTTCTTTGTTTTTCAACCTATTGCCATAAACTTCAACATGGAGAATAGTGGAAACTGGAAATAATTTTGCCAAAGTATCTTTAAATTCTGCTGAATCCTGCTGAGTAGCCGCAAAGAAAGAATCTCAAAAAGGAATCTCGTTGACATAAAACATACTAACGATTGGATCAGAATGATGCACAACAATTGGAGGGATTGGTGGACATCTTACTAGGTACTGTACATTAAGGCCTTGTGTATCTGCTGAACTGACAAAAACTTTGTTGGAACACTTGACACATGGGGCACTGGAGAAATTGTATCCTCTGTATACTTTGGACTGACCACTGTCAAAAAAAACGGGGATATTTTGACTCATTAAAATAGGAAAAAGTACAACCAATAACATTAATGATGGCTCCATTCCATTTAGGTGTGCCAGCAGGCCATGACACTAAGCAAGCACAATGCTAGAGCCCCAGAGCACCTACTGTAAATGGAAAGTTACCATCATTAATTTTGCTCCTTACGCCTGTGTTTGACAAGTCAAAGATGTTTGCCATGAATTAGGTGTATTTCTTTACAAACTGGTCGATTGGCTGCAATAGCCACAACAGAAAGAAAGAAAGAGTTTTGAGTTTTTGAAAATACTTTGGGAAGATATCATCAGTATTTTTTGCTGTTCTGTGACATATTATAGACGAAACAATTATTACGATTAATCAAGACAATAACCAGTAGACTGACCAATAATTAAAATAATCTTGTCAGTAATCTATTTTAATCCCCAAAGAACATTTTGATGTTAACACACCCTCATCTGACCCGAAGTATATGATGCAAAATTTTGCTGTGTGAAAAGTAAAAGGTGGCTAACAAGTGTATAACAACAATAAGAGTCAGCACACAGATCCTTGTTTCATCACCTTGAAAGTTCAACTCATGACTTATAAGAGGGGTGCAGAGCGGCGGCCCATTAAAGCCATGACATTTCAATAATTGCCTCTAATCTCAGCATCATAGAGAGCCACAGTGCCACCCACTTGCACTACTTACACAGACACACACACGCCCATGCCTTCATCATCGGTGCTTAATGATTAATGCCTCACACTTACACTTGACCCCACCTTCCCACTGACACTTGACCCCATCCCCGTACACACATATGCAAACAGAAAAGCATCCCGCATTGATTTAAGATTGAGGAAGATCATAATTATGATAGACACACACATCTTCTCACTGCACTGTGAAAATGTGACTCCTTACAGGCCCCCCGCTGCGCACACACACATACACACTGATGCATGACGCACACACAAGCACACACCACATCATTATCCCTTCCTTCCTTTAGCCACTGACTTGGCGTTTGCCACTTCCCCAGTCATTTGTTTTCTACCCCGACATGTGAGGCTGCAGTGAGCTGCTAACCATTAGTGTCTTGGCTGGTATTAGAGATGGCACCTTCCCTAGTTGCACCTGGACAATTACAACCATAATTTCAAAGAGGGAGACACTAACACAGCTAACAAAGAGAGTGCAGTCGGTGGAATATAAGGGGGGAGGCTGCTGGTTGATTTATCCTACCTACATTAAAGCTATATCCTTGTCTATAACCAATAATCTGGATTACAGCATAAGGATAAACAAGGATAACAACATTTTTTGTGATCCAATTCGGTCTGCACCAATCCTATCTTTTATGATTTCTTTGCTATTTAGATGTTAAAAGGCACTGATTCAGACCTGCTGTAAACATGTTGATTTAACTCTGACAATGGCAATCCTCCTTTGGCTTCGTGGTGAAGAAAAAGGTAATTCTGAGCAATTGGTACTGCAAATTGATCAATTTACTGTAGCCATAGCTGAAACATGTTTTTAACAGTAAAAATCTCCATTGCTAGAATTGATTTTCACAAACACAATACAGATGAGCTCAGCTGGGCTGTATTATATGTTATAGGCTCAGAATGTTAAGCAGCATTACAAAGAAACACTCAGCGAACACGCTGTGATATGAACTTTAATCAAGCTCAGGAGACAGACACTTTGTATTCTATGAAACGCAGGAGTATATTTATGCATGTGTATGTGTGTGTGAGTCAGAAAGGCTGAAAATGAGGGAGTGACAGGAAAAAAAAAAAAAAAGAGAGAGCGAGCAGCCTAGCAGTCCTAAAGAAGCTCTTATTGAACACTAAGAAGGGAGTATAGAATGATGAACATCCAGCCTGCTCTTTTCACATAGAGGAAATTGCATTTGGGAATATTGAACTGGCTGGTATGATGAAGTACACAACCTCTCCACTGCACATGCACGCAAACGTGCACATTTTTATGGTAGCACGTATTAGCAATACAGAGAATATCATATTTGTAGAGTCAAAGCTGCACGCACACATCACACGCGCACACACAAGATCTCATTTAGTCTGGTTGCATGGGTTGGATGAGCACTCCCTACTATTGAAAGAGCGGAAATGAGAATCGCTACAAACAGGAAGAGAGAGAGAGAGAAAGAGGAGGGGGGAGAAAAAACAACGAGAGAAGAGGAAGTGGCAGAGAAAGAGAGGCAGACTACAGGAGCGAGAAATAAATTAGTGGATGATAAAGGGAAAGAATGGAAAAGCAGAGGGAGAGTGTGCAAACGAGACATCCTCCTCTTGCACTATGGCTGTTATTGCAGCTGATGCGGCTATAATTCATCCCAGCATGAAAGAACACATGAGGATTATTTCCTTGGAAAAAAAAAGTCATTATGATCGGTTTGATTTGGAGCAGTTGGAGTCAACAGGTTCCATATAAATGGCAGGCAGGCAAACCATTAACCATAGCTGCTGACTTCATCAAAATGAGTGACGAATGACAAGCTAAGCAGCTCTCACAATGCAGCAAGGCAGCATTGTGTGGGGCTGTGGACACTTAAAGTGGGTGCATAAACCCTGAGAATGTAAAATGAGAAACACTGAGTGGTCATTTGTACAAAGTAAGGGCATTTTATTAAGGTTACACCTGTGTAGAAGTCTAATATATCAGTGCACCAGTACGCAGATTGTGACGATTTTGCACAAATTATGATTCAACAAAATGTTGGAGAGTGGTAGATGTTCATATTCTACACTATATGCATGCCCGCACACAAAGACACACAGAAATGCATATAGCACATTTCAATAGCTTATTTATGTTGACATAAATGCAACATTGACAGGGATTAAACTACAAAGAGAGCTGTCAGTTACATACTGTACAGTCCACGCTTGACTAGCAATTACTTCTACACACAGAGCAAAATAAAATACAATCAGTGCATCACACACATTCAGATAATCATGCTTGCACACTCACACACTCACGCGAACACACACGGGTCATGGAGCTGTCACTGTGATTGGTTCCTGCTGCCGAGGGCGAACCCACAATAGCCAATTATCTGTCATTATACACCACAGCAGCTCTCGCGGTCTGGATGCCTCCGCATGTGTCTGTGTGTGCATGCGTTGGTGTGTGTGTGTGTCATAGTGGGGGGAGATTGGCAAATTGCTAGTTATATATTTCAGAATACTGAAAGAAGAGCGGAGAAATGCAGAAGAGGGGGCGGGGGAGGAGGGTGAGAGGGGAGAGTTTGAGGAGGCCAGGCAGAAATATGCAGAGTGAATATAAAAGCAAACAAAGGAGAGATTGATGATTATATTTGACAGTTGTAGAGAAGATGGGATCACGGGGAGCCACAGACCTCCAGTGAGCTGTGTGCTGATGACAGATGTTTGGTGACCAATTCATGCCTGATGCAGCAGGGCCGAAAACGCAGATGGCCACAGACTGAGGCTCCCAATCAGTTTGTGACTATAGCTGCATCATGTATGAGCAGTGTGTGACCAGTGTGTGGCCTGATTCTGAAACATTATATGACAATGTTTAGCATGACAGTATCACTTTGTTGTTTTATCTCCAAGAACAGACAGCGGGGCCCTTATGGTGCAACATCCGCTCCGATCTACAGTTGTGCATTGCTTTTCGACGACTGGGCAATTTGTTTGAATTAACAAGGTGGCTGGTGAGGAGGTGAACTGTTCCTTCTCATTTTCTCATAATGTGGGTATGCGTGTGTGTTCACCACACGCAGCTTTACGATATGGGTTACGGTTAGTTAGAAAGTCTTCTAGCCATTATGGACGCTAATCTGACCACAGCGATGGCAGAAATCTCCTATGGCAATTAGAGGTGGAAATTTCAGCTTTTTTTTTCAGTTAAAGCTATAGAATTAGTTTGTTTTTGCCAAGCAGAGTGAGTGACTAATGAGCAGCCAATCCATCACATCAAAGAAGAATGCCTTGATTTGACAGTACAGTTTAAATTTCACCCCAGTCACAATCCCTGCAAACTGTGCAAAGTATCATGAATGAAAAAATGAATTTCATCAATTTGGCATTTCAAAGTTCGATCAGACTTTAAAAAAAAACCTTTTTTAATGACTCATCCAGTCATTTTGAATTGTTATTCAGTGAAATGTTTTGTTGTGAAGAGGGTCACTTCACCCAAATCATTTGTCCAGGTTTTGAATGATCCATCTCCGATATTTCTGTAGCCAATCTAATACAATGTCAATGAAGAGGATTTTGTACACAGTGCTAAAGGCTTTGGAAAATATTTGAGAAACTCAACATTAATAAATCATTGAAGAACCACGGTCCCAACTACTGAGAATAATCCACTGACCTCCCGATCTCATTTAAACGACTCTCCACCAAAAGAAATAGCATAAATGAAAGCTGTGAACAGTACTGTGGATTATTCAGAGTAACTGGGACACAAGAATGACAAGTTATTTAAAATGTAATTTTTCAACTCTCTCAGGATTAGAAATGAGCTTTCATTAGCTTTCATTATATTGGGGAGGCCATTCAGTTTTAGAGGAGAAAGGATACCTCAAATCTTCAGCACATAACTATAAAATATGTGGTTATGGGATGATACCACTAGGGTTAAGTGAGAAAATATATCCACTGTTAAACAGTAGATTCCCCAACATTCCCCCATTTACATTCTATATTTACTTAATTACTACTTATTCCTCCTCCTTATTTCAGTGATAAAGGTCTTGGTATGCTTACTTAGATGGACCTTTGTTCACAGCAGGGCTAAAGGGCTAAAGGGATGGCAACGTCAGTCTGTCAGCTGACCACTTTTTCGCTTTCCATAACATTCTGTACAGGCATTCATTGTCCCCAGTGGATAAATCCCACTGACATTGGTGATTGTGTTACTTTTCCTTTAGCATGGGGCTCACGTACACAGTTTTGAGTCTCAGTAGGAACTGAATGGATTGCCATGACATTTGGTACAGACATTACAGACATTAACGTCCCCCTCAAGATGAATCCTAATAACTTTGGTTATTGCTCAACAACTTTTCATCTAGTGCCATTTTCAGGTCGCAATTTCACAGTATCCAGTATTTTGGTTTATGACCAAATACCCGCAAAACTAATGATATTCCAGTCAGCCTCAGCTGTACTTTGTGTTGCTTGCTAATCAACACATTTTAGCATGCTAACACACTAAACTAGGATTGTGAGCATGACAAACATCATACATGGTTAGCATGTTAGCATTGTCATTGTAAGCATGTAGACATTAAACACAGCCTCACAGAGCCGCTAACATGGCTGTGGACTAGATGTTGGGATAACACAGCCTAAGCTTCGATTTTCCATTGTTGGGTAGTCTCAAAATGAAGTTCTCCACAAACTCACATGGCTCACCATTTATTAAAACTGATGCTGGAGGTGTTTTCTAAACAGCACCTGAGTTTTGAAGGTGATGATGCTGTGACCTGTTTGCTTGGCAGAACGTTAAGGTTGTCGTTTCTTCTATGTTCTGGTAGATTCGATTCTGGATTTAAGATTCAAGCTCATAATTTCATACCCCACTTTAGCTGTCTCTATAGGTCATTCAGTGGAACATTGAAATTCATGAGGATTATAAAATATTTTATGATCCAAACACAAAATCTTTGTAGCTTTCAGTTCCTGCCACTCTAGTTCAATAATTGATTGCTAAAGCTTCTTTGCTCCCCTATTGAACTGTCTTCCTCTTTAAGCTTGAATACCGTTCAGTCATGACACATGACCCAAAGTCATCAAACCACGATCCTCAGAATAAATCCATCTTACTGTACATTCTTAATACACATCCAGTGTGTGTGTTTATGAAGTATAACACTGATCTGTCTCTGCCTGTTTTACAGCTATGCTTCCATAATCCCCATCCTAATCCACTGCCTGTATGTGTATCCGTGTGTGTGTGTGTTTGCGTCCGCTGTCTCTTTATGTCTGTGTATGTGAGGCATGGTATTTAAGCTTTTGGCTTTCAGAGGGCCTCTCTTTCCCACGCCTTGCACACTATATGTAATACCATAGATAGCCCTCGAGTCATCCACTCCTCTCCATCGAACCACTCAACACAATGGCCTGGACAGAATCACTCTGCACTCTGCTGTCAATATTTCCATTACCATTTCAGTCAGCAGAATAAACACAGTGAAAATTGAATGGTTATGGGTAATATTACTTTTAAATGAGCTGATGAAATGGTTGCAGTGATGATAGGAGAGAGGGCCGAGAGTGGTTGAGATGGAGAGAGGCGATTATGTCAGTGCAACTAAAGGATAAAAGAGCAGAACAACAAATCAAAGTTAGATTCCTCACAATCTCCCTTGTCTGTTTCTTTGATCATATTCTTATAACAGTGTGAGGATGCTTTTTATTTTTCACCATAATAATGGTTATCTGTAGCTGTACAACTGTGACTCTAGAACTGGTAAAATGAACATATTCCCTTTTAAACACATTTTGTCTCAATTGTCTAATTTGTTCTCCTACACAACACTTACTAGAACATTTAGCTTGTGGCTGTACTCCTTTACAAAAGAGCTGTGGTTTAAAACGTAGGGGTTGTGACCCTACAGAGGGTTGCAAGATAAACACAAGGGGTCAATACATGATTAAAAGGATAGCGGGAAAGCAGAAAAAAAATCTGTTCATCTTTTTCAGACTTTCTGTAATGTTTTTTCTTGTGAACTGCTCGCTTGACCTCTTCAGGTCTCTAAAATATTCAGATAAAGAAAATAAAAACACGGGAAGACATGCAATTCATGACATTTCTTCATTTTAACGAGTCACCATCAGGGGACAACTATTACAGAGTCTACTTTTTTAAGCATATTTTGGAAGATTCTTATGCCTCTTCTTGAAAGCAGACAGTAAAGGGACATAGGTCATGATGGGAAAGGGAGATGTAACCCTGACTGGACTCGAACTGGGGAGGTCAGAATTACACAGTCAGCGGCTTAAACCCTTTGACCACCACAGTTCCCTTGGATGTTCTCCTGCAAGTGGATCATATTCACTGTAAAACTGAAGAGAAGAGAGACGCCTACAAAGGTATGCAAAGAAAGAAAGAATGTAGAAATGAGAGGTTCTCCTAAGTGTTTAAGGATGGTGCTTGATGATGAATAGTAAGAGGTTGATGAGTGGGACCCTCAGCAATGATAATCCCATTAGCACTGTACTGCATGTTAAGCTCTCAACTAATGACTGATGTGTGTATGTGTGCATATGTGTCACGTGTAAGTGTGAACAGTGTGTGTGTGTGTGTGTGTGTGTGTCTGAGTCCTGCTAAGACCATCCTAATTATCAGATGTGACTCGTGAGGGTAATTACAGCGTCTGAGACAGTGGGAACAAGGCTACGAATGACCCAGAAATCTACGGGCTAATGAAGCGATAAGACACACACAGACTCTTTCTCTCTATGTGTTGCTCTCACCTCACACGGAGAGACAGGGACAGAGCGGGAGAAAGAAGAGACAGTCAAAATGACTGAAAGGGGAACAATGTTTCCCTCAGACTGCATTAGAGAGAGTAGAGAGATTTGGGAGGAGCTGTCAAGAGATGCTCTGTCAGGCAGCTTCAAGCTCAGCCCTGTTCCTAGTATGAACTAATCTGGCTGCTCTCTGTTCTCTGTCATATCTGGCCACGGCTCCACAGCACTGTGGTCCGATTCCTCAGGCACGGATTAAGCTTGGCTACCCGGGACTAAATTCTCTATTGAAGAATCATCTAGGTGTAATCCCTGTGTGAAGCCAGCCCCGTATGGTACAGCACATTATATCTCTCACCATGACTGTTATCGGAATCAGCCTGAACACTATGGAGATACTCGAGACAAGCGTGAGGACGGTTTGTTGTATATTGGCGGCAAAGCCTCATGGTTGCTTTAAACTGTTACGTAAAATGAGATCGGTTCACTTAAGGTGGCCCCCCGGGGAAGACATCAACTAATTCAGAGTTCTGACGGGATGTTTTTCACCACAGTGATTAAAATATTTAAATTTTAATACGCCCTGTCACATATTTCTTTAATAATCCTGTCTCCTAGTTTTTCAAATTTGCATTAACATTTAACATTTGCATTTCCTATTTGACTCTTTTTTTTTTCTTCTATTGAATTTTCACGGAAAAAGAAAACATATCACAAAAGCAACGCACACAAACACATCTAATGAAAAGAGGGCAGATCATTTTACTTCTTACCAGATTATGTAGAATTTAAGATTAAGCCAAAACAATCCCTTAATGAATATTTTAGTACAGATTTTCAGGTTTTAAAAGACCCATGACCTCCCAAACCAATAGACTCACGGAGAGTAGAACGCCTGTGGAGTATACCAACAAACGTAATAAACTGATGTCATTATTAGTGGATGTATCACAATAGGAATAGCTTTTCCTTGGTTCTGCCCTTTTTACCACTGCAATAAGACGGCTTTTTCCTTTTCTTTCTTAAAGTAGCAACTAGCGGTTACAGTTGTCCATATTGGAGTGTACACAATTAGAGAATCTAAGAATCTGAGGACCTTATTGAACAACTCAGACATTGGCCATGATGTGACAGTCTGTATTAAACACAGTTTCTTCATGTATGTCATAATTACGCTAGGTGCTTATTTTCAGATACCTTCATTCAGTCACAATGGGCAACCGCCTTACATATCATAGTATGGCTTGTGATCTCTTAAAATTAAGCCAAAGAGTTTTCTCCTCTCAGGTTGTTTCATTATATGTTCTGGAGACCTCGGGATGTAAAACCGTCGTTTTCGTCGCAAAAGAAAAGCAAAAGGTAAAAGGTCCCTCAGGTTTATCTCGCAAACCCTTGTTGGGGTCTTGACCCTCGGGGCTGATAAGCGTTTTCTTAGAATAAATGATAAGAAAATAATAATTTGTAACATGAACTTGAGCGTTGTTCTTCGAGGAGCATGGGGCTTCGATAAACCACACTGTTTTACCCTCCCTGCGTTCACATCGGCAGAGGCCATTTCTCTTGCTTGTACCAGTTTGCACAACAGCTTCATTGACGCAGCAGTTTAAGTGATAAGTGATACGAAGAGCGACCCACTCATGGTGTTGGTCTGTGAGGCAGAGGAGGTAACCCTCAGCCCACGCCGCAGCCATCACAGGAACCCTGTCTCTGTCGCTCCTACGCAGACTGAATGTGTGTGCGTGTGTGTGCGTGTGTGTGTGTAGATGATTGACTGTGTGTTTGAGTGAGTTATCTTGATCAGATTCCCAATTACACAGATGAGTGTCTCTTCATTGCTGTACTCTTTGTAGAAATACACAAACAAACAGACATAAACGTCACACAAAAACACACAGACACACGTGCGAGCACACACACACACACACACACACACACACACACACACACACACACACAGAGGCCGGAGGCAACAGGCACTTCATTTCCTATTCCACCCCCTCTCCTCTTCCTCAGCACCCTCATATTCCACTCTGGCCTCCCCAACACTCAACCCACAGTCACTATAGCAACCTCACACCGAGCTACTGGCAGCCAGAGGGCTAATCATGTCGTTACAACATCTGTCACAAAGCAGAGACATACACTCTCAGACATTTATACAACTGTATATTACCCCCGGCAGCACTTGGACTCAGGTGTCCAACAGTTAGGGGAGCGTGGGTCCTTACAAGCTCACAGACATATGTTCACTAATACACAGATGCTAAAATAAGTCGAGAGAGTCGAGGTTGAGAGACTTTGAGTTTCTTACCTTTGCTCATGGTTCATCCTGGAACATGAAGTTTAAAAGTGGGAGCTGAAATAGAACAAGACAAGATTTTTCATGTGGGCTTTAACTGTCTGCACACTTGATGTATGAACAAAATGTATTGATTGGTTTTTCCACTGTTTTCTCTAGGCCAAGAAGAATCACTTTCTTGAAAACCTGTCTTGGATGAGACAGAGGGGTAAATGGAGGGAGGCCTGCACAGGGGTCTGCTGGTAAAATGGGACAATCAGGTCTGCTACAGAAACATGCCTGCTGGGTATGTTGCTCTGCTGCCACCTCTAGACCAGACCTGGTACTCCACCTACATAAAGTCTTAGGACACTGACCTTAAAACATCCACCGAAATCCAACTTATTAAACTGGGAAGAAGGGAACTAGGAAAAACAATGGGGTGGTTGAGCTGTGCAAAGTAACTTATTGCTGCACTAGATACACTAGATAGTCACAGACCTTCCATGCTGTCTGATTCAAAATCAATCCCCTTGATAACATCCCACTTCCTTCACTGTACAGTACATGCGACTCCCAGTGAAGCACTTCACTTGCCTTAGTATACTCTGCACATCATCTAACAATACTTTCAAAGAGTTTGATGAAATCTATTTTTGCTTTTTGAAGTTTGCTGAGGCTTGCTTCCAAAAATGAGTCACATACAAACTCAACTCAAACTCCAGGCTCAAGCCAGCCTCAGAAAGGGAAAGTGCCACTCAGAGCAACACACACACACAGCCTACGTGCAGCCTTTGCATCTTTTAACAAACCGAAGAGGGGTGAGCGAATGCTTTATATTTAGAATGGTGACGCTATGCGAACTTGAGCGCTAACATGAGAGGAAAGCTCAGCGATGCGTTGGAGAGCTGCATATTCAATAATGTATCAGAGGCAGCATTTTAAAAACAGCTGGGGATCGCCGCTCTGTCTTGTCCTGTCTGCCGGTCTGTCTTTTTGCACGTCTTTACTCTGGTCTGTCCACTGCGACTGCAGCAGATTTGCCACTCCTGCGGGGAGCTGATGTTTGGTTAAACTTTCATCCTGTCGACAGTGTCTTCACTCGCTCTTTCTGTCCCAGAGGAAGAGCCTCTCTCTGCGCTTCATTCTCAGAAGCAAGATTCCACCCTTTTCTCTTTTCTTCTGTACTTCCGCTCTACATCTTTCTCAGTGGACATGGTGCAGCCTTTTAGCAACATAAATCATACACAAATCTCGAGTACAACAAGTCTGTTTATGACAGAAAGGGAAGGATGTTTATGTGTGTACATGTGTCTCTTCGAAGGTCATCATGATATTCAGTGCTTACCTGTTTCAGTACACAGGTCCACTGTGCTGCTTCATCCTTGAGGAATGAAAGAATGAGAAATCTCCCCAGAATTCTCCTGTAAGAGAGAATGAGACACAGAGAGAGAGAGAGAGAGGGAGAGAGCAAAGGGGGATGAGGAAGGGAAGGGAAGAGGAAAAGTAGGAAAGGGATTAGGAACAGAGCCTTAGCCTTTCAGAACTCAGTGCTCTTTAAGCCAACTCTGGCTTTCAACTAAGTTCTCTGTGTCTGCTTGCACTAGTCTTTGCATGCATGTGTGCGTGCGTTTTCAGATCCTCCAGATCGAACGCTGTGATGTAAACACAATTAATGTGCAATAATTGTTCCAAAAAGCAGGTCAGGTCAAATGGACAGTCCCATGGCTCATCTCCTGTACTGGGGGCTTTTAATGCTTTTAAGGCTTCCATGCCAACTACTTACAAGCTGTACGGGCTGCGAGGGGATGACGGGCTGAAAAGCCAGAGTGGGAAAAGCATACAGTGCCTCAGTATGATAAGTACACACTCTGACAGATCAAAGGGGTTGCATTAGGACACATGTGTGAATACTAGCACAGAGGCGTGTGAAACGTAAGCAAAAATACACCAATACACCAATGCATGCACACACGCACACACGCACACACACACACACACACACACACACACACACACACACATACACACACACACACACACACACACACACACATCCAGATGTTACCCTTCCATGGGCTGTGACTGCACTGACCCTGTGCTGTTATACAGAATTCTTCTGCCATCTATGGAGTGCAGCGGAGCGCACTAAGTCGTCGAAAAATAGAAATCACTTCGCTGGTGGAGTGAAATCAGGATGGGTCTCAGAGGATTGTGGGCAGTTGCACTGTTACTTTTGCTATGAAATCAGTCCTCTGTTAAACTTTGACGACTTGAACAAATAACCATCTATAACAGTTCTGCATTAAAGCAGTTTTTTAACTGTTTGAATGTAAATATCCATGGTTTTCAATGACTAAAAGCCATCAGTCATAGAAAACCACTCTTTGCAACAGGCTGTGACAGGTTATAGGCCCCACATTGTATAGCAAAAGTAACAATGATGATGTGATTATATCTTGTACACTGTTGACAATATTAAGATGGTTTGACTGATTGTGTCACCAGCAAATGGAGCAAGGCGCCATGACAAAGAGTCACCACTAGTCTGTGCTGTTATACCACTCCTGTATTTGTGCTGCTGACCGACTTACTAAATAAGGCAGAGACGATGATGGCAGCATACATTAACTGCAGGATCTGATGATGTAAAGATCAAGAGTGATATAATTACAAATGAAAACTAGGACATATGGTATTACTGTTGCATTCGCTGACCTCTAACCACTTGCTGGTTTTTTGGGGTAATAATGGCTACACTTCACATGATTGAAAGCCATTTGAAGAATCTGTGTCTTTGGCTGGCTCTAATTCATGTCTCTGGCATGAGACATTGCTGTCCTACCTTGCATACATGTGCACTGTGGCAAATGTGCGCGCTCTACGTGTGAAAACTAGTTCACACTTTATTTTCAGTTGATGACACATTCCTCCCTGGATCCCTCACCACTTGCACCATGTTTCTTCTGTAACGATCTGACAACGGCTGGTGAAATCAGTTGGGTGGAGGATTATTATGAGCATCGGTTACCCTCTATTGTGGGCACCAGTTTTCCTCTCCATCATGTTGTTTTCCTGTTGGTGTTTCAGTGCTCCCTGGTTGGAAACCACCTTGTTAGTGAGAATGTGCTTCACCTGTGCTGGCCCAGCAGAAGTAATTAAAGCCTCAGCAGCCTAGTGCAGGAGAGGAAGAGTTTGGAAACTAGATCATTTGGAAAGCTCATGTTGGCGCAAGCAATTTCAGTTTACAGGCCTTGCACAATAAGCTAAGACAAGTTATGTTTATCCTGCCTTCGGTGAACACGGCATTACGGTAGTTTTCTACCTGATATTTTTGTGTGATGAAGTGGCACCCATGGTGAAAGTCTGTCTGCAAACCCTTTTAGCTGCTTTGAATCTCTGTGAGGACTCCCATGGGAGCCCTTCAGAGCAGACTTTGAATCCCTTTTATGTTCATGGCTGAAGTGACTATTCACTGAGAGTCAGAATGTTGATAGTAATTTGAAGGGAATTCATCTCCTGTTGCTCTGTCTGTATACCACCTTAAAGATTTTTGGCCGGTGGCGGAAATGATTCAAGGTAAAGCTGCATATTATTTAGGTCACTAACGGGCGTTTTAACATACCCTTTTCACTCCATGAACCAAACTATTTATGAGCTGACCTGCACAGCAATGGCCTAGTTATTTTTTTGATGTCTAACCCTAACCAGGGCAGCTCAGTGGATCTTGGTTTACTTTGGTTCGGCTTCACTCGGCATGTGTGAAACACTCTTCTTAGGTTTCTGTCAACTGGACTCAACATCAAGGCAAGTGGGTAAGCAGGGCAGCAGGGTAGGCATCAGATGGCCATCTCTTAAGCCATACTTTAAACGTAGTGTCACAGTAGGCCCATGCATTACACTGCCGTGATTACACTTGCAAACTTCATCTCTAGACACAACCCTCCTCAACCTGCAACCATCCCTTTTTACAGTGGCAGTTGAAAGATGTTTCAAAATCATATGCTCATCAGTCATGTAATTTTCTTAAGAAAATATATCTTGGCTATAAATTTATCTTTGTAAACATGTTTACTCTTTCGAGGTGTGTATGAAGCGCTGCTCAAAGTTGGCGCAGAATTTTAAGGAGGTTATTGCAGGTCAAGTCAGCAACAGGGACCCTCAGAGCGGCATGACACAGTTTTGCATAAACAACTTGAACTTGTTTACAATTTGCGTATGACGTTTAAGAGTTTACACAAAGGAATAGGCATCTAATCTGCCGTCTCAGGGATGATTGAGCATTTTGAGGGTATAATAATTCATAAATGCCTGCATAACTCAACTGAGCCTTCAGATCCGACCTGCTGCTCTTGAACCCTTTGAGACAGAAAAAGCCCTTTTAGTGAATTAGTGAACAACAGGTGTGCTCTCTGTGTACTTATCCAATAACGTGTGCACGGGACAGCCAGACGACAGAAGCGGCGCACACAGGATGGGAATTCAAGTTACATTTTAATCCTAAACTACATAAAAAATTAACTCCTCTTAACCTAAAGTAGGATAAATACAGCTAAATCTGGCATTTTGAGTCGAGTCAGATTGTAATGCTACAGTGTGCCTTCATGTCTTGATTTAAAACACCAAATGCAACTGAATATCTTGAGTTAAACCACAGAGTTGCTTTAAATCTTATGCCTCTATTAGCATTCTCTAGAAGACCTTTATCATATCATATTTAACACACCTCTGAATGAGAACAATGATAGAAATGTTAACTGTCCATGGCTTCATGTTGACTTTCCTTTGGTTGAATTCAGGTGGTTAGGGTTAAAAGGGTTGGAATTACAGGGCTTTTTTTCCATCATATTGTTATTCACATTTTCAACATCATGTAATACAGATTTTTATGTTTGTGTATTATACGAAAAATCATAAAATTGCTGCAGTGACAGAAAACGAAGAAAAGATGAAGAAAAAAACTGCTCTTCCTGTTTTAACAACAGTGCAATGCATGTTTTGGAAAATGGCAAGCGGAGATCTATACATTCTCATTAATTTTTTACTATGATAATGTTTTTGCGGATATACGACCAATAGAAAAAAGCTTAAAGTCAAGTCAGATTTGGTTTGAAATAATCTTCTCAGTTTTAACTTGTACCTCTTCACACGACATCTTAATCTTTGTACATTGCCATATACAGTAAAATAATGCTCCTCTAGTTTCTTTGTGCATATGTCTGTATGTTTTTGTTATATTCATCCCGTGACCATTTATACTCTATTAGTTTAAGGTTTATCTTTATGAACCTGGTGTGAACGCCAGTGCAAGCTGCTCTCCAGCCTTCACTGAGCTCCTCTCTATTCTCTATCCTCCTCTTCCTCTCCATCATTATGTCCCATGTCAGCCAAATGTCTGCCTCTAACTTGCTATCTTCCCCGGAGCCTTTCTGTGCTTTCTCATCTCTCAGGTTCCTGTGGATCCTGGTCCTGGTCCTGGTCCTGCTGATGCGGTTCTCTGGTTCATGAATCACTGCTGCGGATCGTCGGCCACTCGTCATGTTTTTCAATAATATCATACTGCTAATCTTTTAGTCACACACCTCCACCCAACGCGGACCCCTACAGAAGCCGCCCACATTGAGCCTTCCCGTTAAAGGGGAGTTCTTCCTGCCACTGTTGCTCAGTATAATATAATATCTGATGCTTGCTCATGTGGGAATTCTTGAATCCTTAATTTTGAATTCCTGAATCGTTGGGTCTCTCTCTAATTAAAGAGTTTGGTCTAGACCTGCTCTTCATGTAAAGCGTCTTGAGATAACGCTGTTGTGAATTGGCGCTATATAAATAAAGATTGATTGATTCATTCATTCATTCATTCACACATTTCTTCCTTCCAGGCATTCAACTTACACTGATTTTTTTACATGAGTAAGACATCAGTAAATTGTAAAGATATGACAAACTGACGCTGAAATGAGACTGCAGCTCATTAAAAGACAAATGTGTCAAATAAACGTCTTTTTAAGTGTTTAAGAGTTTTTATTAGCTGTAACAATGTAACTATGTAATGTAAAATGACGTTGGCATTACAATGATACTCTGTGCTCTGTTGGTCCTACCAATATCCCACAAATGCCCTGCTATTGCAAGGTCCCATTGCTAATGTAAACAATAAGGGGGAGAGTGGACAACCGTTACTGATTTTTATTGGTTAAGAAATATTTCTGTTCTTTTGTTATGACTTCCACTGTAGGGGTTTAATCGGCTACCTGAACTCACTTTACAAAATTATTTCCACACTGGAACACACATTAAAAAGGTAAGGCCATTTCAGCATCTAATGGTAGAAGTGCTGGATCTGAAATTTCTTTGTATGAATAATGTCCTTCTTAATACCCTTTTGACATTTTGGAAACCTTGCCTTCTCATTATCAATCAGTTTTCATTTTCATTAATGATATTTGGCAATAATGTTTGTGAATATTTTGCTAAAAGCTTATATATAATGTTAAGGTCAGAATTTAACAAACTAATGGCTCCCTTGTTCTCAGATTTGTTAGAGGGTTTACCTGGTTTTGGCAGGAAAATAATTTAAATCACTGTTCATAGATGTTGGAAGGCTGCCATTCTGAAAATGCATCTAGAGACATTTCCAAAAGTACTGTTAGCAATTAATTCTTGGAATTTTCATACAGATCAATTGAAAGACCATCTGGTCCTGCCCATTTTCCTGATTTCATATCATCGATGGTGAGCCCAATGTCTTCTTTGTTAAATTCTAACTTGAGGTCTTTATGTTTGTTTGGAATATCTATAATTGGTAAATCATCTAAGAACCTTTTTAGGCTTTGCAATAATTTTTAATTTTTGCATCATGTAATTCTTTATTGAACCTCTAAAAGCATCATACATTTCTATAGGATTCGCGACAACATGCCCTTTGGATATAATGGTCATGATTGATGTTTTAGTTCCTTATCGTTTAATCTGCCATGCTGATAATTGGCCTGATTTCATAGAAATTATATTATTAATAGAATATGTGCTTTAATCTTAAAATACCTTTTCCTGAGGAATTTCTATTCTATATTCCAACTGTAACCTCTCCTCATTCGTTTCTTTTAAATTTTGCGTCTTTATAACAGTATAACAGCCCTCTGAGAAATGCCTTAAAAAGCTTCCCACTTTGCACAAACAGATGTTTGTCTAGTGTTAACTTCAAAGAGCTCATTTATCTGTTTTCCTATTTCCATATTACAAAATTCTTCATGACCAAAATATTATATAATAATAATAATAAGATATAGAAGCTGTGTGCAAGGCTTTTAAACGGTGATTTAAATGATATAGCAGATTTCACGTTACAGGATTTAAAGCAGCACTAGAAATATTTCATATTAAAAGTTGCCATATCTTAATACTTATAGTTCTATTTGTACCGTTTATGTTTGTCGGAGATGGGAGCTGACTTAAGACTCCAACGGAAGATGGTGACCAAACTACTATGGCAGCAGGACAACTTTCCAGATAAACCACCCCACAGGTGAGTGTTTTTTCTTTACAGAGTGTGCACTGTGGACCGAAGCGGACCTAGCATCATCTAAGCAGGTACTGAGAGGGGCAGGGTTATCCAGTTCTTATTTAACCCCTAGCCTGATGACTATTGCTTATCCACTGTCGTTGTAGTACCTGGATCAAATTATTACTGAATTGCGAAGCTGGGATGCGGTCTGTGGGGGATCTAGAGACATGGTACATTGACTTCACATTTTCTTCTTAACGCATTTCCATGATATGGGACCTTAATTGAAAGAAATTACTTAATTTATTGTCAAAGGTGTCGCATGTAGTGACAGACCCACAGAAATCACCAAACTGCATTTGCCCTCATTTCTACAGAGTATTTTAATGTCTTTCTGCTCCTTGTTTTCGGTTTTGGCTCAGTCTCACCAAACAAGACACATCCTTTTACTTCACTGAGTCCAGCAAAAGCTGCTTTAAGCAAAACACCGTGATAAACCCCACTCTACAAATCATGGGACAAGATTAGCAACTAACTGGTGAACATTGAAGAGTATTAGCATATAGACCATAACAGAGATGAGCGAGAGCGAGAGCGATTATCGGACTTGAATTGGATAGAATCGAGACTCCAAATTGAATGCTAATGTTGCTCTGTGTGTGTTGGATGTGTAAATAGGTAATTGTTTGCCAGCGTGTTCACCATATCAGCTTTGTTGGGTGATAATATATTAGTCACATGTGAACAGGTTGTGCAAAAATCATGCATTAATGCAGCAACGTTTCAAATATTGGAACATTACAACTCCAGTGATTTAATATTGCAAAACCATAAAATTGGACAACTTGCAAAAGACAGATTGAAAACAGGTTAATATTGATGCAGCAGTGGGAGAGAGAGATAGCATCTTTTTGTCGGCCCCTTCATTCCTGATGCGCTTCAAACTCTGCACCCCCAGTTTGTCACCTTGGCGTTAAAAATTCTGGTCCTCCAGTCCAGGACGAGATAACCCTGACAACACTGCTAGGGTTACTTTCTCAGATTTGAAAAAGTGTCAATCCCACAGAAGATACGACACGACAGTGTTTCAGGCTACAGTAAGTGCTACGCAAGTCTAGAAAACTGATCTTCATGTGTACTGTAAATGGAATTTCCCTTAGGTTTCAAGGTATTTAGGTAAATTACATTCATTGTTGTACAGAAGTAATGATGCTGCCTCTTCAGAGGCCAAACCACTTGAAACTTTCAGTACCACTCCACAAAATTACAGAGAAAAGAGTATTCTCTTCATGCTTACTGGTATGAAGAAAAGCTACAGCAGGGTGGCTGTAAGCAATCTCCTACATGGCAAATTCCATGTAATGTCAGTATAATGACGCAGCTTACACAAAGGGCACAAACATCCCTGCTGTGAAATGGTGTTACGTCTTTGTGATATAATCCTACATTTTCAAATTCTGTTCAAGACTACAATGAGGAGAAAATCACAATGACTGCTCTTTAGAGCAGCAGATGCTATTGTGTGCTTGGGGTGGCCCTGCAGTCATGGATATATGGTGACAATTCTGAATTATCATTTGGTAGGTGCAACAAATTACTCAGTGGTGTCCTACTTTTAAAGACATATTAGAAGCAACTGTGCTCGGGGCCAAGACAGCGAATGACTGAGAGAGCTAAAGAAGTGAAAGAAAGTGTCTACAACACAGAAGAGAAGCAAGAAAAATGAACGGGTGTTATGGGGTGAAGAGGAGACAGGGTGATAAGGAGAATTATAGCAAATGAGAAAGAGCAAATGAGATATTAGAGAGAAGAAGCGCTTCTAAAGTGGAGTAACTCTGACAGAGCTTTGCCCTGTTCCATCTGCTCAGCTATCATCTTTGAAAGGCAAAATTACACAGTACATCTAATTCCCTTGCAGAGTTAACATCAGATTGTCTCAGTGCTAACATCCTAATTCTTTCCCTGGCAAAGACAATGACGATAGCTTTTTTTCTTACTAAGAACCTGCAAAGTTCTGGATAAGAAGCACCTGGCATTTCTCTCTCCAAGGCGAGCGAGATGGAGCGTTAATTTAGGCAGAATAAATAGAGAATGGTGGCAGAATGTCAAAGAGGTGGCGGCGGGTGAGACCAGCACGACCTGACACCTGCTTATTTCTTGCTTTTGACGAGGTCACAAATGTTAGGCTGATATTGAAATCCCACGAGTGCAGAATGGGAATGCTGGAGCAGAATTAGAATGGCCACAGAATGACTGCAACGGGTTTCCTAATGAAGCCTCTCAGTCCCTCTACCAAAATGACCCATTTTCTCTCTTTCTCTCTTTTCCTTCCCCCCTCTTGCTGATACAGCTGCCCCAAATTCTTCACAGGGAAGAACATGCATAAATTTAATTAAAATGGCTAAAATTATTGGAATAGATCCTTATATCTGCTTTCTACAAACCATTAGTCCTTGGGTTTGTTTGGACTCTAGCGAGTGAGACGTCTGACGGGGTCAGTCTTTTTCCCCCAGAGAAAATGTCACCATGGAGATGGTAAATTACAATAACACAAATGAACTTTCACTGTAAAGGACAATACGGGATTGAGAGGATGTAGTGTGTGTGTGTATTTATATGTGTGGTATCAAGACAATTAGCTTTTTTTTTTTGTTAAGCAGCAATCCTCTCAGTTTCTTGTTTTTTTTAACTAAAATGATATCCTGGTGGCTTTCCTGCAAAACTGCGAGACAATTAGTTCTCCTCTTGTCACCAATTTTGCTTTAAATGCAGTTTGATAAAGTTTTTAAAAGCTTGCCAGGTTTCTTTGATTTGATTGTTCTGACACAATGGTACTGTTTCAGAAGAAATTGAAAGGATTTGTGAGGGTTTATGAAGTAAAAGTGTGGAGACTGATCCAAATTGCAAACCCTTGCAAGATAGCAGGGGATTTTGTTAAATATCTTGCAATTACAAAATTCCCTGGAGCGGCTGATTATACAGCACTCAGACACCCACTATAAGTTTACAAGGTTGTTAGCTGAACAGAAGATGATCTGTTTCCATGCTTGGTACAGGCTGAGTTTTTTTTTCCAGAGGTGCCTCTGAATATAAGTCTGATCCTGGACTGGCTGAGTGAGCTGAGACTGTATATCAACTCATGATTGGCTTCACATGTTAGCTTGGCACAGGGGCTGGAGGTGTGCGGAGGCGGTGAGCCTCTACCAAAGGAAGAGAAATAAAACTGAGTAATTTTCCCACTTGTCTTGTTTACATTTTGTGTGGTCTTAGCTTAGTTGTGACTGTTAGTCACTGTTGAGCCTCCATTTAAGAATCACAGTGTTCTCAGTTGGAGGCTAATAATAAGCTAGCTGTTGATGGTTAGGGAATATTTTCAGTTGGCTGCTTTTTAAAAAGATGTTACAGTTGTGACACTATGGAGGCTTTGAGATTGTTTAACAGCACATTTGACAGGGCTGGGCTGAGCGATGTAATCTGTATTATAACTAATGACTTCTGCAGTTGATTAATAAGTAACGTGCAGGGTACAGATTTTTCAAGCCACTTGCTCAACGCTGTTCTTCACTCAGGATGTCATAACATAATATACCTCACAACCTGTTCTACATTTGTCTCTAAGATAATTCTACTATCTGACACTTTGTTGTAAGCTGTTTGTTTTTCTGCACTGATGGCATTCTCTCTTCACATCAGTAAGGAGCAGCGGATTTCTCCTGTCATCACTCCTGTGGCTGCACAAACGTGCGTGGGTGTGAATGTGCGCGCACACGTGTATTTGTTTCTTCCCAAGCATCTGCTGTCATCCTGTTGGTGAAAAACGAGGTGCATATAAGTCATCCAGTGAGAGGTAGTCACTAATAGGATAGAGGCTGCTCCACAGGAATGAGCTATGGCCTTATTACCCACCCCACTTCCTTGCAGCCGGTGTCCTCCCGTAAAAGCACAACTACACTGTTCCCGTCCTCTCCCCTACACTTACTCCATCCATCTATCCATCCATCCATCCATCCATCCATCCATTCATCGGGACTTTTTCTCCTTTTCCTTCTAGCTCCCCCCCTGCCACCCACACTTCTTTTCTCTTTCCCTCATTCGCTCCTCTGCTCCACACCTCCTGTCGCCTCCCCTTCCTCCTTTCTTTGCCACTTCCTTCTCTCTCCACCGCGAGCACATTTTTTTTTTACCCTGCATTAAAATAGCCTCTTCCGCACCTCTCCCCTCCGCATAGCACCTACCTGATTTACTAAGATCTCTGCTTTCCCCATATATCCCCCTCCTTCCTCTCTGCTCCAATCCTACCTTAACCTGACCCATCCCTCTCCTATCCTTTCATTTCCTCTCCATACTCGTCTAAACTTTCATCATATGCCTCTCCGCTTGATCTATTAATCTCTCTCTGTTCTCACTCAGTTTCCTTATCCCCTTGGCTCCTTTCCTCCCTCCCTTCTTCTCACCCTATTTTCTCCGCCTCAGCACCTGCTGCTGGTGAAGCTGTCTAGACTGGCGATGAAATGAGGATGGCGAGAGGGAGGAGGTGGATGGGAGACAAAGCATGTTGGGGATGGAACTGCACAAACAGGAGTACAAGAGGAGAAAGAGACGCTGAGATGAGTGGGAGTAGAAGAAGGAGATGGGAAGTGTATAGAGTCGAGTGGATGACATGAAACGGTGTACTGTAGAGCTGTTGTAAAAGGGCTCATGACCTAAAGTGGAGCTGTTCATTTTTAGACAAAAGAAATTCCACTATTTCTTCGTGGTTCCTTTTCACTCAGCAGGCTGATATTTTTTCTCTCTAAATGGTTGGCATCTTCCAGAGAACTGCAATAATTTTCTGTGGTTCACTGCTTCACACCCACCGAACACCTCTGTCCACTCATCTGTCATTTCATTTTTGAATTGCGCCCCATTTTTCAAGAGATGTGATAAACCTGCCCAATTCACACATTGGATCAAAATGAAGAAACGTGATCCAAGGGGACTTTGTCCATTTCTTCCTGATGAATGACTTCATGAATGAATTGTGAACTATTATGAATTCGGATGGTGTGAGAGGTGGCAGGAGGAAGTGAGTACAGGAAAAAGAAATGGAGGCCTCAATTGAGTGATGTGGGAAATGAGGACAAACAGATGCTAGGTTACATCTTCAAATGACACACACACACACACACACACCCACACACCCACAGTTTTGTTTTATGTTTGATGGTCTGTGTGTTTGTGTGGTTCACAGTGCATGTGTGCGCACTTGACAGGAGGAGGTGTCCTGTCTGTCTGTAACAGGATGTGATAATTAACCTTTCTCCTGCTGAGCACAGCTACTAAAGCTAATGCTTTAAACACTTTTTTATCACGAACACAACACATTACACAGCTTATGTTGTTTAGAGCTGTTATGCACATACAGGGACACTGTGCACTGGACTAGTCCATTCAGGGGTCACTCTGCCTGTCCATGTCTATCTATATTTATCTATGTATCTGAGCAGCCATGAATTACTGATTAATTGAATTATCCCTCCAAAACAACATCAGCTAATGTGCAGATTAACCCATTAAAGGTCCTATAACTTAAAAGTTTTTATTTGATTTCCCTGTGCCTCTCTGGGGGCTTTCCATCCCTCCCACATAGTCAGATTTTGCTGCTACACAGAAGTAATGGCCCACCAGTATATTCATGAGCAAAACGCTCTGATTGCTAAACACAGGGTGCTGTCGCACTAGCAATGTCAGCCATCTCTAGCTTCTGCCATTTCGCCATTTCCTCATGGTTGCATATGATGTCAGATCTGAGAGCCGTGTGGAGTCTATGCCAGTCCAGACTCAAAATTGCATCCAAGACATAATAGCTGCTGGGCCAGGTGAACTGACCTGCAGCCTGCTTGGGTGAGTGCTTCCTCATCAGGTGAGGACCCCTGAGCTAGTGGATGTCGCTGCTATGTCAGCTCAACCTGCCTGTCATGTCGGAGCTGAGAGCCAGGTACATGCTATCACTACGAGCCTTGCGACAAGAAGACGGTGACCAAAGTGCTACAGTAGTGGCACGGCTGTCCGGACAAATCACCCCACAAGTGTTTCTTTGTTAGCAAGTGTGCACAACGGAACTTGTATTTTAGTGGGTAGTGAGGGGGTGGGGTTATGCAATTTTTTAGCTTGATGACTACTGGTTCTCCAGTTTTGACATGACAACCACACCAAATTCTTACTGGCTTGTAGAGCTGGGTGGCGGACTAGTTGCGGCGGTGCTAGAGGACTACTGCCAAGTAGTAAGCAACTTCACATTTTTACTGATTTTACTTTTTATTTTACAATACACCATTTTAACACATTTTCAAGATATGGGACCTTTATGTGAATTTTTACCTTTTCATTTCATGCCACCTGACAAGGATGACTGACAGGTACAAAATTATACACATGCATAAATTAAGAACATGCTTGCTGTTTAGTATTACAAGAAGTATTCATTAAAAGTTTAGTAAAAGTTGCAATAACATACTATAAATAATTCAAAAACAAGTTAAAGCCCTGCATTCAGATTTTCGCTTAAGCAAAAGAACAGATTAGCAAAAAATGTAGCATGCAGGATGGCGCCTGTCAGTGTTTCCTTATTTTTGGGGCAGTATTTCATTGTTGCAGTTGGTCAAGGTGGAGTTAAATTTAGTTGCTTGATATACTGGCTAGTATAATCTTTATCACAGATTTTTAACTGTGGAGAGGCGTGGGAGAGTTGCAGCATTGGCTGTATACTATATACTGTATATTTGAGTAAATGTACTTAGTTACCTTCAGGCACTGCTTACAAAGTGCACAAGACAAGACACAAAACTAAGAGTCTCAAGTGAGGGCCAATGTGGCAGATGGGCTAGCAGTAGAGTAACATATGACTTTGTGCCCCTGAGTGAGTCTCCAGTAGCAGCAGGCCAGCCAAACCTTAGCCACTAATGAGGCTCTACACACAGTCCCAACAGAGCCCACTCCAAACACTGGGAACCAGACAGATACAAGAAGAGAGACACGTCCTCATGCACACACACTCTTGCAGACAAGCAAACACACGAGACAAATTATAAAAATCTGATGCACAACCTTGGACACCAAAGCAAAAACACACTAAGGGACACACTAACATGGCATCTGTGTTTAGTAAAAACCTTGTAGCTACAATTGTGGTGCTTTTTAAGTCTTAACCTCTTTGGAGGATTGGCCTCCCTCCTCACTTGTCCTCAGCTCTGAGGTACGTGTGGGTGCCTTGGACAAAATTCAGCAATAATTACAGTATCACAGCATTTTCTCAATATTGGTATGTGGCAGTATTTCATACTGAAATACATGATAAAAAACTTAACAACCTCTTTGAGCCAAATGTTTCGGCATGTTTTGTTATTGTTGTCCTATAGCAAAATTCTAGTATAGTTATTTTACGTGATTTTAAGCATCATTGTTCTGATGGCAAACTTTTTGTTTGTAGATAAATGTGACATTCCTGTCATAATGGGTGCTGTCTTTAGTTGCTTTCAGTCATTCGTTCTTAGTGTCTTTGGGTCTGGCAATCATCAAGATCAGAGGTTTTTCAAATTAGCATGCAGAAGCATAGGTGCTTAAAGTAAAGGCCCTGCGCACTCACAAAAGTGTTTTCATTTGTTCTGGCTAATTAGACATAAGGCAGGGTACTGAACTTTGGTACTTTTATGGCACAGACCAAATGGCTTTGATACTAGAGAGAACTGAACAATGCCTTGTCATTTGGCACTACATTTCCATACCTAGGGAGTAAATCTGATCAGCATCTATGAGCTAAAAGCATGCAGCACGCTTGTATCGAGATCTATTAATGCCGGTGGCTGTCTAATCTTGCACATTATAGAGGCATCCAGGAAAAACATTGGCTAGCTGCTCGGCATAAACACATTTGGCGGTTACTGCAGCAATGTCATTAACCTCCAGCTCCCCAGCATGTCGCTCTGGTGACCTCAAGGTTCAAGGCTGAGCCACTAACCCCTGTTAGCATTGTTAGCACTGGTAGCACGAATGTGTTTTTGACAGTGTGGCGTGGTAGCGGCTCTGGCTCAGGAGGTAAAAAACAGCCGTCTGGTAATCTGAAGGTTGCCAATTTGATTCTGATATTTGTTATTTAATGTTAACAGACAACTTTATGTTGTGGTAAATATATTTTTTATGTTGTAAAACTGCAATGAGTGGAAAAATAAATAAAAAAATAAATGTTTAATTTGAAATAGGCAACTTAAGTGAAACCATATTGTAGGTTTATAGTTTTTTAAGTTATAAAACTGCTGTCAGTGTGTAAAACTGAAAAGCTGAAAAATAAAACCAGAGACTTGGACCACAATATGCAATGTAATTTCCCATTCTTAGAATATAGTATATAAAATTGTTTTTGAAAAGATATTGTTCAAGAACACGTCTTGAAGTCAAGGTATTGGTACCCATACCTAAACATTTTGAATAATACCCAGCCCTAAGTAGACCTCTGTTCTGGTTGAAGTTGGTCGCAGCTACAATATGCTGAGGACTATGTGATGTCATCACACTTTATATACCAGTAAGCATGCAAAACATGTAAATTATCCCACCCTTGCAGCTGCACCAAAGCTGACAGTGTGAGGTAAATGTCAATCAAGACACAGTATGATTAAGCCCATTCAGTCCGGATTAGCAGTCTAATCAGACACATTAAATGTGTAGGTGTATCACATGTGTAGGTATATTATTACAGAGCTGACAGCTGACAAAACGCAGTGAAAAGCAGGTAGGTATTGTTTTTCCTTTAACCTCAAATCAGTTGGTAAAAAAGACAATACCCTTTTCCTTTACCAACAAAATAAAATACATTAAAACATCTTTTAGCCAATTGATTTGGAGAGTAAAGGAGAACTCACACTAATCATTAAACTAATATTTGTTGCAGTACGCAGATATGTTTTGATTTGTCAGCTAATGTTTTATTGAATTTAACCAGTTTTGGGGAGGCATTATGGGTGTGTAGAGCCTTTAACGCTCACATTTTTGATAGTCTGTATTTCATTTCTTTTATTTAAATGAAGTGTGATCTATGATAAACATCTAATTTTATTTTGTCAAACTACAATAACATGAAGCCAAAATAGACAGATTGGGTGTAATTTGAGGAACTACAGAAAAGAGTATACAGGATGGACTTTAACCATTTTTCACAGCAAATCAGATAAACTAAAATCACTAAGCCCTAAATATTAAACTATTCATAATCACATTTGGAGATGAAATGCGCTGCACGCACGCGCACACGTACACTCTCTCACACACACACACACACACGCTTTGCCCGCTCACTGTACACTGCAGTCAGATATTACACACGCATCCTCTATGCCACAGCACAAGGTCAGGCCCAGTTGTATGGCACTGTAGCACATTTAATTTTCTTTTGAAAGTATTGTGCGTCTGCTGATATTATTACAGAGCAACCAGCCTGAAAGTAATAAGTTTGAGATATACTAAAGCTGAAACCAGTAATCCATAAATAAACAATAACGGCGGTCTTGCCTTTTAAAAACTATAAGGCAGTTTTTTGGCAGACAGACCTGGTTATGAGTAACAGCTTGTGACAGGCAGATTCAGTTGCAAGACACTGTGGAAGAGGATTTACTGTATATTGATCTTTATGTGTGCTGCACAGAATTACTACACAGCTGTTATGATATATCTTACTGATTAGAATTATTTAACTAATGGCAGGATGTAAATGTATTACGTATGCTGAATAAACCCTATGTAAAGCATCCTACTGGCTGGAAGTTCTGTGTAAATCATGGCTTTACCAGGGGAGTACAGTGGGAGTGCTACCCAGAGTGTCTCTTTGTTATCTTAACACAATGTTATTGTGTTTCAGTGAGCAGGTTTCTGAGCCAAATAAATTTTGAGGACGCAGATTGTTTCGTGATACACACACTGTGCCAAGTGCTGATGGCATGCTGTGTTTTATGGGTTGAAAATCAGAGGAAGAAAGTACAAGAGAAGGAAAACACGAAATGAGACTCATCTTACCTTAAGAAGCACTTCAGCACATCAAACTGCAAAGAGAAGGAGCGAAAAAGGGGAGAGACAAAGGAGAGAGGAGGAAATTAGATTACCGTTGGGTGTAGTTGCAATACAACAACTTTTCAAGATACTTCACAGCGGAATGTGTGAGATACAACTGGAAAGATGTACAGTGCGAAGTTCTATTGCAATGAATATCATTTGACAGTTGTAAAAAAAAAAAAGATGCTGCTCCAAAATATGCTTTTGATGGGTGTGTTTGAGAGAGAACTTTAAATAATCAAACAAAGAAAATAAAATCTAGAAATAGCCCTCGTGGATTTGCTGAAATCTCTGGAACCTGTACAATATTTATTCCTCTCCTTCCTTCCCTCTGCTGCTCCAGACTTTATCCGACCCCAGTAGAGCAGAACAGGAAGTGGGGAGATAATAGTGGTTTACTGGGAGTTGCTCTACTCTGTCTTCCCTTGCCAACCACTGACCTACTGTGCTTCACACTGACACATTCTCCTGGCTGCAATGCGAGCGCCCTTGGAAAGAGACGTTGCGAACACATTTAAGCTGCCAGCATACTCTGTCAGAAGTGCTTCTCAGATTGTTGAATAGCTTCGGAAACTCCCTCCTCTCACACCTTTCTGGCTTCCTGAAACCAACAATCCCAAATTTGCACCCATTTCACAGCCGTGCAGAGGTGAAACCATGCAGGGTTAAACTTTTTTCACTGGCTCTCTTTTTTCATTGTTGACACATCTATTTCAGTCACTTTTTACACAAACAACTGGGAGCACCATTATGAATATCTGCAAGGGGAGACAGCCTGACAGTCTGTGCGCCATTATCTCCATGTTTACTGTTATCTCCATATTCAATATAGCATCGTTCCAATCTCTATAACAAAACTCTGTGCTTTTCCCTCCAACTTCCAGTGCTGCCGAACAATAACAGACACATGTCATCTCCGACGTGATCGGACAACATGCTGTGCAGAACAGTCCTGATCGAGCATACACATAACAAAATAATCCAAATGCTTCCTCATTAAAAAATCCAACAAGCAGATGCTACCTTAAATGCTTTCAGACAGATTGTAAAGGTTGAGCTCACTTGAAAAAGAAAGTGTTCTCGTGACACAAATTAGCTGTGGCTCTCTACTTGGTTTCCGAAAAGGTCACCAAAATAGAATCCAGTTACCATTTTGTTATCTTACGTGAACTTGAATACACAATAGGTTGTATTCAAGACTCTTGAAACTATAAGCACAAGCTCATAGTGAGCACATTGAGGTACATTATAGTAGAGTTCAATGAGGTTATGGCGGAGCAACTTATCTTAGATAAGGGAACATTTAAGAGACACTTCTCACAATGTACCCATATGGATTCAGAGGATTTTGGATGGTGGTCGTGATAATTTTTTTGGCAATTCTGTAGTTGGAGAGAGCATGTTTTTGGTATCCTTGGCCATTATGGATAAGGCTGATGAAAAGTAACTCTACATAAAGGTTTTGTGGCTGACTAAAAAAAAACATACATCGCCAAAATATCCTCAGTGTGTCTAACATACACAAAACTAGTTCTCAGAGAAATAATAAAGGAACACAACACACGTAAACAGTAGGCATGGGCCATAATGGATACCTGGACTGATAGCTTGTTCAAATCACAAAAGGTATTTTTATTCTGTGTTATTCACATAATTGCAATGACATTCAAGTGACACAAGAAAACCCGTCTTACACCACTGTGGGATAGTGGACACAATACATGCCAGAAAGCTTTTTTATTAACTTATCTTTAAGCATTGTCTCTTTATCAAATAGCGACAGTAGAGATACAGAGAATAAATGTGGCAAGAGAAAGAGAGAGTGGGGTACGACATGCAACAAAGGTCTATTGCATGCAATGAACTGGGAAGCTACAGTTACATGTGCTTGTCAAACATCAACAGCAACAACATTGGCTGTGCACCCTTTATTTGGTATTGGTATTTTATCATGTGGCTTTCTTAAAAAAGCATTTTTCGACACCAAAGAGATAAAAACAGCAACAACTTTTTCACCTGTCAAAACCAATTTGTTTTCAGGTATAAAAATACTTTGGTAAAACTCTTTTGAAAAAAAGTTGCTGGGAGGAAACAATGTGTGAGACTTGGAGAGAGTTGAACATGTTTTGTTTTAAAAAGTGACTGCAAAAAGGCATTACATATCTGAGCAGCCACCGCTGTTCACTGCAACGAGTTTAGGTAGTCGAGAGAGAATCTTTTAATACTGAATGAAGATGTACTGTGAGTCTTGTTTCAGTATTATTGGCATGATATTGTATTCTTTAAAATTCTCATAAGGGCACATTTGAAATAAAGGTATTCAGTCATCTGTGATATGTGTGTGTGTGTGTCGTACACACAGTCTGTAATTAACGTGACACCACATCCATACACTTAGGAGACGATCTGACACTCATGAATGCACAAAGACATTCAAACCCACACACTCACTCACACACACACACACACACACACACACAAGCACAGCGATCAGAGTGTTTCATTAGTGAGGAGCAGATAGATTACCCTCCCGAAGGAGACATTGACCAAGAGGCCATTGATCTACTGAGCTAAGCCAATCTGTGTGTGACTGTGTGCAAAAGTTTGTGTGTGTGTGTGTGTGTGTGTGTGTGTGTGGAAACTAGCCTACTGATGGAGTCTTTAAGTTGTTAGAGTAAGCACAGTAAATCTAATCCAGTTGTGTTTAATGGAGAGAGAAAGAAACAGGCTGTTGACATATTCATTAGGTCCAATTACTCTGTCCAATCACTGCCATCTCACTCACTCACCAGAGAGATAGAGAGAGAGAGAGCAATATTTATGTCTTGGCAAGCCACCAGGATAAAAAGATTGATAGTACTTGAATGATAAATAAAAAACATATTTATTACACTTACTGAGTGACAACATGGTGCATTTAGAAGCATCTAATATCATTTGATCTCATTCAAGCCTAGCAGAGTACTGAAGTGTAAATCAATCTGGCTATAACTGGAATTACTCAATTATACAGTCTTATTGATGGTTTAATAAAGATCGTTGGGCTCAGAGGTTGTAATCATGACTTATGGTAATAATACAATGACACAGCCATATTTCACATAATGAGGTTCTAGTGAACACTAACAAACACAGACAAATAACAAGAAGATGCTATTTCTGGTGACATAGCATCTGCTGATTGTGTGAGTGTGCTTGAACGGTTTCCATCTACATGTGTGGGACTTGTAATTAGCTCTCTAGCTTGTTCTCTTACATTGGATGTGAAGGTAATTGGGGCTTTTGGAAACTTGCTCTCAATCTCTGTCAATGTGCGTGCATGTGTTAGTGTGTGTGTGTGTGTGTGTGTGTGTGAGACTGCTGTAGAGTCTGCATTCTGGAGGATAGCCAAACCATTACTGTGTGCTCAGCCTGCTCTAAAGCAGCTTGTGATTCATTAGTAATGAGTCCATTTGCAAACTAAATGAGTATTTGAGTGGCCGAACGGCGACGTGTGAGTTGGTCGTGTCCACTTACTGTACTCTACTACAAAGTAGTGGAGCAACAGCGCGTAAAGTATGTAAAGCATGCTCACTCAGACACACTCCGAGTTATGTTGTAATGTTTTGCTAAGGTTAAGTATGTTCGCATGTGTGTGTTTGTTCAGCCAGCCTGAGAAGCTCATGTGGAGATAATGAAGTCAGTCAGTTGTGTCATTAATTACTCTTTTACACCTGCTTGTCTCAGCTAATTAGACATGCTGACACACATACAAGTACATAGACACTTTCTCTCTCTCACGCACACACACTCTTTAAAATTACTCATGTTTGCGCGCAGAGAGAAACACATATTCTATCACAATCCTAGACTTGCGCAGAAACTTCCAGGTGTTCCAGAAGTTTTTTTTTTTTTTTTTTTTACACCGACGAGTCAAAAATACATTCTCATTTTCACTTTGAGGAAGGTGAGATGGAACCGCTAAACACAGAGTGGCTCGGGGATCTCTCTCCCTGTCTTAGTCTCACATACAAACACATCTCCGTACATCTCCTTCCCCCTCTCTCACTTTGTCATTCTCTCATCCTTGCACTCTTCTTGCACACACTCAGTTCCCACTGTCTGTCGGTACCACTGTACAGTCTCACTCTCTCCCCACCCCACACACACACACACACACACACTATCTCCCGGTCTTTAAACTCTATCTCTATCACAGTGTATGTGTGTGAGACAGAGTGTGCGTGCGTGTGTGTGTGTGTGTCTCTTCTTCAGCCCATTTTCTCAACAAAGGCCACAGCTGCTGCCGGTTTGCTGAATAAAAGATGACAGAGCCATAATATCAGGAGATTACCAGCTAACGAAACAATGATTTTGTCCAATTTAAATAGCGACATCAGTTGCATCACAAGCACTTCGCATGTCAACTGTGATATGATAATGTTTGCTAGCAAATGAAAACTGTTTTCATCTGCACAGAGAGACTCCCTGACTCTGTCTATCTCCTCCTTTTGTTCTCTCACTCCCGATCCCTCTCTCCCCACACATTTGCTCTGGCTTTCTTGCCCTCTCTCTCTCTCTCTCACACACACACACACACACACACACACACTCACACACTCTCACACACACACTCAAACACTCTCACACACTCACACACACTCAAACACACTCACACACACTCACACACACTCACACACACACACACAGAGCACGTAGAGCATACGGCTATTTCTCTCTTCTTTGAAGGGTTGCTTTGAAGCTATGGCACCCATATCGATTGGCGCTCAGATGAGCTCGCTTCGCCAGAGCCCTGCGATTATCTGTCGCTTTATTTCAAACAGAGAGCGAGAGAGGGGGGCTTACACACCCATCACTCACTCAACCCTCTCAGTCAGTTATACACTCATACATGAAGCACACACGCACGCACACACAAACGGGGATAATGAGATGAGCTTACACGCTGAATCCCGATACTTAAGGCAAGCTGCGCCTCAGAACTGACAAGTGAGTGGTGAATGCTAAGAGAGTGAGGACATAGCCAGACAATAAAGTCTGCAAAGTGATGAAACTTAAGAGGAAAATTTCCCCCTATGGCTCTACTCTGATTTACAAAATTCTGTTCCTCCACAAATCACTCAACAAAATGAGCATTTAAATGAGAATGCGCAAAAAAAGTTGAGCTCAGGGCTAAGGTTAAAGCTATTTGTCAACTTTTTAAACTTAAAAAAACAACAACAACTAAGATGTCAATAAACAAAGCATGGTCACTGTGGTTTACTTTTGCAGACTTTAGCAGGGATTATTCAAAGAAGGACTTCTGCTTAATGCTCACAGGAGTAAGCCCGAGAGTGAGCCACAGTAACATGAAATGTTAATGGTCTGCCCAGAGCAGAGGAACCTCATAAAAAGACTTGATTTAGAAGCTACAGTAGCTTTCAGGAACAATGAACATTGTCACATCACACATAGAGTTGACACGTACAGCCTTACACACATGCCACATACCAATCATGCTTTGATTAAATACCTGGGGCTATGCTACTGAGATCTTATTGAGAATACACATTTCTGTGTGAAATCCATGTGCTAAAGATTATCACTCCTGGAAACACTGAAATAACAGGGAACACACCAACAGACACACACACACACACGCGCACACACACACACACACACACACAGATTTGAATGAACAAACACAAAGGTATAGTGTAACACCACAAGGTCTGAACATTTTATAATTACAAAACACTCACATGTTGCTCCGGTGCTTACCATTATTCCATGGTGCATGCATGATCACGTGGTTCATTTCATCAATTTACTGAGCCACGGATAGAAGGGCAACCCCCTTAGATGTACTTAATGAGGCCACATACACCAGATGTGCAATGTGCAACCACACTGTGTGCAGAAAACATGGAACCAAATGTCTCATTGTAGTGTTAAAGGATAACTTCTGTATTCTATTTCAGGTTAGAAATGACTAGTAGGTACGACAAGTTTTGGAAGTGTTCCAGTAGATCTTAGGGCTGTCGTAGTGAAGAAATTTCCTTCATGGTGATAGCATAGCCTGATATGCAGTAATAGCTGTATTAGCACCATAAATATATATATTCTGCAAATTATCTAATTTAGCCTGATTTTATTGCTATATAAAGCTTTATTGTTGGGCTTTCATTAGGTGTAGCCGAGGGTTATGAGTTGTGCCTATTATCGGGATAATAGCACCGAGGCTCCATAGTCTGAACAGGTGATTACGGCTGCAGAGACACCCGAGAGCAGCAAGCAGGTGAATACACAGAGACACTGCTGAAATAAGAGCAGGTGAACACAGCAGCAGAGAATGGTACTCAGAGCATTTTGGTTAAACAAAACTCAATAAAAAAGCTTGCATGAAGTATATTGTTACTTTTTAATTGACAGAGATGATACAGTGTTAAATATACAGGCCTACACCAGCATTTTCTTTCTGTAGTAAGTAGGAGTTCCTCAGTCCTGCTTCATGATGTTACCATTACTGGGGCTGAAGTTTTCACACTGTGGTGACCCCGGCTATCCTCCATGTGTTTCATAATCACTAATGTCCGAGGCAAGACCTGCTGAGTGTCCCTGCTGACTGCAGCTGGAAAGCAGCCACTGCTGGGGCCAGTCAGCGTAGCACCATTTCCTTAGTGAGGTGCTGTACCGCTGCCACTGGGCCGCCAAAGTCACACTCAGTTGCATACAGTATTTAAAAAAAATAAAATTGAATATTTTGGTTGTGGTGGTTGTTTGGCATCCTCTGTTGTTGGCTTGTCAGTGGCATGGTATTACAATATAGCCATTATCGCAACAGCCCGAGTGGATCGCCTCAGCCAGCAGCTGCAAAACAGGATGCAATAGCTGCAAAATAATCCTTTGCGCCCAATCAAAGTACGTCTACTACAAGTGCTTGTTTTTTTTTTTCTACAAGTGTAGGTAGAGATTATTATTATTTTAAGTATTTGGAGAACATTACTGAAGGGATCACCACAGAGACAGACCTGTAAGATCCTTTTTGTTTAATCATAAACAGCAGATGTAAGCCACCAGACTCCACTGACAAAAAAAGTAATTTCACTTCGCAGAACACAGGAATTGCCAGAAAACCGCTGGCTTGATCTCTGATGTTTTAAAAGTTAGTTTGGATACAACACAATATTTGTGTAGCATATGATACCACAAACAAACTAACCAGGCAGCAAAAAGCCTGCAACTCCTGTGTTCTGCAAGAACATAGAATTACTGTTTTTGTCAATGGTGTCTGGTGGCTTAGAAGAGAGCAATATGTTTCTGGTTAGACAATAAGGATCTCTTAAGTTTATCTCTGTAGGAATCCTTTCCGTAATGTTGTCAGATACTTTGAATAACAATCTGAGCCTAGAAGTGGCAGCCAGTGCAACTGAGGCGATCTACTGTACCAGTTCTAAAGCTTTTTTGTACCTACTAGTCCTATATATATATATATGATGAAAATTTTCATTCATCCATTATCTGCTCAAGTTTGACTATCACTGTTAATGGAGTCAATATTTCTCACTGCTGTTTTCCTGTCTAATACATATGTAGTCTGTGTGTGTGTGTGTGTGTGTGTGTGTGTGTGTGTGTGTGTGTGTGTGTGTGGAGGACAATTTGTAGCACTGTCAAAAATAAGGAAGTGACTGGTTACTCAACACAACACCTGCTACCTGTCTAGTTATATAGAGCATGTGTCTAGAGTAAGTCTGTATATGTGTGTTTGTGTATTTGTGTTTGTGTGTGTGTAAGAGCAAAGGAGGTTCAGAGAGGTTGAGAGTGGGATGTCTGGGTGAGTAAGTTTATTAGCTGAGGTGGGAGGTTTCTGTGCATAAGTGCACCTATGAGAGCCTGAAAGAAATGAAAATGTGTGTGTGTGTGAGAGAGAGAGAGAGACAGACGGGGAGAGAGAGAGAGAGAGAGAGAGAGAGAGAGAGAGAGAGAGAGAGAGAGAGAGAGTGTGTGTGTATGCATGTGTGCACGTATGTGTGTGGTACGTGTGTGTATTTGTATACTCGTTAGGTCGGTATCCAGCCACTGCAATCAGCGGTAATCCTGACTCAGCATCAATAATGACCCCATTAGTCACAAACCCCTACTGGTGCACACACATGCACACACACAGAAACTTAAACACACACACACACACACACACACACGCTGCCAGATGGACACTTCCTCTCATTAGTGCGTATGTGTGTGTGCATGAACATGTGATATTTTTTAAAAAGAAATTAAAGCTACACAGACACAACATGTAACGTCAGAACACTGGGAGTATCACATCTGCCTCCATTAATGAAAGCTGCTTGGAAAAAGGTCGCCTTTGCACTACTGCCAATGTAGGTGTTAAGATACATTTATTTTTAAAAAATGTGAGAAATGCATAATTTCAAAACTGTCATCGCAGCTAAAGTGGGGACGTCTTTGTCGTTGGTGAATTTTGGGAAGGTCAATGTTAATGGTAAAACTTATCCAAGATCAGGTTTCAATCTAAATTATCACCAGCTCTTATTCAAATTCAAGTTAAACATACACATTTTAGAAAATATTCATGAATATAAATGCATGTTTTTTTTTTTAATTTTAGGACATTATGCTAAAATTCCATCTCATTAAATATGCACAGATTTGCCCTTTGGTTTGAACATGCCTTTCAATAGATGTTTTTGATTAAATGCATGCATTTAAAAAAGTTTTCACTTTGACTTTCACACTGTATACAAAAAAAAGTCACCTAAAGTGTATCTGCAAGGACACGGAGAATGATATTCAAATATACAGCTTTTCAGAATTAAATTCAAACCATTACTGTATTTATGGATTGCCTAGTCTAACTTCAAAGTTGAGATATTTAGGTATGTAACACACCAGGCACTGTAGACCATCATGCATTGCATGGAAAGAAAAATGTCAGATGGACATGATTAATGGCACAGAGAAAACACAGAACTCCCTAGATGGTGAGTAGGGAGGAGACAATGAGTGAACGATTTCAGACGAAAACCAAGATTTTCGACCCCCCTCCCCCACTCCCCCCACATGATCACATGACCGAAATTCCATACACACTGGTGACACTTTCACCACTTTACCTCTGTAATAATCGACCAAACTCCATCTGCTGATGAGCATAATGAGGTGCAATTAATGAAAAGTGGACCTCGAGTTAACACGTGAATGATAAAAGCCATGTCTACATACACAGAATAATTAAATGAAATCCCCTCCTTGTAATGCATGAATATAAATACAAGTGCATTTTCAATTGTGTTATTTTACGAATACACACCAACACACAAACACACACACACATGCACACACACACACTGCCTGTTTCTGCCTGGAGTGTGAACAACTGTGAGAGGTCAGGACACACTGTAGAGGACATATTGTTATCATCACTCTATCAAAGGACATTGATGTGTGTGTGTGTGTGTGAGAGAGAGAGAGATAGAGAGTGTTTAAACATACAGTATGTGCAATTGTATGCATTTTAATCGAGTCTTTGTTTTATGATATTGCTTGCACGTCTTCGTAGAAAGAGAGAGAGAAAAAGTGACTGAACCATAAATAACAAACTGACTAAGTACCATTATACTGGTCGCACATGCACACACATCTGCCCACGCACAGACAGTCTGATGTGAAAGGGAGGTCCAGTGAAAAGATGTATTGCTGACAATGTAAAGGCCAAAGGTTATTTGTCAAAGGTCAAGGTCCAGTCAGCAAGACTGGACCTCACAGGAGACCTCACCTCTGCCAGACCCGGCCTGCATGTGTGCGTCTGCTCGTGTGTGTGTGTGTGTGTGTGTGTGTGTATGTGTGTGCTCGCATGCGAGTGTGTACATAGACACCAAAAGACACACTTAAGCACATATGCACAGCGACACCATATTTTCTATCATGTAAGGATTGATGCCTGTCGCATAGCTCACAGTAGGTGTGTAGTCTTCCCTTTACGCTTTTCTGTGTTTTATGTGCGCGTGTGTGCGTGTGTGTGTGTGTGAGTGTGTGTGTGTGTGACCCTGTGCCCTACATCCTGACAGGAAGAGCCAGTGGGCTAAGAGAGGAGCTCTGGACCCTAAGGTGTCAATCACAGATTCAGATTGACAGACGAGTTAGCTAGCACTGCTCTCACATTCACCCACACACACTCCCTCTCAGGACTGCACTCTGTCACTCTCTCAGGCTGGCTGTCTTTCACTCCCTTCCTGTCTCTGTTTCCTCTCTGTCTCTGTGAGCTACCACTTTCCCCCCTCTGTCTCTTTTATTATTTATTTTTTTTATTTTAGTCTGTCTCACGGCCCGTGTCTGTATATCCACATGCAGTTTGCAGTTTGTCAACCCCTCCCCCCTTCACTCTCCGTCTTTCCACGTCTCTGTCTGTCTCTCAGCCCATCTCTCCTCTTTTTCCTCTGACAGATGGGTGCCTCTCTCTCTCTCAAAACATCTCCCCTCTTTGGTTTTCTAGTTTTCTCAACAGCGCATAATGCGGTCATTCATGCATGCACACACGTTTACCGTGTTTGTGTGCTGATCATCTCTATGTGCTATGTGCTCTTGTGTGCAAGTTTATGTGTGTTTTTGTTTGGCTGTCCCTGGGTGATCAAAAGCATTCTAAACGCTATTTATTGCAGACACACTTTACCATGAAGTAAAATGAAAACATATAAGTTATATGGGTTAGATGTCAAGATGTCAAGATGCAAATAAACATAATAATTGCCAATGAGAGGTATGCACTTTGTTCCTGTCTTGTGCTGGATTCAGCTTCTGATGAAGACATCACACTTGCTTGTGACTTATTGTGGGCATTTTCAAAGAGCAGTCAAATATAAAATAGTTTAGCACAAATATTTGCTCCACCAATGGCAAATATTTCAAAGTTTAAAGATTAAACCACATTGAAAATAGAATTATTTGCACTGAAATCAAAAAGTTTGGAGCTCAAATGTACAGGGACTGAAAGCAAAACTATTTTCTCTGCAAACTAGTGACACAAGCAAGCACTGTTAAAAGGTAGCAAAAATAAATACCACAGTATAACTAATCAAAAAACTAACACAGATATAAGAGAGTAGCAGGATGCTCTGTAAGTGAGTAATCTAATCTAAAAGATTTGTCCTTAAACTGTCAAACACTTAACTTGAACTTATTACAACTTCTGGCTGGAGTCGATGTTTTAGTTCCAAGTCAAAATAGAGGATAACTCTGAATAAATCTGAATATGAACCAAAATGCATTCACTGTTACTGACCACTCTCATATTCTATCTGGGAAAATGGTGTTAATTGTAAGCAGGAGCATTCTGAAGATGAGCTGTGTTTTGATGACATGAGGTGTCCAGATTGTGCCGACATTGCTGCCAGCATTGCTGTTAATGACAGACTAACATAGTGTGAACCTGACCAGCAGTCATGGACTGTGCGAGCCTGACAATTAATGCACCCTGGTCGCATTTTAATACCAGAAGTCACTTTATAAAAGAGAAGTATAACCACAGACGCAGACACTTAAGCCATCTGTATATATCTTTAAAATTAATGATTGGGTTCTGTGGTGAAAGCAGAGTATTTTGTTGTATGGTATATGTATATGTAATTCGATTGCCTTGTGTTATGTAGCAACGTGCTAATTCCACTGTTTACCTCACAAGCATCTAGACTTAGAAGCAAATTAGTGGTGACGTGATCAGAGTTGTAAAATCCCTCCTCAGAGGAGTGCTGGACAGTGTCTTATTGTATGATAAGCCTTCAATCTGGACTTCCTGTTTGTATCTCAGCTTCTCACTAGCACCTGTAGCTACACGCCCACCAGTGCAGCCTCTTGTGTTGTTTTGATGCAGGACTATTTTTGGCTCTCCAGGATACGCAGCAGTTGCTCTTTATGAGCATGTTTTTTGATGACACGGGTAATGGAGATTTACGCACTTAAATCTGTATATGAAACAAATGAAAGCGTAATCACAGAATGTTTCATTGAAAAAATATATTACGTAATTACTATGAAAATTTCTATTTGACCAAAGTGGATCTCCAGATATTATTGATTCAATATGGTATTGGTAACAGTATTTCAGTTTAGTTGACCATGTAACTCTCTGCTGTACAGTGGGTGAGTGCATATAGTGGCACATTTTCCCACTGTCCTCCATATTTTGGTCTTTTGGAAAATTGGATGGCTACCCTTGCAGTTTCCATGGTCAAAGTAATCCAGGAATGATTAAAATAACACATTATTTCATATTCATCATCATATCAGAAAACTGATTTGTAATAATCTGGGCTAGCACAGTTAAGGCTAGCTATCTACATCCACAACCAACATACATGTTAAGTGACAATTAAGTTCATTCTGATTTAGTTCAATAGAGGTACATTTATAAAATAGACCAAACCCTCAAAATTCAATGCATCTCCTCACTGTTGGGTAATAATGTTGTGAGTAATTATGTTAGAATCACATGCGTTTGTGTGCATCTGTGAATACATGTGGCGCTTTGCACGAAGGGAGACAGCCTAGTCTTTGAAAATGTATGCGCGTTTCCTCTCGGGGGCCATTAAAGTGTGAGAATGGTCTATTAGTGGGTTAAACACACTCACAGTGACCCTTCAGCCGCAATTTTAACCCCTGACAAGGCCCACAGTGCTTAACCGGAGAGACAGTTGGTTTTCAACAAGAATGGTGAGATCAGCAAAAAGACACACAATTGTTTTCTGGTCGGTGTGATGCAAGTTTAACCTGAAACGGACTGCATGGATTCATTTCTATGTGTCTGTAACCGTGTCAGTTTTCTGTGTGTGCAGGTAAGAAACTGAGAAAAAAAGAGGGAGCGTAAGAGAGGAAGGAGGCTCAGTTATACCCGAGTAGAGAGTCAAACTATATTCAGAGACTGCTTTAAAAAACATAGTGTAGCCTATCTTTCTATTCTATACTCTGTTCACATTTTTCTTATTCAATCTCATTCTATGTTCCCCTGCATAATCTTCTCTATCTCATCCCTTTCTTTGCCCTCATCCTCTGATTCCATTTCCTTCCCCTCTCTCCCATCGTCATCTCTCTGTGTACTGCTCTATCTTCCATCTGCTTCCCTCTCTCTCCCTCTCTCATCGCCTTCCTTTCGTCTCGACACCTGACAGAGACAGGATCCAGCAGTAAATCTCCTAAAGCACAGTCATCCACCATCGTTCACACCACAAAGCTGGAGAGAGAGGGAGAGATTGAAGGCTGGGAGATGGGAGAGGGAGACGTTGAGTGTTAGTTTGTCGAGGAGGAGAACAAAAGATACAAGATAACAAAAAGACAAACAGACATAAAATGGCCTGAAACGCAGGCGGTGGTGAGGGGTGAAACAGACACTGATGGAGGTGCTAAAGGAGTGATGGAAGGGAAGAGACAGTGAGGGAGGGGGATAAAGACACAAGCTTTCACATAACTCACACACACAGTAGATAGTAGTCCATCTACGCGCACATACACACACACACACACATAATGGTGGCAGGATGAGCAACATGATGAAGACTCCCCCTGGGACCAGAAGACATCTTTCCTGTCCCAGCAGAGTGGGGCTTGGTGGGCTAAGCTCCTTGGGCAGAAAGCCTCAACTTATGGAGGACCACCACTAAGCACGTGCCTCACTGTAAGCTATGTGTGTGTGCATATAGGTGTCAAAGATATGCGTGCATACGTGAGCCAATGTAGCAGCTCTATTTTTCATATTTGTGAGTTTGCAGGTTGTGTCTACGCTTGCGCACGCAAATCCGTCCTCGTGTGCGAGCCTACACTTGCCTTCATTTGTCTGTATATGTGTACTTGTTTCCGTGTGTGGGTGTGTGTTTTTGTGTGTGTGTGTGTGTGACAGCAGGCTGGGCAGAGTGTCCATAGTCGGTGGTTTATGGCTGCTGAGGTCTGATTACATTGGTGCGACTGGAGGGGTGAGCAGACTGGTGGTTCTATCTGTCTTCTCTGTGGCTGACTGAACAGACACACAGCGAATGGAGATGGCTCAGCCAGAGACACTTGGCCTGCATCCCAGAGATCTCACAGGGATACAGCCACATAATGGATTCACACAAGAAAATGCACCCAATTTATATGTGATTTGCGAGCTCCTTGTCTGTCATTGAATTTGATTATTATTTAAGGTAAACGTGTTGAACCCTGGTGGGTGAGAGTTGTGAAAAAAGAATGTGGTTTTTACATGTGTACTTGTACACAGACTTGTGTTGATTGTTTTTTACTTATGAAATGCTGAATGTGTGCAGCAATACAGAAAAATCATGAGAGAAAAAATCTTTTCATATAATATTAATTCATCATCCTAGACTTACCTGATGTTTTAGCTGGCTTCCAGCATTGCCATAAGCTGATAACTCCTGATTTATGCTGCTGATCCCACAGAACATGACCTGAATGTATTTACTGGTGAAATGAATTTTAGTCAGTTCTATGGGTGAGTCTGCAATATATTATATATCTAAAAAGTAAAGCGCTCCCACTGAAACACACTTCCCTTTTCTACATACAGCATAAGGCCTCCTTAAACTTCTATTATATTTTCTTCTATACTTGAATTCTCTTTTTGTTGCACGCATGGATATACCAGTTATGGCAGATGCAAAAACACATTTCATCAAACGTTTTTATTGGTTCCATTTATAGGTTATGTGTATCGGTTATGCATATTTTATCCCTTGCTTTCTTTTTGCTTTTTGATTATTTTCTTAACTAATCAGATTTTTGTCTATAAAATATCAATCACAGTTTCCCAGAGTCCACGATGACGTCCTCCTATGTCTCATTTTTGTCCAACCAACAGTCTAGAACCCAATAATATTGAGTTTTCAGATGTAGAGGACAGCAAAAAATAGAAAATTAATTACACTGGAGAAGCTGAAGCCAGAATAGTTGGCATATTTTTCTTAGAAAAATACTCAAAACCACTTATTGATTATGAAAATAGAGTTTAATTTTCTTTCTAATTAATCAAGCTATCGCCCGAGCACACAGCACAGCACAGTATTATGTTTACACTTATTTTTTACAATTAAATTCCACAGCAATTTCGCTGCTGAAAACATGCATCCTTGATTTTTATATCAATTATAATTGATGTTGGTTTATTATATCACATTCTTAGACTACCACTGGAGCAGTTTGTAACAACCTGCAGTGCTGTCTCAAGGACAGGAAATGAATGATAAAGTCATTTAGTGCAGCCTGAGTGTGACATTTAGTATCAGAGAGTGCAGTACTTTTGAACACTTGCATTCCAGTTAGAGATAAATGTCAGACGGATACTGAGACTTGCAGTCAAGCTGAATGTTCTGCTGGTATCTATGAAATCCTCAGTTCAACTGAATTGTCTGATTATGCTTTAGATCACAGATGTTGGGGTGGTTGGTTCAGTACTTTTGCTGTGATAATGACACCTTCTTGTATTTGTTTTTCTATTCACCACATCCGTCTGCTACCATTAGGTCTTTTTTCTGTTTCATCCTACACATGGAAGCTCTCGCCCTGGGATCAGAGATAAAAATTTGCTTTTAGCAATGTCTGCTGCAATAAAGGTATTTTTTTCATTGTCCTTGTTAAGTAAACAATAAAAAAGTGACTTGAAATATTTGTTGTGTATTTATTTGAAAAATATGAATATCAGCTCTATACATACTCAAATCAGTAACCTTAAAAATCCCATTTTGGTCCAGTTGTATCCTTTTCTATTCTAATTAAGTTAGTTCTCCGCTCCAAAGAGAGTCTGATCTTTGTATAGAATGAGGAAACGTTTTAAGGTGCTCTTGCTTAATGACAACCATGGCGGATTTATATAATACACAGAGGGATAAAGCAGATGTAGCATGCTTTATCTTGCGACTGAAAGTGTGCACTAGTAGGAAGCCCGTCGAGAGGGGGAGAAGTGACAGGGAGAGGAGGAGGAAGGAGGGGAAGGGGGGACGGGGGGGTGTCTGGCAGAGAACAGGAGGCTAGATGTTGTTACATTTATTGAGAAGTAGCTAAGCCCTTTGTGCTATGGGAATTTGAAGAAGGGACAGAGACAGGGCCGGGAGAGGGGTTGTGCATGAGATCAACTCTGTGAAAGATAAGAAATGAGAAGGCAAATAAAGAAAATAAATAGACGTGAAACCCAGAACTATTGAGAGGGGGGTGGAAGATGGAAAAGAGACATCAAGACACAGAGGCGGAGAGAGAGAGAGAGCTAGAGAGATGGACAGTGATGTATAGGTGTGCTGGCCAGTCCAGCACAGTGAGAGCAGCACAGAGTTACTCCCAAGTGGGTGCCATGTATGGAATTAGAGAGAACAATGTGGCGTAAAGCGATGAGGGAGTCTCAGGTGCCTGATGTTAGTTCTGTTCACTTCCACTGTTTCGGGAAGAATCACCTTCAGCCAGCCACCACATTGTGTGTTTGTGTTTCAGGGAGTGAGACAGAGACAGAGAACACGAGAGAGTGAACGACAGAGGCAGGGAGCAAACGAGAGAAATAAGAGTAAGATAATGAGGGGGGAAACGTGTGTGTGAATTCATGTGTGCACGTGGTGTGTGTAGAACTGATTGCACGTAAGTGCGTGTGCTGTATCTGATTTTATGTGAATCCTGAATGTGGATGAAAACCAAGGCTTTAGGTTTTTAATCAGCCCCATCTGAACACTGTATGGGGACTCTGAGAAGCTTTCATGTAGAGTTTCTCTCACACACACACACACACACACACACACACACACACACACACACACACACACACACACACACACACAGCATCCCCTCATGCCGTCTGTTCTAAATTTACACCTAACATGAGAACAGGAGAATGGGGAAGGAGGCATGAAGGAGCAAGGCAAGGTAAAGGAGGAGTGAAGAAGGAGAGAAGAGGAAGAGCGGTACAGAACAGAAGTATGGAGACAGTGAGTGTGTGTGTGTGTGTGTGTGGGGGGGGGGTGCCCAGGAAGCAAGCACGGGAGAGGTAGAAGAAGTGTAGACAGAAGTAAAGAAGAAGCAAAACTAAAAGAGGAACAGAGGAGTAGAGAGGAGAGGAGCCAAATTTGATTTAGACAGCGGGCAAGAAAGATGGAGAGAGGGAGGGATGGAGAGAGTTAGATAGACAGGGAGAGAGAGAGGGAGGGAGAAGGACAGCGGTATATTAGTCAAGGTGTCCAGTCTATGTATTGCCTGCTGTGCAATACCACCCCTCTGATTTACTCTGCCGAGTGACTGATGAGAAGGAGGATGAGAAGGAGGGATGCAGAGATGAAGGGATGAGAGAGGAGGGAGGTCTCGCAACAAGCGTTTAGGCCAAATTAACGGCACCTCATAAATTAGACTAACAGCCAAAGTGGAGGGGCTGGAGGGGAGCTGCTGTGGAAATGTGTGTGTGTGTGTGTGTGTGTATGTGTGTGTGCAAGTATACACAAGTAAGTATGTGTTGTGCATGTATGTGAATGATGACATGTCAGAAGGGAACGATTTGAACCAATGCAAACAGATTACTCTCTGATAAAGTAGCGATACCCAACCGTTCACTCATACAAACACAATCTTCCCTTGATTACCACACGTACTGAAGCGTTTTCTACTGCATGATGCACTCATAAACTGAAACAGCAGGAAGAGTGTACACATCGAGGATGCTGAATATAAGTTGCCCACCTTTTCACTCACGAAAAATTCTCATTTTTCCATCACAATACATAAGCACTACTACGGTAGATTTGACAATATATTTGGACGTATTTGAATGCAAGCACATTGGATAAAAATTAAAACACAGACACAACGAATTTGCATTAGCGAATATGTTTTGAAGGCAAAGTATTGCTGCATGGATTATGTATTTTTATTAAAAAAAAGCAAAGAAATATCTAAACGTTTCTGCAAAACATTCACTGTCAAAGTATTTTATTTATTCTCTCTACAAATCCTCTTCTGGCAGCTAAAGCGTGAGTAATGTTTTTAAGGATTTGTTTAGGCAAATCAGAGCACTTGGTTAAGGTCAGGAAAAGGTAATTGCCTTGTTGTAAAAATAAAATGCTTACTTGAGATGGAAAGCCTTGATTATTTTTGTCAAGATTCAACCAAAACCACAACCTTCCTCTAACCATTACGAGTGGGACCTAGAGCACAAATCCCGCTCTCTGGTGTCAGAGTTCTGTACGCTTTGTATGCCCAATCATCCCTCCTGGCCTACCACTCAGTAGGGAAAGGATGTCACACTTCATGGAGTGGTAAAACTTTGCCACTAAATCTCATCTGGCAATGCAATTAGAAATAAACATGCTTTATGAAAGATGAAGTTACTGTATGAGAAACTCCCAATTAACACAAGGCTTCATACACATTTTATTCCCTTTTAGATAATGCTAAAATACCACCTTCTGTCTCCATGTATGTTTTCTGTTACTGCTCAAGCGACCTGTAGTATAAATCTCTTTTGTAAACATTATTTATGTTACCCCCTTTATATTCTAAAGAAATGTTAACTCTGTCAGAAGCGCAGGCACTTGCCGATCGCTGTGTGATTACAGCAGTGCTTGACTGAGTGAGATACTAATACAAATACACACACAAACACTCACACACACACTAACCCACTCACACACCAATCTTGGCAGTGTAGAGTTGATGCTCAGAGTGATTAAAGTGGCGTGCGTCTGAGTGTGTCACCTGGGTGCTGCTGTATCTTAAATCAGGACAGTGGGGCTCAGATTGGGTATTGACTGGCCTGCAGAAGTCTCCATCCATCAAGCTGAGAAACGATAGCACAGAGGCCGCCCTGATGTACCCATATACCACTGATGTTACTCGCTGGCTGGCTGAGGTGACGTAAGGTTAGAGTTATGGCATGATATGTTATTTATGCTGCATGGTAAGCAGGCAGATGTGGACTGACAGGCAGCGCGTCTTTCATCAAGCTATGGATAAACACACGTTCAGAAGCTAACCAAAAGGCAGGTGCACCTGTGACAAACACAGGCTGACAGACACATATGCTCAGACATGCAGCGCTTATGGTAAGAGATAAGACTTCCTTTCTGTCTCTCACTCTCAGTGATACACACACGCAAGAACACAGAGGCAAGCGCGCATACCCACAGACGCACCACTCAGGTTTGAGGGCCTGAGCAGCATCTTTTGACTGTGTGCCTAATGATAATAAATGAGCCATCATGGGTGGGGAGGGAGGCACTAAGTCATCCCCTTCATCGACAGGAGGAAGACTGGGAGCCCCAAGGTCACCCCACTGTCAGCATCAGTCTCCCTAACGACGCCTCGTTCTCTCACATGCATGTGCGCACACACACACACACACACACACACACAGAAAGAAAGTGGTACATAGTGCACCGTGCCTTGTTCACCCTCACACACTGCCTGTCGAAACATGCTTACAGACAGACATGCACACACCAGAGACCACCTAAAAAAAAAAACCTGCTTCAAGATCCTGTATTCATCTTCTAGATAAATCGTATTTTTGTTCAAGTAGTGAACGTATCTGCCAATGGGTGAGATGATTTCACACTTTCAAATGCAACTGGTGTGATAGGAACTTTCCACCATGAAAGGTTATAATGACGCAGGATGGTGAACCCTCTAATTCAGTGGTTGCCAACATCTTTGGCATTAGACACTTAAAAGATGAGCTTTGTCTACTCGCAACCCTGTGTCACAAGTTGCACGTGTAGTCAGTTTAACCAAAGAATAATCATTTTGTTTCCAGCATAGTGTTCTTTAAAGAGTTTTTAGGTTCCTGGAAAGTTAAAACAATCTAGTGTTCCACAATAAAAAACAAAGATTAGATAAAGGTCAGACAGAATACACTGGAGTTGTGTAGCAGAAATATTTTTGTTTTGTTTCTTTCTTATCTTGCTGACTCCTCAGATTTATCTTCTGAGCCCTTGGGCTGTCTCTACCTCCAGGTTGAAAATCGCTACTCTAATTTAGAGAAAACTCAGTCTAGGACAATAATTGTCGATGATTTGCTTGTTTGACTCTAAATGTTTTTTTTTAATACCTGTACCATCAACCAACACAGTGTGCAGAGTATCACCCATCTGCCATAGATTTTAGCACAACGGATCAAATCAGATGAGGAAGTAAAAGCATTGCTTAACAGGCACATGTCTTTGTAAACCCCTCTGACCCGACTGATTTCCGGCCCTCCCTAATGAGCTGCCGTTCACTGTCGTCTCCCGGATGCACAGATCAGAATTCAAATCTGTAGTGGGAGATCATGTAGATTCCTCCAGCCAAGGCACATGAGCTAAACCAAAAACCAAACCGGTGAATGTTAATAATGCTACACTAAAAATGTACCTTTGTGGGAGAGAGAGGAGGCTTCAGAAGACGTGTTGGAGAAACGAACAAGAAGGTAGCGCTTTCAACTGTGGGAATTCTTCTCACACACACACACACAAGTATAGATTAGGCGTTCACACATACATGCATGGGCACACACGCACAAACACACACGCGTGTGCACACACACACACACACACACACAGGTTGCAAGTTTAGACTGGAGCTGTAGAAAGCTAATTTGCACCACATTGAAATGCATCTCAATTAAAGAGAAACACATCGAGGTGCCAGGGGAGGAGAGAAGAGAGAGATGTGAGAGAACGGGAGGGAGGAACGGGGTGTGAAACAGATAGTGTGTGAGAGTATGAGAGTAATAGAGGGAGAGGGGGGGGGGTTGAGCTCAACTGTATTTGGCAAGGGAAGAAGGGAGGGAGAGAGAAAAAGAGAGGGAGAGAGTGTGTTTTCATCTCCCTCTCTTGGAAAAACATCTCATTTTGGGATGAATCAGATTTAGAAAGGGTGTTAGGAGGTTGAGGCGCAGCTAAAATCCTAACTAACTTCAACCTCGTTATCACCAGCTCTTTGGTTTTGTGCCAGCACACCAGGGCTGTCCCTGCTAAAACTGTGTGTGTCTGAGTGTATGTGTGTTTGTGCTCAGATATTTTTAAGCCCAAGGCCAAGTTCTGTTTGACAGAATGGGTGGGTACGCAAGACACAATACAGTTTTTACCTAAGTGTGTAGGCAAGTGTGACTGCATCTTTGGTATTTTTGAGAATGTGTTGAATGCTTTGTTTGTCATGTTTGCCCATGTTAAAAATTAGATAATGTGCGTAAGTACATTTGAATGTGTATGTGCCTGTTATGTGTGATTTGGTAAGTGTGCGTCTGAGAGAACAAACAACAACCGGAGGAAAGAAAAACCACACACACACACACACACACACACAATCTGTCACATGAAAAAAATCAGGATTGGCTTTGAATGCCTCTACCATTTTGCACGGACTGTCATGTTCTTAAGACTGCAATGATGCTGCCAGCCCACCATCTTAACAACAACACCAAATACAAGATCCATTCTTTCATACTGTCAACAACTACTCAACTTGTCAGCTTTTTGCAAGAGCCCCTTAACCCGGTGGTTGCCTCTGCTCCACTGTAAGTCACACAGCTCTTAGTGTGAGGAGCATTCTGGGAAATCAGTCCTTTTGATCTTTTTCTAAAATGTAGCACCCTACTCCTGACTGCAGCACTGTAACGCCATGATGTAATGCACCTACCTACCTACTTTATCACCATCATCTGGGATAATAAGACGATCAGTAGTGTAACCGTCATTAAGAAGAGCCAGAACACTTTCATCATCATCATCATCATCATCATCATCTTACTGCCATCAGCAACACCATGTCAGCACATCATCTGAGAATATATCATCTCATTTTCACCTGACAAAAAGCTGATGAGGGTCAGCCCGGGGTAAATGCTTGGTTCATTGCATGATTGCCTGGCCATGTCTACAGTGAGGTTAAATATCTCATCCGAACCGTCTGTGTGAGTCCCGGACCGAAACTCATCTTAAGAGAGCACTGGAGGTAAAATGAGGGGGGGGGCATGGGACGCTCTCCCATTGACATAAATTTTACCTTAAATGTAGGTAGAAACATGAAAACATTTTGACGATTAAATATCACCCACTGGTAGTGCATCATTTCTTCCTGTGCTCCCAGTGAGCGGAGACAGATTAAAGTGGACCCTCAGCTGCTGTCCAGCAGTTTCCCTCTCATCTTACCTGAGTTCTAAGCCGCCTTTCTTTGTGTTTAAGTCAGTGGTCTTGGTTTGGTCAATCCTCTTAACTTCCCCTTGTTTGTCTTGCAGTCGTATAGCTAAGCTAAAATAAGCAGTGGCCCTCTTTCTTAAACCTCATGCTGGTGACAAGCATGTCAAAGCCAGAAGGACCTACTGTGTATCAGTGAAGGCCCTGACAGCTAAATATATAAATATAGAAGCTAAAAGAAAAACTGCTTACATGGGTTTTCCTCTTCCTCCAATACTTTGAGTTAGCATAATCTCTCTCCCTCTCTCTCTCTCTCTCTCTCTCTGTCCCTCTTTCTTTTTGCTCACTTATTCTTTCCTTGCATGCACATGACTGAGCAGAGCTGGCACACACACACACACATACACACACATATATATACACACAAACACAGCCCCTCACACCCACACACACGTTCCTGGGTACATGGCTCACAATGACAGCCCCATACTGTACATTGACAATAAAACACATCAGCAAACTACTCAAACAACCTCCACGGGCACTTTGTCATGTCCTCTGTGTCTTTACGGCTCCTCAATCTGCCCTTGATGACACCGCTTATGAGCCTTTAAGCGGCATGAGTGTGCATGAGTTGACAGATCGAGTTGTTATTACATTAAGTAGGCACTCTCTATTAGTGCAAATGATGGCACATAACCAAATAATCGGCTGTGGACAGCAAGTGTGTGGCTATGTGGGAGGTGAGATGCTAACGGATGGTGTGTGGGAGAGTAATGTTTTATGTTGGAGGAAGTGTGATATCTCCATTATAGACAAGCTTAATTGATAAACAGGACAATAAAAGCAGCAAATGGCCCCATAGATTTCTGCCTACAGCACAGCCAGCAGTACTGTAGGATGTCACTATATATATATATATATATATATATATATGATGGGGGGGGCAGTGGCACTGACAATAATAGCATATTAAGTAGAGGCTTTAGAACAATATCAGACAATGTCATCATTGTAGGGAAATAAAAGACTAATAAAATCCCTCTCATAAAAAGGAGGAAAGCAGCGCTTCCCTGAGGGATCCCTTAAAATGTTTCTTTCTTCTCACACTCCTCACTCCTCTCACCTAATCTCTCCCACTCTCCCTCTCCCTCACCCCCGGCCGGCTGTATTTTACTCTCTTCACCCTCCGTGATGGGAATACTGACTGATAATTGTCACAAACGGCCATGCATAGAAGCGACAACTTCGCTGCCATGGGGTGCAAATAAATAAATAAATAAATAAATTAATAAATAAATAAAAACTGGAAAGAGAGGAGCGAACGAGCTGCGCTACCACGCTGTCTTTTTTTTTTTTTTTTTTTTTTCTTCCAGCACGAGAAAACAATCTCAGAAATGTTTGTTTGAGTGTTTTATGGCTGATCATTTAAAAGCAGGCAAAAGTCCCCGGGTCATTTCTAGACACGCCCGTTTCAAATCAGCACAGCAAATCAAAGAGCAGTACTTTCAAATGTTTGCCGGAAAACGCACAGGATTACAATCGAGCGACAATCTTGGCCAAAGTGTGCTCACCAGAATATCCGGATCAGAGCTCGGTGTACGGAGAATCCCGAGGAGTTTCCCTTGTCTTTCTTCACCCCAAGTTGAAGACAGCGATCAGACGCGCTCCCACAGTCCCGACTGAACTGCAAAGAGAAAGAGGTAAGACCACAATGAGAGAGAGCACGTCAGCCTATAGACTCTCTCATCCCGGGCGGCAATCGAGGTCAACTCCCCCCCCCCCCTCTCTCTCTCACACACACACACACACACACACAACCACCAGCCAGCCACCCACCCACCCAAAAAGTACATCAATAATTACACGCGTTTAACGCACTAATCCGGGTCTGTACCTCTTCAACGTGGCGGGATGACCACCAGAGAGTGAAAGAGACGGAAAAAGGACCGGGCAAGACAGCGGCTGTCAGATTTGACTTCAAACTGATGCTGACGATGCGCACCGAGATAAGCTCCGGAGGAGAGAGAGAGGGAGAGGGAGAGAGAGAGAGAGAGAGAGGAGGGGGAGAGAGAGAGAGAGAGATCAGAGATGCAGCAGTGAGAGACAGATTCAGAGAACTGAATGAAACAAACCAGCAACTTAAAAGTTATTCAAGTAGGTCAACATATGAAACAAAACCACCTATGCACTGCAGGAAATATACCACGTCATCTCATCAAAAGCCCTGATAAATAATTCCCACTTCTACAGAGGCACTCAAAGGCATCTGTTTAGGGTTACAACAGTATGATACTGATAGAGTCAGTCTGAGGCTTGCAGCCACAAGCAAAGACTGAAGGTCCTATCACACAGACACACAAGATTATACACTTATTGTACTTATTCACATGACCAATAAAGGTAATTAGAATTTTTTTAAAAGAGAGGATGATAACTCCAGCTTCCTCCGTGCTCCTGAAGGTACGGCAGCCTCCTCAAAGATGCTTTCAAGAGATGACCTGGGACGTTTTGGCTCGCAGCCAGACGTCCCTCAGGTGGAGGAGGCATCTCCAGAGACTCGCAGTGTTTATCACCCACACATTAATTTGGTGAAGACCACAAAGCCAAGATTCCTCCCCTAATCTGATGAATGTACTGCGGCAGATTTGTTTCCTCCTTTTAAAGAGGAGAATACAGCAATGCAATGTTCCATTTTAAAGACATACTGAAAAAAAAAAAAGAATTAATGAATGAATACTTGAATGCACTAACAAACGTGGCAGCGTTTCAGAGCAGGACTAGACCACCTTTTATAAACACCCTGAAGATTTCATGTGTGGTTGCTATTTAGAGTACCAACCACTAATTAAACTGATTGGGAGACAAGATGGGTCAACAGCCGGGTGGTTTACCGCCTCGGCTGCACAGCTTCCATGGGGGACACCCTGTGTGTACATCATAGACACAAGAGAAAACAAAAAGGAAAGCCAGCAAACAAACATGATACTAAATCTGCACGTCAAACACTGTATATCAGTATATAGATTCAACAAATGACACATACAAAGTTGTCATACAGTGACGACAAGCCTTTGACAGCTGAACTCCTGTAAACTCCTCGTGTGGGAGCTGCTGCAGTCTACAATATGAAGCTGACCTGAACCGACAGACACGAGGGGCGCTGCCTGTGTGGGAGCAAACGAGCTGTTTAATGGCTTTTTTTGTTGCTCAGTTTACCTTGTGTACTGATAAATGCACTCGCACGTTGACCTTTCACCTTGTTTCTTTTTGACATAATATGTGTCATTGTCGTGCTCAGTGTTGTTGGCCAGCGATGTATTATTACTGCTACCGCTCCTTGTGTTAGTCTCATATTGTATTTTATTTTGTTCCTTTTTTTTTTAAATGAAAATTGTGTATTCATGTGTGCATGCCCGCTCGCCTTGAGTTGCCCCTTGAGGGCTGGATAAAGTATTTTTTAATTATATTTTTGAAGTGAATGTATATGTCATGTTAAACATACAGACTTGTTCATAAAAAGTAAAACTCAATATGAACAGTAGAATATAATTTATGTTTTCCTCCGCTGCCGACTGGGAGCATCCTAGCCACGCGCCCAAAGGCAGGGTGAAGATCTTAGCTGAGGAGAAATAGACCTCTGTACTCTGGTCAAACATGACATCATCACAACAGGAATATAGCATAACAGTAACAAGCTATAAAAATTGCGTAGGTGTAATAATTTGTGTTCAAACCGATTCTTTTGTAGCGTGTGGCAAAAGTGCCAGACCCTGTGTAGTATTTTCTTTTACTAGTACTATTTATTATTTAACAGCCGTATTATACTTTAAAATAAAAAATTCTGCTGGCAGAAGGCTTGTGTCCCATTTCCCGAATATCCTCTTGCATTAACTGAAATCGTGGCTGCTTGGTGACTGCTGCTTCTCAAAAGGTAAGAGTGACTTCTGGACACTCTCCTGCAAAGAGAAGGAGCGAGAGAGGAAAGAGGAGGGGGGGGAAAAAAGAGGTGGCACAGGAGAAAAGGAAGAAGAGAAGATGGATGGAGCGATGTAGAAAGAGGGCAAAGTTCAGGGAGAGATCCGTGTCTGTCTCATGCTACCTTTCCTGTCCGCAGAGAGAATGAGAGAGGAGAAAGGTGGAGGAGGAGGAGGAGAATAATTCTAAGTGCTGAATCTTTTCTTTTCATATCTCATTCCTGAGTCACCACTTCATCTGTCCACCTACCCCCAGCTCTCCTTTCCTGTCTCTCTCTCTCTCTCTCTCTCTCTCTCTCTCTCTCCATCTCCATGCTCTCTGTCTCTCTACCCCTCTCTCTCATCCGACCCTCCTTCTTTGCTTTCTCTCCCTCTATCTCTTTCTAGGAGCATCTCTTGTTTGTTCATGCACCCAAATGTCTGCAACATCCTGCTCTCTATTTACAGAGCATGTGGGATGAAATGTGTGTGTTTGTGTGTGTGCGTCAGCTTTGTACTCGTGTATCTGTAAGTACATGTTTGAGGGTCCATTGGAGTGTTTTTTTTTTTTAATGATGTGTCTAACATTGCACAAATGTTGGAATATTGATCTGTGTTTGCACTGTATGGTATGGTGGTCCTTAATCTTTGTGTAATCAAACGATAATCATATAAAACTGCGTTAAACAGCGTTAAAAGATACTTCCTTCTATGTGAATCAATGAGTCAACTGGCTAGTTAGATGATTGGTTAATCAATCAGATCATTTTCCTTTCTCCTTGCAAAGGGCAGTCAGAGAAAGTCATAAGGAAGGGCAGAAGTGCATATTATGAAACCTTCACTTTCTGGATTTAAAGTTTTAGACTTTCCTTGTGAGAGCTTCGTTGGCTTCAGAGCGGTTTATTTAAGACACTCTGGGACTCAACACTCTAGTAGGTTTAGGTCTAAACCTGGATTTCAAGGTGATGAGTCTTATTGCTATGCACCCGCTGTTTTATCTGTATCCATCAGTCCATCTGTATTCACTTTCATGGTTCATCCAAATAATATGAGGAAACTCTTATGTCTGTTTCTCATGCAGGCTCACCCAGGTCGGCACTTTCTCTTGTGCTTTGCTGTATGCATGAAACGGCTGCAGACCTTGGAGATTGGTAGAATTTTCACTTTGTTACATGAATTAGCATGTTGAATGAGCATATTTTGTGCAGAACACCTTATAACACCATTTTTTTTCTGCTCTGTATAAAATAGTCTTTTTTCATAGTTGTTTCTACTGTTAAGTAGCAGTGATGGGGTCACTGAACTGGTTCAAGTATCTTGTCCTATACAATAGTGATGCATAAGACCCGTTGGAAAAGTATTAAATCTGTATAGAAGTAAACTGTTCATCCTTTTGTCTTAATTATCCATCCCCAGGGCTGTCGTCATTAAGGCAAGCCAGACACTGGGACATATTTGGCATTATATTTTTAATGCTACAACAACCGGTTCAGCAAAAAACCACCACAGATTATTCACAGCATGTGTCTTGGCTCGGCTCCATATACTGTGACACATTATTATATTTCAGCCCTCCCTCTCTTTTCCTCCTCTACCTTCTTCCTTTTCTCCCTCCTCTCCTCTCCTCTCCTCTCCTTCCCTTCCTCCTCTCTCACCTCCTCCCTTCTGTCACCCTCCCTTTCCCTCTTCAGATGCTTTTCTTATCCTCTCTGGAATGAAAAAGGAAAATATAAAGCACTTCATACATGTTTTGTCGATTTGCTCACAAGGTCTGTTTTGCCGTGTGTGTGCGCTGTGCGAGTGGGGCTGACGGTGCATTGTATGTGTGCCAGTTGTTTGTGTGCCTCTCTGTGTGCAGCAGGAAATTCAAAAAGTAGGCCATATCGACCACCCAGGGGTTTGAAAGCTCAGGGGGTACCAAAGCAACATGGTTTAAATAAGAAAAAAAAGCATTTCAAACGCCATAAAGGCGGAAAAAAGACAACGCATGTGCACATTCTGACACACATGTATATACACACACACACACACACACACACACACACACACAGAAACAGGCACCCACCCCGCCCCATCTGAACCGCTGCCTCACATTGTGTTCAAAGCGTAACATCAAACACTTAATCACACACATATCTAAATAAATCTTATCCAGCCTGATAAACATCCGTGTTTCATTTATACGGCCCCCTCCTGCTTGCGCTGGTGGCCGGCCATTTTCCTATAGATTAGGGCTTCCCTTGCTGACAGCCCCAGAGCGATGAGCTGCAGACCTTGTCACTATTGATCCAGTTCACAGTATAATGGATATGAATGGGATCAGCCCTGATTGGTTTTGAATTTTATCTCAGAGGTGGCGGTTTATTCACCCTTTGACCACATCAGTGCTTGGATGGGTTAAAGCACAAGTTTGAGTCCTAGCTGTGTGTTCCTCAGGTGTGTGCTGTGTTTGAAAGTCCGTACAGTAATACGATTACGCCGCTATGAAGAACAACATGACATGTATTATTAACGCTTTTTTAAAGCTTAAATGTTCGATCGAAAAAGAAAAAAAAAACTCCCATGAGACTCCAAAAACTATGCCCTGGCGTTTATCTGTGTGAGAGAGGGTGAAGTGGGGGCGGGGGTGGGATTTAAGTGTTTCTCTTTCAAAGTGACTGGAAATATCAATAATGCCATTAATATTAGCCTATATCCTCTTCTGCCACTGCAGGTCATCACCCCCAGACTTTGTCTTCATTTAGAAATTGATTATTTCATTTCACTGTTGACCTTAGGACCTTAAGCTTTGACACAGCAGAAAATAGAACCCAAATGTAACCTCACGCCGCAGGGTCAAGTCACACTGCTGGATATTGGAGGCTTAAGAAAATATTTATGATATCAGCTCTCAATTGAGGAAGGGGAGGCAGCAACTACACACACTGAGTCATCTTGAGGATTGTGGCCTCTAAGCTTTTCTTGTAAAATACACTGTTAGTTATATAACACTTTTGTTCACCTCAGTGTCTACTACTCATGCTTCTACTGCTTCGGATTCACTGTTACAAAAGGTGCAATCAGTGAAATGTGGTTGTACAGAAACAGTAGATAATAACGACGACACAGTGAAAATACAATGCTTCTGATAACGCTGTGTGAGAGTAAGTCGAATTAATTTATTGTTGGTTTATTGTGTTTGCTGAATACATTTTTCCAACACACGTCTGCTCACCTTAAGTAATTTAAGGTTTAATGATAAATGTTAGTAACTCATATATGGGCACATCTCCACTAACTACAGCCTAGGGTGAATTCAAGCTAATAGTAAAAGCTAAAAAAAAATAGCATGTCATACATTCAATACAAAAGCTAACAAATTAACATACGCAATCCAAAATGTTATATATGTCATAGTTACAAAGACAGAATAAAGTATTGATGAGATTTTGTTAGTTTTTAACTAATAACTAAGTAAATTTATATGTGGTATTTAAGCTAAGCTAGCATGCGTTATGTGGCTAATGTTACCTCATGGGTTGCTTGCCTGTCTGGCAATTATTATGACATTTTGCTTTTCAAATGCTGCACTTGAGTTCACTGCACTTCTTTTTTTCTTTCTGTTGACCTTGGAAACCTTATTGTGAAGAGCCATATTATCCCTGTACATGGTGTACAGATGAACATGCCGTGCTTTTATTTGAAGCAAATGAACACACACGACTCATGAGAGACACAAGAGATTGAACTACTGAACTTTTGAAGTCCAACAGCATTGCAGTCACTGCCAATTGCAAAAAATAAAATCTAGTAACATTTTTGGAAAGACCAACAGTTCTTTCACCTAGGACCTAAAATGAGTACAACGTTGTATAATTAGATGTAATATACTATCAAAAATAAATGATAGCTCTATAAGCGTGTTGACCCATTCAGTGTTGCACAAACAAACACTTCTCCTTCGTCCTTCGTCCTCTGTGTTCTCTCCTCTTCCCTGCCTGGACAACATGAATGCACTGTTTTTACTTCATATGCATTTAATGCAATGTCTGATATGTAAACTTTTCGAATGCCGCCAAATTTGTGAAACTGAAACTTAAGTTGTGAAGCTACACATATTTGCACTGAATTGGAAAGACTAACAAGGTTGTAGAGAATAGTTCGCTATAGCAGACTTACACAGTGAAGTTATAATTATACAGTATATCTTCAGTATAATAGGTTGAACTAAAGTGGGATAGTCTGAGGCATTAAACTCCCAGGCTGAAAATGAGCCCCTCTCCGGCTGTATATGCGTTCACATATGACGATTAATTTTCATCATTTTAGATTTGAAGCCTAGAAGTAAATTTGCCTGCTTCATGTTGTTTATACCCACCACAGACCCCAGGGCCATTACCATAGTCAAATCTCCACACCTGCCATGTTGTCAAAACAGAGTGTATGTCTGCAAAATACTGAGATAGGTGTGCAGATGCGGCTCGCCAGCCCCTGCCAAATTATAAGAACGTAACATAAAACCTTCTGCTACTGTATAAACAGCAAGTGGCTCGAACCCAGGAAGAGGTTTCAGAGAAAATGAATCATTTTTTTTCTCTGCTGAAGCAAAATACCATAGAACAAAAATAGGAAGGGCAAGAAGAAAGCAGATGAGCACATTGGAGCCTGTCTCTGTGGCTTAAGATGTTATGCATTAATTCTCTAAGGGCCTTGGGGTCCCAGTTTCCCATGTTAATTGATATCCCTATTAAAGAGATAAGTAGGCTTGAGGAGGAAGAGAGGTCCAGAGAGCAGAGAAGTTACTGCAGGGTGTAGTCAAAAAGAGGAAGGAGAGGAGGAGGAAGATGATGTGGAAGATGACAAGGTGGCATGAGGAAGGAAGACCCAAGAAAGAGGAGACGGAGAAAACAATGCGCCAGCCAGCTTCTGGGAGATGACCCCGGATATTTCAGGGTTAGTTTTGGGGGATGGGTGTACAAGCGTCTCAGTAAATGTCCCGGTGAATACCCTACAATGTGTGCGTGCGTGTTTGAGAGAGGGGGAGAAAGAGAGAGGAGACCACAGTGAGAGAAAAGAGAGAAAGAGTGTGCTTATTGGCTGACAGAGCCACTCTCACCTAGTTTGGGATGAGTCACAGTTCGCAGAGCCGTTAATTACGCTGACTGCTGAATCAAAACTCGGAGAACGAGAGCAGCTGTCTGCACATTTACATATCACACAGCCTACATGGAGAGGAAGGGAGGCAGCATGAAAGATAGAGAGAAGAGAAAGGTAGAGATAGAGGGGGGAATCGATATGAAGAAAAGAGAAGCCGAAAAGCGACTGAAAAGGATTCAAAGAGGGAAAGTTGCGAGGTGAGAAAATGCAAGGTAAAGAATCAGGGCAGGGGGAAAAGTAGTTGAAGGGAGTGTGAGGTACAAAGAAAGAGTGACGGAATTGAAGTGATTAGAAAAAAATGTTGTGACGATGACTTCATGTGCAGTCGTGGGATTCTGACTTTATTTTCGTGCCTCTGATTCTTTCCCCAAATCTCTTGTTTTTGCGCGATAAAGCCACTGATTAAGTGTTTCATTTTCCAAGGCCCCAAATGTTTTTCCTAACTAAACCTGCTTTAACTGTGACATAAAAAAAATAAGCTTTTAACATGGAGCTAACAAGGAGTTTGTAAATGCCTTAGGCCTCTGATTTTGTCAATAAGAATAACAAAATTGTTTTTTTTTTCCCACTGCATTCTGAAAACTGACCTTAAGGCCAGCACTGACCAGAATAAGACTTGCTTTGATTTCAAAGTGCCAAACAAGGCACGCCATTAGCATACAGCTGCCAACAGGCTAGCCTGCAGCTGCACTTAAAGCCTTTACTTTCCTTCCAAAAATAAAGCTACAAAACAACGCAAGAAGCACAACACCAAACCAAGTGGCTGCTTTGCATTGGTTTACCATTGGAATTACAAATACAGAGTCTACAGTAATACAAGTGGCTGCTGTATTTGGTATCAGTTAGCACACAAAAATAACCGTAACAGTGTGAATTACCACTTTTAGGAATCTGGGATTCAGTGGAAATGATTAAATAAAATGTTGTCCTCTATCATTCCTACACATCACATGCCTGGCCATGATAAACAATATGAAGATCCTACAGTTTTTTTCTTTGTTCAAACTGGTTAAATCTGGTTTACATACACTGTAGGGTGGTGATACTTTTTGAAACTGGTAATTTTTCTGAAAAGAATGTATTGCTGATGCACGGTGTGACATTTAGCTCATTGGTGAGATTGCAGATTCTTTATCCTTGAAATGCCTGTCATTTGTAAACGCAAACACAGCTTCTAACCAAACACAGGACTAGAAAGCTTTCGAGGAAGCAGGAGAGAAAAGCAGAACAGAGATAGGAAACAGAAAAGGGATCATATAGGAGGCGAAGGATAAGTAAATCACAGTCTTGTATTTCACGTGTTTTGAAGGAGAGCTGTGAGTCAGTGACGGCGGTTGTAATTTGCCGCTGGGAACGAATTTAATTGAGGTGACTTCCAACTCAAATTTAAAATGCCGTCTCTGGGAACACTTTAAAATCAAGTTTATGATCTGCTCATCAAACAGACTAGGTCACTGCTTTTTGGCCGTGGTGTTTACTGGTCGTGAGGAGAAGGAAGATGAGATACTTGTGTCAATCACAAAGACTTCGTTCATGACAAGCAGGTGGCTGTGGTGGTGGTGGTGGTGCTGGTGGTGGTGGTGGTGATGGGGTGTGTGTAGGGTCTCTAGTGAACAGTCTCTCTCAGTCTCAGTCATTACAGAAACTGCACTCAGCTGAGTTAGAGAGAAAGAAAAGAGCGGTACTCAATTTTAACAGACATGCGGCTTTAAAGCTTAATTGATAGTTTTCATTCTGCAACAACCCATTTAGTGTAACAACTTTTCAAGAACATGCAACAAGAGAAATTAAACACAAACAAACACAAATTTATATAACTATAAAATCACATTAAATGAATCACTGTAACGCATGTAACAAAGTACATCTATAAACTATGTAGACTCATTATTTATTAATTAATATGTTTCAATAGATGCTTTTTCTTAATCACCTCTATTTAGACACAAAGAGGACATTGGTTTTGACAGAGTTTTAACCCTAAGCCTAACCCTAATGTGGGGTCCAGTATTTGCATTATTCAAATAATCACTTGTGAAGTCATTGCTCAAAAAGTTAACAAAACAGAAACATGGTTCACTTAAAGTCCTAGAAATCTTAAAACTCACTGAGGCTGCCATTCTGTCCTTGAATGAGAAAAGGCCAAACAACTGGGAAATCAGCAGAACGCAATACAATTTAAAATGTAAATAAAACAGATAAGAATTGATAAAAGTCTTTTTCTAATATGCATGAATTTAAAAAAAGAAACAGATACAGTGCAGATAGTAGCAATATATAGACATATACACAGGTCATAGTAAGTAAGGTCAGTAAAATTCAGTTCAGTTTTTGAACATCATCATAAATATTAACACACTCTAACATGTGGTCTAAATTTATATTACAATCAATTAACCCAAAAACTAACTATCTCCTACACAGTGCCACACACCAACTGATCAGGTCATAGTCAAACTAAACTAATATAAGAGATCTGAGTTTGAATCACTGTTTTCTGGCATGTTGTTGGTGAATATTTGCAATGTTTTGTTTCACATTTGCTGTAAAAAAAAAGGGTGTGGAAAGGGTAGTCTAAGAAACAGGTAAAAAAAAAAAAAAACATTTAAAAGTTGAACAGTGTGATGTTTACACAGAAGTACAAGAATAGTCCATAAATCAATGACTTAATTCTGACTGATCGCATAATAAATTGATCTTTAATTAAGTTTTGAAAGACTTTGGCCTTGTCAGACCTGCTAAGTGAACCTGCAGATAACAATTTGAAAAATTGTCAAAAAACAGTTTGGGATGTAATCCTATTCACTTTATTTCCAGAGTGAGATGCTAAGATTGCAACCCCCACCCCTAAAACCACAAGTTTTGTTTGTTGTTATTGCTAAGATTGGCCAATCGCCTCCAGGTTCCAGCTCCTAACTCACAGATATGGAAGTGTTATTGATTTCCTCATCTCATTCTTGGAAAGAAAGTGAGTAAGCATATTTCCCAAACTGTTGTACTATAGCTCTGACACATATTCAAATTAAAGGGGAAATAGACAGCATTTTTAACTTTTCAACTGGTTCCTCCCTGGCATTTCTAAGTTGTATTATTGTTTGTGCCTCTGACTTAAAGAAAAGTGTTAGCAGCCTGGCTACTGACCACAGCCCCTCCTAACAGTGGTAGCAGTCAGCTGTCCAACCCCTGTTGATGAGAAAAATGGTCTTTTGTTTGTTGTTTAACCCTCCAACAACATCACTCTCGACTCTGTAAATCCACCAGCAAACTGAACAGCTCCTGGGTGTTAATTTTGGACCCTGTCTGTGTGTAGTAGCAGGGGATAGCTACCAATAGCTACCAGGGAAAACAAAAGCACTATCCTTCCTTAAAGTGAGAACTAATCTGAAAGCAGATGGTGTCTTGCTATAGAATAATAGCAATTATGCTGCGCAATCAACATTTACTTCATTTTGATAAGTTACAGCAAAAAAGTTGCATATTTCCAGTTTACTATTAGGATAGTCAAAGTCATTATTTAGATCTTTTAAGCACTCAGCTTCATGTGCTGGGATTTATAATGCTTCTAATACAGTTTTGCAGTTTTCCAGTTCTATAAATGTATAGGAGGGGTGGGATGAATCCAGAAATCAAAGCAGCGTAGTTGGACGTGCAAAAGAGTTTGGAAATGCCCTCTTTTGATAAATGACCAAACAAAATTATTGAAGTGACATAGGGTAGATAGGTGAGAGCTTCAGATACAATGATGATTAGAATGATTTTGAAAGCCTTCCGTTTTGCACTATTCATGCTATTTCTCTCCTGGTTCTGCTCTCCTGGTCCAGGTCGTACAAGTGCGTTAAGTGTCTTAGCACAACAAAACAGCTGCACCAGAAAACAGGAAAAAGCCATGCCAAAAGACACATAGTAAATGGTTGGATATGGCACCCGTAAAAGGACTATACAACACACCAGAACTGTCAGCCAAATAATTATAGTTCCAGCTAGTCTGTATCTCAGGAGCTTGAACCTCAGGAATGTCACAGGATGTACGACTGCCAAATAGCGCTCCAAACAGACACAGCTCATGAACAGTGGGCGCCCTGAAAATAGGAATCCAAAGGAAAATCTGATGGTACACCAGATGTAGGTAAAAAAAGCAGCATCGGACATTGTAGTATTTATTGCAATTAACAACAGGGCATTTGCCATACAGATGGAAACCTCACAGACAGCCTGGTTAAGAGCAAATATTTCTGCAGCTTTATCTCCATGTCCTGCCAATATTAACCACATAACACACATGTTGGCAGGGAGACCAAGAATGATATTGATTATGAGTGGAGCCTGGGCATCTGCACAGTTGTTCAGAAAAGGTAAAAGAGCCAGTAGACTGTAATTTCCGTCCATCTTGCCATGAAGCTGCCCTATAAGAAGATTAAGCATACTTAGAGAAAATATTCTACCTTCTAGTAGGGAGGAATAGGACTAGTGAAGAATCACTTCCTTCAGCATTTAACAAAACAATCACAATCAGATATCTTAAAACTCTTGTAAGCATGCATACTACATTTTGTAAAACCTTATAATAAGGGTACAAATATACTTAAGTAATGCTTAACTAGTGCATGACCGATGATGATTTAATGTCAACTATTGCTATTTGTTGAACAAAAGTTTTTGATCTCTGCATTTACAGTCATGATCTGCCTCCAATGTAGCAATGTAGCATTAGAAAAACTCTGAGTAGTAGTTTTCCATAAGCATAGGATCTACATGTGGTATAAAAGTAAAATTAATCTTTGTGGAAACCAAAATAATCTGACTGATTATTATCAGAGGATGAAATCATACACACAAAAACTACTGCGGTTTACTCACCAGGGCAAAATATGGGATCTTGGTTGTAACTTGGTTGCAAAAAATGAACAAACCCAGATGATTTTTGGTTGTGAGACATAACACTTTTCAGTCTAAATTGGCATCCTACTTTTGTAGCACGTTCCTTTGTACCAGTACAACCCTAATGTTTCTTTTTCTTTTTTTGAAAAGATGCTCCATCTGTTGCAGTGGGCCTCTCAGCTGTTTGAAACTCGAGTGCTGATGTAAAACCTTTTGCAAATAATATGCAAACACACTAAAGTCCATGAGCTAAAGTCGGGATTTGATTATTTGTCACAGAAAATGTAGTTTTGCATAAATGTCTGACTGATATACTGTAAATCCTGAAGGCTGAAACTTGTGAAAAAAAATGTAACAGTAATGTTCTTTACAATGTAATAATTGAGACGGCATCAAACATCATGCAGCTTTGACACTTAAACTTCCACGTTATGGCCAGTTGATAAAAGGCAGTTTTCCAAACCTTTGGATGAACAGCAAAGCCTGGATAAACCCTGAAAAGGCAGTGCAGGTGTAGAACACACTTGTGGTTTTCAGAAATAGTTGCAGTGTCAAGTAATTTTTAAAAAACATAACAATCGTAAAGGGGACATACATGACGATAACTGATGCTGTGAGGATCAATATTATCCAAAAAGCCTTCATTTTTATGTTGATCATCCCCTCTCTCTGCCTAAGCCTTTTTTCCTGGACCAGGCCGTTTTAGGACCAGAAGAGTAGCAATACAACAGTAAATGGTCAACACACAACACATGGTAATCTGCACCTCGGTAAGGTAGTGAAATACTGAACTCACTAAGAGTCTGTTGGTGCAACAAACCGGTGTCCACAACCAGATTATCCTAGAGAAGGCCAATTTGTACTTAAGTGGCTTTAGACTCAAGAAAACCACAGGTTTAAGTACTGCTAGATAGCACTCCACACAAATCAGTGCCAGAAGACTTGGACCCGCCTGTGACTATGAATCCCAGGGGAAAAAAAGGGATGTTTTCAAAATATGTGTTTGGCAAAATGTACAAAACCATTCCCAAAATGTCGCAGAGGCAGATGAAGATTTCAAAACTTGCCTGTTGGTATATAACTCTGATGTGATCCAGTGTCTTGATAGTATCAGCTGTAGGATGTAGATATTGACAGGAAACTTGAGGATCAGGCTGACTAGATTGGGCATCACTATTAGCCTGGTGTTTAGGAGGTCATCATAGCAGGGCATCAAGGATGTGAGGGCACCCTCACCCTAGGCAGCATGTTCATTATTTAATCTTTGTTATATTTGTGAAAAATCACTTTGTATTGTTACAAATTCCAATGTGGTTAATTGGTTTAATATATTTTCAAATGTCACTTACTTTAGTAACAAGTAATTTTAGTTTGATGTCTAATCAGACATCATGCTGGTTCAGTACATTAAAATGACATGTAGCAACAGGCAGACCAATGCAGCTATGCTTTTTTGACTCACATCTATATTAATGATACATATAATATATTGCGATATATGAATGACAAAATAAGATATCTTTGAGGCCTTTTTCACTCACTACATGTGTAATCTGACCTGTACTTTCAAATACACATCAAAATGATATCTAATAATATGCAGCAAACATTTTACCTTATAATTACTGTGAAATTAGAACAAAACACTAAATACTGAGTTGAGATCACACTATGAGCCTGGGCAACCTAATGTCCACTCCTATATTTAGGAAATAGGCAATTATATAAAGAGATTTTAAGAATAAAAATATCAATTATATTGCCAAACCTGTTATTTTCAGGTGTTTATGTCACTCTTCTTGATTAAATGTGTTTCTGGTATCCTTCCTCAAATGTTCTTCAAAACACTAATACTTTTTGCATCTTCATGAGCACTGAAACCCGAGGAAAATTCAGCTAATAGTATGCAAATACTTTGGCCACCACCTTTGACATGATTGATCATTCTTTGGCCTCACGATCAGTGGCTCAAGCTGAGGCTGCCAACTGTGGAGGAAGCAGTAATTATGGTCTGAACTTATCAGGACAGAGAGGCAAGTTGTTTATGTAATTTTGAACTGGCTGCCTTTGAAAAAGCAATATAATATAATATAATATTTAAGATCACAGAAATAAAAACTACATGCTGAATTAGGTCAAATCTAATTATCTAAATTATTATACAGCAGCCTTAATATGGTGCTACATATATTTGAGGTTTGTTATTGATCAGAAATCTCCTTTCTTCAAATCAACAAAATGCACAATGCGCATTTGAGGTTGTACTGTAAGGCCAATGGTGATTCTTCTGACCATCAAAACATAACTTTCACAATTTGAAGAGAAAAATGTGTGTCAACTAAGATTAGATAATAGGTAGATAACATCTAACTAACTGAAGGGGGAGATAAATAACGAGATACATGGGTTCTTAAAATGTCACCAAAGTAAAAAAAAAAAAAATAACAGAATATATGTACTTTTCTTCATAACTTTCTCCCTACATGTACATGTACATGTACATAGTACATGCAGAATTATTTCTCAACCAAACGAGACAAGATTGAAAGCAAAATCAGAAATAGATTGTATTAAATGTCGTATCCATGACAAAAAACAAACACAATCTACAGCTACTAACAGCTGCTACTAGATAGAGGTTTTGAAGCAGCATCTTTGTCTCCAGCCTCTGTATAGACATGGGAAAAGCTTGAAGATGACGGATGAAACCATTCCTGACAATGATTTGATCCACTAGGATTTCTTAGCAAATCCCCACTCTACTACATGTTTGGATGTAGGCCCTCCAACTCAACCTCCAGAATCCCCGACTCACCACTATACAGTTGGTGTTTATCAATAGAGAAGCTCAGACCCTCTCTTTATCTTTGTACCCAGAACATGTTGCACCAAATTTAAGTGGACTTATTACAGGGCTTTGTGAAATACTTGATTCTGATTCTGATCAGTTCCATGGTCTGTTATAAGAGACACGTCTTCAGCATGTATGAAAATTCACTAGCCAGATGAAGGGCCTGTGATTATGTCAGAATCAGTTGATCAGAGGATCAGTCTTTCCCTATGTACACTCCTTCAGTGTAACCAGATCCCTCGCAGTCACCTGAAAAATATTGCGGATTAAATGCCATCCCAGGATCTTCAATAAAACATACTCCTGTTGCTCAGCAGAGACATCTTGAGAGTGCATTAAGTCAGGCAAACAAATCAATGAGCTGCACAATGCCCCATTTACTCGTAAGTTGTACCTCGGATGGGCTGTTGTTGGAGACCCCTCTGAGGTGAGCGCTCTCAAGACTGTCACCTTAGACAATGGTCATCCAAGCAACTGTCATCTCTGCTGCAGTCAAGTGCAGGTCAAGGAAAGATCTAGTCACATCTCTATGTACCAAGCTTCTCCTTAGTTCACTGTCAATGCTAGATATGGGGAACCTTGGTCAGTCCTCCTTCTACTGCACTCCCAGCTATCAACAAACTTGCCCCCTCTTTAGATGACATAAGGTTTCTCCACATAGTAAGGGTGGTCAAGAGGTTCAGGAAGGAATCTGTGATCACCACTGCTGAAGTCCAGCATGTTTCACTGCTTCGTGGTGAAAGAAAAAGACTGTCTTGGTTCCTGGTTCCTGTGGCATCACAACATCAGTCTTGACAATGACATTATGGACTACAGATACGTATCTGCATCTTCAAGAACAGCCATTCCCTAGCTGTTGCCATCTATGGTCTAAGGAGAGCAGCAATGGAAGAGCAAGAGTTCTGTCAATCACACATTGAAGCCTTTCCCCATCGAAGAAGAGGCCATCAGTGTCCTCGAGCAAGCTCATGCTTGCTGTCTAACCTTGGTTTGCATGAAGTGGCCTCTAACAGACAAGCAATCATAGATGCCCTCAGCCATGATTAGCAGGCCAAAGATATTCAAGGTCAGAACTTCTTCACTGATGATCTGCCCCTGTAACGAAGTCTGGGAGTGTCCTGGAACATAGCGTCAAATTTGTTTGTGTTCCAAGTTGTTACTGAGCAGAAATCCTTCTCTGACAAGGTGTTCTGTCCATGGTGAGAGGCATTTACAGCCCTCTCGGCTTACTTTCCCCGCTAACAATACAGAGTAGGTAGCAAGTAGAGGACTGGGATTTGCCACCTTCTAAAAACATGGAGGCAGAGTGGAACAGTTAGAGAGACTGTCCTACTCTAGAGCTCAAAATACCACAAAAGTCTAAGCTGGCACTACAACCAGACCTCTCTATGCCTTGATTAGCGCTGTGGGCATCAGTGCTGACAATCGAAACAACAGATATAATAGTGGAGGTAATGGATCTAAAATTTGACAGCATCAAATACTACACAAACAGTAACCCATAATCAAAAATACCATTGGTTCTGTGTCAGTCTTCAGCTGCTAAACAGTGGCAGTATGTTTCCAACAGACCACAAGTTTAGATACATACCAGCATCCCTTTTGGTCAGTACAACATGACTCACAAGACCAGCCTTTCTTCAGAAACCATCTTCACTTGCACCAGATCCTCTGAGAACTTGTGATTTTGTCAGCCCCATCTTGGATTCTGAAATATGCCCACAAGTAGCTGTCACATCACTTATGAGCATCACAAAACATTCTTCTGAAGGCAGTAGCACACCTAATCCACACCAGTCATTGCTTCTCTCTGGCTAGACAAGGAGACAAGTGATAGGGGTGGGTCACATCTGTTGCAAGAGCCTGTCTGAAGAAGAGGTTGACAAAGATAAGCAACTGGTCATCAAGAGTGTGCAGCACAAGTGCCAAGCAGAAGATTTAAGCTGCGCTGAAACATCAACCATCCCTTGTCATCATGGCAATATGTGGAAGACGTAGCCTCTCTCTGCCCGCACTGGACTACTGAGAGTTGGGGGTAGCCAATAATGTAATTCATGTGCCATTGGCCATAATCATCCTTCCTTATGCCCCCTCAAATCGCATACTGATTATAGTTCCATGAGATTATAGTTTGTGAGAAAGTTCATACAAGAACAGGCGGATGGACTTCATGTAACAAAACTTCAGATGAGCAGCACAGCATTCACTAACATTTACTAAGCGCTCGATTGTTTGGCTTAATGGATGAACAAAACCTTTGAGACTTTGAATAAGATAACTTTATCTTTTCAGGCCTCACTGATCACAGTGATAGAGGATCGTTTTCGAGTCTTTTTGAGGCCGAAGAGAAAGTGGAAATGCACACAGTAATAACAAATGCAGGTGCTAAGTCTCTTGAGATTAATACCCCCATACGCACGAGAATGAGTGATCACAGTTTAAGGAAAGCAATTAATCAGTGCAACAAGGGTTTTTGAAATAATGAAATTGATGAAACTATTGTTAATCATTCCTCTGTCCTCACTGCCTGAGCAGAAATGTTTCAAAGCTCTTGGAAATACAAGCAAGTTGTAAACCTATGGAACAGTTTTCAAGAAAAACTGGGTGAACTTCTAGTCAATGAAATAAAGTCCAAGTTAAAACATCCCCCATTTTTCTGGGGACCCTGAAGCCCCTCATGGACCTCTGGGGGTCCCCAGGTTGAGCACTGCTGATCTAAATTAATGATCTATGTTGTTAAGAAATAACATCCCATTTAAAGATAATTTCTGGTTTGCCCAGTTGTCATGTCAAAAGGCATGGCTTTCACATTAGGCATGAAAGGCACTTTAAACAGAGCAGTGACGCCTGAAAATATATGCAAAAACAATAAGCTATGTCTACTATTACTGAAACCAGCAATCAGTGGAATGGCACATAAATCATCTCTGTCACTTACTATGCCATGGTATTCTGCTATTCTTTTGTTTTACTTACAGTCAAATGATGAATGAATGCATCCCTGTGAGTGGGTGACAAGTCAATATCTAACATCTCTAGTTCTCTAAATGAAGGTTTAGATGCTTCTCTGAGGGAAAAGAAATGTCTCAGCCATCATGGTTTTATGAAGCACTTCAAAATTCAGTGGTTAAAATCTAAATTTCATCAAGCAATTACAAAGGCTTTTCATCATTTGACAAAGAATAAAAGAGTGTCACTCAAAGGCAAAAAATACACAACTCTGTCAAAGGGGACATGGCCTATTATGCACTTTTGTTTACTTCTAAATGTCTGTTCAACAATTTGTTCTGCTGTTGGCTGCAAAAACAAAAACACAATTGACATCATATTCTTCCACTATCTGAGGGATTAAAGATCCATCAGATCTTTATCATTTGATTTTGGATGTAAATGTGATGGAGATGTCTCCACAATGAAAAGTGGACTTTTTGTGTTTAACAAAACTGCTTTCTTCACGAGGGCCAGACTAAGATAGGTTTTGTTCTGTTTTATGCCGTTTTACTGTTTATTTGTCAGACTTGTCTTTTTGACTTGAGCTCAGGCCTGTGGGCACTGACCAGTTGGAGCTGACTGGGCTTTTCGGGAGGGAGGCTTTAAAGAGAGAGACGATAAAACAGATCCAGAAAGAAGCTGAAAACAGTAGTATGAAATATGCACAGTTTGAGAAAAATAATGTGTTTTTTGAACATTACAGCATGTAAACATGTTTTAGTAGGACCCCCATGACATCCAAATAAAAGTATGAACCTGAAAATGAGCATATTATGTCATCTTTAAAGCACAGTAGCTACTAGTGTGTGTTTGGAGTGGGGTTTCCATTGTTAAGGTTACCAAACCAAACGGGAACTACATTGTCATGGATACAGTTACCTTGTGGCTAAGGTTACTGACGGACCACAGTCATGGTTTAAAGAAATCAAACTCGACTGTTGAAAGCAAATGGGGAATGACTAGTCCCATCACTGATGGCATGCTCATTAAATATGCCATCCCAAAATGCTGTCATGTTGTAATCACAATGACTCTGAATGTGAAGTTTAACACAATATCTGCAGAGGTAGATTGAATGTTTCATAAGCAAAGCCAGAGAACTGTCACGACACCAGGGTAACACTTATAAGGGATTCGGGTTATTCAGTGAAAAGGGGAAATAAGTGGAAACTGAAACAATGGAGCATGACAATATTTAAGTGGGAACATCACAACTGTATTAAGGTTTACAATTCACTCATTTATCAATTCACATTGTATGCTATTCCAGTGACCCAGAACTGTCCAGCCATTATCTGTGCATAGAAAGATCTTTTGAAAACTGTGAACCAAGACTAATCCATCATGTCAAACTCCTTGACTACCTAAATGGTTTTAGATTGCAAACAATTCATTGTACTTCTACGGGACAAAGACAATAGCAATCAATATGCTCGTGAGAATTTAGTTAAAATCAACAAACAATGCAATGCAACCATGCAAACTAAATTAATAATTTAATTTTCTCTGACAGACCAGATAAACAAATTAACTACATTTAATAATCTGTAGTATGTATCTGAGTATTGTTTACCTATAGTGATTATAAGGGATACATCAGTCAAGTCTGAAAGATGATCTGCCTCATCAGTTATCATGTGTAATAAGTTGGATGAATTGTTGGAGAAACAAAGTTCTTTTTAACATTACATGCAAAATGTATGTGTGACAAAACTTTATGAAAGATTTTATGAACTAAGGCACTCAAGACATCAGTGTATGAAGTTTAACTCCAAAAAGAAAACACACTCTCTTGCAGTTGTTTCAAACACAAAATTATTATGATTATGTTGAAATATGAAATAATAAAGAATGAATAAATTTAAAGATAGAGGGAAACAAGTGTGTTTACTGAGAATATTTAGTGTAATTGCCAAGATGGGGAAACAAGTTAATGCACACACATGCTGAGTGGGAAGACTGAGAAAGTCTTTCTCTTGTGGGCAGCAAGTTTCACTATTTTCATGATTATTATTATCTTGTCAGGACTGTTTACACCTACATTATTCTTTTCTTCAGATGCCACCACTAATTTGTGGCTATGATGCTTTATATTTCGGTTAAAAGCTCTTCAGTACTGCCCTCAACTTGATATGTTATCAATTATCAATAGTAATAATCACCACCAGAACTGTTTTTTGATGACAATGCAAGATAAATTAGGCTCCTCTGTAACTTCTGGTCTGAATTGCTTTTAAATCAAATTAAAGGCAACATAAATTTGTGGTGAATAATGGATTGCTGTAACTAGTTTCAGCCAAACCATCATTACAGTGAACTGTGACAGTGCGTACTAAAAACACCACAAAGATGCTTTTCACATCAAATATTTTGACTTGTCATGGCTAGAAAAGCACAGGTGTAGCTAATAACTTTAATGACGGCTCTGTTCCATTTTATCTGTCACTGTAAACAAAGCCTGTGAGCATGCATAACACCGCGGCTCCTAAAGCTGAACCCCAAAATGGAAAGCAGTCATCATTAATGTTATTAGTAGCACATGTACTTGTCCTGCTTTGAAAGATCAAAATCTGCAGTAAAAAAGGTCTACTGTGCATGTCGGTGGACTTACCTGTCTTACAGGGACATGTACTAGAATTACAGCATCATTGGCATTATAATTACACCCATGTGCTTCTTGGAATGACGAGTTGCTGCGAAAATGTTCATATCTTTAAACTAGTGTAACAGTTTAGTGCATATGATATTATTCATCTTTAAAAAGAAAAAACTGACCATCCAAAAAAACTTTCTAACTTTCTTGAGGCTTGAGGCTTGTGTCTGATTTCTATTGAGGACTGCAAAGCAACAATATGTCCGCGTAGAGAATGTTGGCTGCTCCTTGTAAATGTAGGGATGAGATGACATGTCAACATGGGCACCAGCAACAATTTAATTTGCAAGCAGCTAACCAGACAAGGCCAAGAAACATTAAGCTGAACACCAGAGGGTATGTCGGTACAGCAGGTATCACTCAGATGAAGCTCCAGAAGCTCCTGTATGTCTGATGCTAATGACTGTTGCTGAGAACAACCCACATGTTGAAGGCTTCTTACACAGTATAAAACCCCACAAAAACCCTGAAGGCACTTAAGTTAGACGGTATCCGAAGCAGTTCGAATGGGAAGAACTCCCCTCGCTCTGCTCCACTTACTATCAGCCACAGGATGTAAGCACTGGTGGGAGGACCCCGCGTGAAGCAAAAGAGAGTAGGCAATGGTGAAGAAGTACTTGGTGGGTCGCATGTATTGCTCCAGGAAAGTTTCTGAGTGGGAGAAAGTTGAGCTGTTGCCTGAAGAGATGCTCATTTCAGCAGCCATTAAAATGTTCCTCAGGTTCTGTGATCTTTAGATTTACAGGGCTCCTGGAGGCGAGATAGAGCGCGAGAACTCAACAGTCAGGGAACCCAGAGGCAAGACAACAACCAGAAAACAGTGTAATTAGATGAATCCCATTAGATGAGGATGTGTAACACTCAATGGCCATAAAAATCATTCCTAATTGTTGTAACTGTTAGCATATTACGGAGATAGCTCACAGCTGTTATCTTTCTATCTTGGATGTGTGGATTCTTTTGTCTGCCAGCGTCCATTTCAACTTTGATCAAACACTGGTAACACTGGGCAAATTAGTGACAATCCAACTTGATCGCCTTTTGAATTCAAGTATCATTATCAAGAACATGATGTGTGTTCGCTGTGACCTTTGTGACGCTTCTCCGGCATTGAAATCTGAAGCACAATGGTCAAAAGCACCGACTTTATGACAGTGAAGGTTAGATATGGAATGTAGACTTATTCTTAACCTTTACTGTTTTCTATAGAAAGTATATTAAAACCGAAGTCGTATTACGATGTTGAAACCTTTTGACCAACAGGATTTTTCAGATGAAGTCACTTCTTTATGAACCACATATTGCAGTGAGGCACATTGATCTGTTGAGAGCAAACAACTGGTAGGAACAATGTTAAATTGTTTTCTTCTGTCTAACATCATTTGCGAGTTGTCTTATCTTCAGTTTCAGGGAGGAATAGTGCAAAGAAAAGTGTGCCACCTGTCAGACGGTACATTTCTCTCCTTTTCGCTCACTTCCCCCTTTGCTCATTCGTGTTTTCACACCCTCCCGAGCATAACAACAGAATTACCACTTTCATCTTCACACCTAGCGTCTCGGAAAGCACTCATTTTGTTAGAAAGATTTTAGTTAAATGTTATTTTATTTAAAATGCAATGTGAATTATGTTGTGTATTTCACAAAATTACAGGTGTGATACGCCTTTCATTTGCTGAAGTTGTCATCCAAGGATGACAGCTAACCGGTTCTGTACTTTTTATATTAAGTAGGTGAGGCAACAGGGACACTAGTCATACGCACACACATTCACATGCACGGATACAGAGCGCACACTCACACACACTGGCGCCAATGCTGCACGACGATGAATGCTGCAGGGAGGAGGGAAAATGACTGATTGTTTAATTCTTTTTATCAGAGGAAGTTTAGATAGAGAGAAAGCAGAGGAAGAGAGAGCTGTCATCTCTCTTCTGTTAGTGACGGGATATAAATAGCAAGTAGGTTCTCTTAAAAGTCGAGATGAAAACATATGCTTTGTTTCCAGTGCGTAGCTGTAACACGGCTTTGAAACCTGAAGCAGGGAGAAGACGCCTCCTTCATGTCTCCTTCAGTCAGCCAGAGAATAACGAACAACAAGAAGCCTCCTCTGAAATGCCTGACCTAATATTTGACAGATAGTCAAGACGTATGTATCCAGGGACCAAAAGTAGATTTAAGGAAGAGATGAGCTCATATTGTATTTTATTGTACAATTTTATTAGGTTGCTGCGTCTGAACCAGTCTAAAAGGGAAACTATTTCTTTTCCTTTTTTATAATCAAAGGACCTTCTTTCCTAATCACATATACTGCCTTGTAAATGTGTGAAACCTTTTCAAGATAAAAATGTGTTTAAATAGTGGATATTGTCATGTATACCCCACAATGAACCCTTCAGTGCTCATGACATTTCAATATGTAGAACGTTCACAGGTATTCCTGTGACTATGTATCACAGCTAAGAAAATGAATGGTTTCCTCATTTGCTCAGAGGTACCCAGTGGCAGATTGACATCCTATGATGCTGCCTGTCCCAACACAGATTGTGCGGTGTATATGATCTGTCAAAAGTAGGGGGACCCTCTCAAAAGAAAGAGTTGGTGAAGGACATAATGAGGCATTATATTCATGAGATCCACTAGAGTTTTCTTATCATGCTCCCTGTTGTGTAATTGACTAATCAACATCATCCAAAGTACACAGTCTTTGTTCTCTGGCTAATGCATTCTGATGGGTTCAAAGGCATGGAAAACAGAGAATGAGCTAGTGAGAGAGTAACTTGTGTGTTTGTGTGTGTGTGTGTGTGTGTGCGTGCAATTGCATGCGTCGGGAGACCAATTACATTTCCAAGTTTTACTTCAAATGAGGCACAACGAATCACTGCCCTTCCCTGATTTGGCTCCTGTAAAAATTAAAGCAAACCTTGGCTATACAAATGCCATGCAAACGCAGGAATATACAAACACACATACACGAGCATGTCCTTTGTCTATAGTAACTCATCTGTTCATTTTGGCGGGCTCAATGCTGAGTTACATAAAGTATTTTCCCTGTGATGGCAGCTGCTTTGCTTAGCAGGTGAGGATGTAACAAAAATATTGATTCTGGACAAACAAATAGATACCGACTCACTGACTGGGCAGAACTTGGAAGTAAACAGAATAAAAAATACCAATATTGATTCTAACAAATAAATAGCCACCAACTGACTGACACAGGCACAACTTGTAAGTAAACAACATAGCACGAATCAAATATGAAATGGAGGAGGTGTAGCTCAACAGTTTGTCATATGTCGATTTAGATTTGCTGACTAATCTTCCCCCCCATCGGTTTCAGTGTTTGAAAGGCTCAATGTGCCCTAACTCTCTGTGGAGGTAATCTCACTGCAAGTAATCTTCAAGATGCATGAACATGGAGGGAAAAAGCCCTGTTTCATAGCTCATATTAATGCATAAATATACGTGCTGTGGAATCATAACCCAACACTGTATCCATGCATCCATTAATCCTTGGTAGTGAGTAATCCCAGTGTGTTTATGTACTTGGCTAATCTCCCTCTCCTCTGCTAAGGGACTGAGGACTAGGCTTCCACTCGCAGGTAAGCCTCATTCCCATACCTCGGCCATAACTACTAATCCCACTTCCAGATACAGAGGAGAGGAGCTGGTGAGAGTGAGGGACAGGCAGCTTATGTGTGATTGTGTCAGTTTGTTTGTGTATCTGGCGAGTAGACACCATATTAAGACCATGATCTAATGGTTGCTGACTAATTTCAGTGGCTTCTGTCAAAAGGTCAGTACCTGTCCGTAACCTGATTCGACTCTAAACGTATATATTGTAGATTGTGAGATGAAAGCAAGACTAGATGTTTAAAACAATTTCACAAAGTGAAAGTTAAAAAAAAGCTATACTTGTGAATACATTAGAATATGAATAACACTATTTTGTGTTGTTTTAAATCCAACATCCTGTATATGAAATGTTATTGGTTTCCATCTTTTTGTTTGATGAGTGATGAGAGGAAAAACATTCATTGCTCAGCCTGCATGAGGATCTTGCTGTCAATGAAAATGTTTTACTTAGCTCATCATAAAAATTTGGTCAGAGACACTAGAAAGTAGAGCTTTTTTGTTCTGAAACAAACTTACTGAATTCAAACTGATGTCACATTTGCTCATGGATTTATTTGGTGGCAGGAATTTGAATAGTTGTTTTCTGTAAAAGTTAGCTGAGGGTAATTGAGAGAATATACTTTGTAGAAAAATAATGATTATATCACCATTTCCCCTCAAAACACAAAAACTAGAGCTGAAATGACATAAACACGAACAGCTTTCTGCAGGGCAGATGTTCACTGTGAATGGCCCCTGAATCTGGGTCGTCTAGGTGAAGGTCGTTCTGTATTTCCTTTATTCCACTTATGGATCACGTGTAAATACTGTTTTCTACACTTTGAGCTGTAATGAATTAGCATCGCAGTTTCTTAGCATTCTTCAAAAGTAATCACTCCAAAGAAAAAGATTATATTTTTGTAGCTATTGTCAGGTTTAGTTCCACACTTTTCCACATTCTTTTTTTGTTTTGTTTTGCTTTGTTTCATTGTCATTGTGATGCAGCCCTGCTGCACACTGTCAGCCATGACTATTGACAGTATGGATGGTCTGTTTTTGCCCAACTTTGATGTTCAATCACATATTTTACTTGGTACCGGCAGTACCTTATTTAATCACATGCTTCGATGCAAACACATAAGGTGAGATGCCATATGCAAAGACTTTTCATTCACTAGTCCATTTTGAGATTTTGAGCCATTTTGCCTCCATAAGGTCGAAAAATACATATTTAGGTGTTTTCCTTTTACTCTGAGCCAGAAATCTCTAAGTAACGCACTTTCATACACCAAACTTTCCAGTTTTATTCCAATCTATACTCTGAAGGTTTTCACTGTGGGGCTTGCTCTTATAGCAGCCATAACCTTATTTATACAATATTTAATTAAAAAAAACATGGTAAAAATGTTTTTTATGGCTGTTGACAGTATTTTGTGATTTACTGAGTGGCTAATCTCGCTCTCTCACTCCATAAAAAACTTTGGTTTTAATATGGCAACAAAAGAAAACAAACATTTTGAACCTGCCTTTATCCAATGTCTAGATTTCTGCTCTGGAAATGCATGCAAATTTGTGCATAATTAATTAGATCGGTGGCTAATTTGCATATTTAAATAGACTATTTAAATAGTGGGTGTGTGGGTGTGTGAGTCCAGCCTTCCTAACTCCAGAGGCCCTGAGGTCTGACCTATTTCTGCCTGAGAGTAGCTGCTTCATCACAAGCAGACACCAGCCACTGCACCTGGATGTTGTGTGTGTGTGTGTGTGTATGTGTGTGTGGCTGAGTGTTTATGTTTGTGTGTGTGCGTGTGCCTGTGAGACAATGCACACCGTGTCTCTCTGGTATTACTGTACAGCTCTGTTTGGTGCTCACTGATTTGAATGCACACTCACTCCCTCCTCCTGTCTTCTTTCTCCACTCTCCACCTTTTCATAGAGCTACGTTTTCCCACCACACTGACACACACACACACACGCGCGTCTTCCTTTCTATATCTCTCAGGTGCTGCCTGCTGCGATGTCCAGTGCTGAGTGTTGCTGTATCTGCGTTCACAGCAGGACATGCACATACGCGCATACTCACACAAACCCACACACACCCACACAGATCCTGTTACACTAAATGTGTTCACAGCAGGCTAAACCTGATTCAAACAGCTAGCAAGAACATCTAATGATTGATGATAAGACCGGAATATCCGCAGCCACAGCAAAATCACACAAACAGGTTATCTGGGACCTTCAGGCACTGAGCTGCTTTCACATGGTAGAGGAAGAGTGCTGGGGATCATTAGCCCACACACACAGGGCTGTAACACCCCCTAACCCATATTCACATGTACCAACAGACCAGGGCAGGGAATACGCACAAATGCCCTTACATGCCAGCAGATGCTCATGCGCACATACCAACTCACATTCTTGTGCACTCTGCTGCTGCCTCTTTTTCTCTTCTTTTCTCTCATGTACTTTGAGACAAGTTTCTGCTGAACTGCTGAGGAGGCAGGCAGGTAAGCAGGCACATCAGCAGCGGGGCAGAGGTGCTGTTAGTCTGATGAGCAGTAAAGCTGTCGAGAACACCAGAATAGCTATGAGGAACTGCATTTGCTCTCATGTTTGCCAACCTAAAATCTATTCTGCCTCATCACGTTCTCCTTTACACTACAGTATATTTAACATCTCCAGTACATGTAGTTTAACCTTCAAAGCACGAATGCGCAGTAACTGATGTCTAAATCTCACATGTGCCAAACTAAATGTCATATATCTTCTGCGGTGTTAGGAGCTGTTGAAGGGCTGTGTTTGTTGTTGTGTTATAGCCATGATGAAGGTGTTGCTCCTGTACCAACAGTGTGATTGGAGTCTTTCCCACTGACGTAAGCTGGAGAGGAGTATTCTCATAGAGAACAGTGATGTAATGGACCATGAAGGTACTAGTCAGGCTCCTTCTTTTCGCTCCCTCCTCCTCGCAGTCTCACTGTTTCACCCTCCCTCCCTCCCTCCCTCTGTTCCCATCTCTATGTTTTTTTTTTTTTTTTCGCTGTTTCTTTTTTGTCTTGGCAGGCTACTCCTTCTACTCCTCTGGGATCACTGAATTAAAACCCAACAGCTCCCTCGCTCGGTCACAAAAGGGAACTACATCCTGAGATGTCAGCTGCTGTTTGCATGCTCCCTTCTGTATCTCCATCTTTCCATAATCTCCCCATCCATCCATAAGTATGTTGCACACTCCTCCCTCTCTCCTCCATTTGCTCCTATGATATTCCACTGAGTCGCCAGCCGCCATGCTACGATACCCAGGTTGGCCCTTGAATGGTTTGTCAGATACTTTCTAAACACAGGCAGTTCTTTTGTCACATTAACTGTCAGAAACATGAAACATTTATTAGACTCAAGTTCCCACTAAGGAGTCCCATATTAGTGCTCCTCCTCCTCTTTCTCCTCCTCCTCCTCTTCTCTTCTCTCCTTGTTCGCTGTCTTCATCAAAGAAGAACCACCAGCTCTGTCTACTCAAGGGAGACACCACAACGAGACAGACAAACCTCCCAGCTCTCTTCTCTACTTGACCATCCCAGCGTGGGGAAAAGAGAAGAAAAAAACAACATGTGCGAATACAAAAATGCAATAATAGCAGCACTGTACCGTTCCATCTGCACACCCAAAGACACACACTCCAGCAGTCTTGACTCTCTCCTTGACTCTCTCCCTCCTTGACTTTCAAAGGGCTTGAACTAGCACACAAGTAGACACACACACACACACACACACACACAGACATACATACAGAATTTGTATTTCTCTTTTGTAATTAATCCATTATTGAGACGTCTGTTTCTGTAATTCCAAGAAAACGGTAAAAGCAACACACACACACACACACAAAGGCACATGCATACACAAAAACAAACGCACACGTCTGGGGGTTCAACTGCATGTGTGCGTGTGTATTTGCAAGCATGCACACACACATGCTGTATGCATGAATGCACACACACATACACATTTCAGCTAACATATACATATATATATATGTATATGTGTGTGTGTGCTTACCATGCACACACATACACATACACAAATACCAAAGTGCAATGGGAGTTTTGAGAGAGGAAGCCCACAACATAAATATCCAATTACCAAACACATCAAACGCACAGAGGATGAAATATTGATAACTTTGAGACATTTATGTAATCCACAATGGTGCCTTATATAAGTGTTCCATTTACAAGGAGAAGCAGAAATGTGCAGGGAGGTATTGTCTTCTTTTTTTTAACATCACAGAAAAAGAAAGAAACTGTTGTACGTTGGCAGACAATAATGCAAGCATATGAGAGTAGTGGCTGAAAGTAGTTGGACAAATGTGCTCCCCTCTCTAGCTCCCTTCCTCTAACAAAAGGTGCTCGCACAGAAGAATACATGTGTACAAACGCCTATTACTAGAGATACTTCTCTGAGAAACTCAACGTATCATTACCACGCTATCTAAACTGCAAGCTGAACGTGCAAGCAAACTGAGTGATGGCTTAACCACTCATGAGGCTCAATTCTGGTGTTGGATGTACATTAAATGTGGGGGAGTGACTGGGATGTTTTGATCACCAGTTCATATACAGTTGTCAATCGCTGAGTGATAAAGGCTGCTCCAAGCATATGGACCTGACGGGGGAGGTTCTGGGCTTCTGTCTTCACTGCTCTGCTTTGAGCTGGAGATCAGAGAGCCTTTGCAAAAGGCATAAACAAGCAAGGAAATATGGATCCTGTCTAATTAATTGTAAATTGTCACCACTTGAAGTGGGAATGCTGAGTGATGTGTGCATGTAGAGTATGTGTTTGTGTTTTCATGTGTGAGAGAAAATGAGAGGGAAAAACAGAGGGGAAGACTGAATAATTTGACTTAACTTTCGTGCCTTATCAACAAGCCACTCTTCATGGTTTTTCCTTTGAAACTGCTGTTCCCCACTAAGGCCGAATAAATTAGAACTCTAAATAGGAATAATAATGAGAGCATACATTATTTCTGTTGTTGGTACTGGTTGATGTTGTTGTTGTTTGTGTCGGCAGGAAGGCTCAGATCTCCATATATGCAAAAAAAGGTAACTTCTCTGCATGTTTTATAAGTTTGGAGGATCATTTTAATGGTGACCCAAAAAGATGTCCTAGATATTTGGGGAACATCCTTTTGAAAAATTCCTGAAACTACAAACAGAGAGCACAGGAGGGAAACGGGAAGAGGGAAGAGGAGGAAAGACAGAGAAAAGAGGGAGTAGAGGGAGAGATGAGATCAAATGGAACTTCTTCCTGTATTGTGAATGACATATAATTTCTCTGCTATACCAATCAAACACACAGCTCTCCTTTCGTCACTAAACCTTTTTTAGTCTCAATTGTTCTATATGTTCTATATTAGACACAATATTTCATACTACAAAAACAAATAATCTGACACAACCACTGCTGAGTGACAGTGACCAGTGAATTGAGGATTATGGGGGTGTCATCATATTTGAATGCCCATATAAAGTTGATACCCCCCTCTACTGGCCACTGTAATGACCTCAACCTCAGGAGCCTCTTGCCCTCAGCGCAGTCCACTAGTGGTTTAACAAGCCCTCACTGCTGCCATTTCAAATACATTAGTCGCTGATTACATTGGAACCTCAAGTGGCTGTTTGTATGACTGACCCCCCAATGTCTAATGTAAACTCAACAGGCAAATCTTACCCAGAATCCACTGTGAGCTTTCACCATTGCCTTGAAATGTGCATTTGAAAATCAAGTGAGACATAGATATGAGAAAGCAACAACACTAATTTATGTAAATTTGCCTGCAAATATTTTATTGGTGTGAAAGCTGGAAAATATTTACAACCTATGCTCTCTTTTGTACCCTTCTGCCTTATTTTTGGCACTTTTCCACATTTTTCTAAGTCAAAACTTCATTCAACCATCAAAATGTTCAATACAATTAAGACTTTATCACTTTTAGTGTTTTTTTTTTTTAATTCAGAGTACGGAGTAAGAGTAGGTGACATCCCACACAGAGTGGGGCTAAGCTGTTAGATCGTTTTCGAATTTTTCTCCCCTACTTCCTCTTACAATTTTCACTCTTCATACATAATTTTTCTGCAGAACATAGATAAAACCGTGCTCTATAATGAAATGTAACTATGGAAGTATACTGACTTACCCTATGAGCCTCAAAGTGGCAGGAACGTCATCCAACTTGGCCAGTTGATTTAGATTTCAGGAGCAACTGAAGGAACTGTTTAGTTTGCTCTCTACACTTCTGACACCAGAAACAACAATGCATTCAGCAGAATCTCTCATCAATAGCAGTAAAAATAAGTTCAGGAGATAGGAATTACACTCTTTGAGTTTAGTAGGCCAGCGTTTGAGAGGTGCCTCTGATGCTGCTTATCCTTTATTAAATAAAACGGTCTGACCCAGGAGTCGGTCATCCATCCATCATCCAACCTTTAGCTGCAGGTGAGGACCAGATTGAGATTTGCTAATTAGACACTTTCCCACTTTTCCACTCTGTACACTCCTCCAAGATTCATTACTACTGTTCTTAATTATTGGGGCAAGTGTGTTCCTTTTAAAAATCCCTGCTCCCCCTAGATGGTGCCCCATGCTGCTACTGTTTTCTTGCCTAAAAATGGCACAAATAAGACTGGAACTGTAAATTTAGAAATGTATGCCTGAAAATATCAGCACTGTGCAACTAGATGGTATTGGCTGGTTTGGGGTGCTTTACATCAACAACCTTGATAGCTAGACGACACACTGGTTCCTAACGTGAACTGCCAGTCTTCTTGAGACTCTATGGACAAAATGACAGATCCTCCTGTGAATGACCAACTCTGTGGTATGCACTGTAATGCAACATGACAGAAATAAGATATACAGTATATATTTGCAAATTTTGACATTTTTTGCAATTTTTTGTCCTAATCACCATTTGAGCATCACCTGAAATATTTGTAATCTTTGTAAGTATTTACCAAATACTTAATGTGCCATATTTTCTGTAGCTGATCAGTTGTTAGAGTAGGTGATTTTAGCCAGTGAACCAGACCAGGGTAGAGGTTAGTGGTGATTACTCACCTCCACCGCCCTCTTTTCATGGAGAGCACATCTGAAATTCCAACATTGACATGTGAAATACAGACAGCAACTCCTATGGACTCACAGCACTGCACAGGGTGCTGCTCCTCCCAGACCTAAACTTAGACCTGTGTCAGAAGCTACACAACACTACACCAGATTGACTCTCACAATCATCATTTTGGTTTTTCTAAATAGCATGAAAAAGGGTGATCAAACCATATTTTCTCCTACCTTTTTTGTCTGAACAATTATATGAATTAATATTTGTTTTAAAGACGTTATAAACTAACATGGAGTCAGGATTCAGAAATTTTCATGTATAAAACTCACACTCACTACACACACACACACACAAATACAGACACACATATATATCAAGAATAGGTGATATAGAATCTCTAAAAATATATATGTGTGTGTGTAAAAAGGGTGAAGTGGTTGTGCATATGTATGTGCATGCAGTCCATATACAGTATGCATCATTGCAATAATCCCCCTCTCCTGCCCAGTCACAAGCCAAGTATGAAGTGCTACTGCCTGGTAGCACAAAGCACAATGTGAAGCTCATGTGACTGTATTAACCTTTCAGACCTAATCTCCTGCAGTCACGAATGAGAGAAAATGAGAGCGAAAAAGAGTAAGAGATCAGAAAATCTGAAGTTAGAGAAATTTCAAAAGAAGGCAACAAAATAAACAGAGAGGAAAACAATTCAGATATGTTTCGTTGTGCCTCTGAAGCCCTCGAGTCTCAGTTTCTATCTCTGGTTTGTTTTGAAAACTGAGGCTCTTGATATGCAGAAGTGCAAATTTGACACTGAATTGTCAAGTAAATCAGACTGAAGATCACTGTGCAACACCCTAAAGCAACGCAAAGACCACAGAGACTAACACTGACATGTTCTTATACCAACACTGACAGCGAAAAGGTCTCTATTATTTCTGTAGTTAGTTTTATAGCTTTGAGCAGACTGTCAGTGTTCCACATAAATAATAAGCTCATGGGTCCAGTGGTCTGGTTCCATGACACCGTTTTTGTCACGCTGGTCTTTTGGTCTGAGAGTCAATGGAGCCTTTGGTCTGGATCAGCTGATTTCATTGAAAGGCTATATTAAAGCTTCACAGAGGGGTAGCTCTTGGGCAGATCATAGGGCAACAATGTAATCATCTCCCAAAGGAATATTAGCCTGTTTTTTCACAGGAGAGGACAGCTATTGAACATATGTCTGGACAGAATTGCTATGTTTAACTGGAGGGAAAAGATTATATCTCACATTTCAACTTTCATGCAACTTTTGATTCCTTAGACATATTTATTACTTCAAACTCAACTGTTTAAGCCTCAATCCATATTTCCCACTGAACCGACCATCAACAAATAGAGCTACTCATGTTAAGTATAAATGGCTCATTCATGTTGCCACAGTTGATGGTGCAGTGATTTTAGCATGGCAATAAATTATTGTAATTGAATCAAATGGCTGTAAAGATGGACGTTTAATGGATGGATGAAAATTGATTACATTATGACTCAGTATCTTATTGACATGGCTGGACTGATATGACCAAGGCAATGCTTTTTCAACAACAACCTTGATTTCAACAACACAAATTCCTAGTTTCTCAAAAATGAGGTAACACTTAATAAATTGTGGTATTTGCTAAGAAATCCTGAGCTCCTGAATAACTCTGAATTGAGGAGTATGTGGTAGATAATGAGTTACTGAAGAACAGACTAGGAGATACTATATTAATGGATCATTAAGCAATAATTAGTTCGTAAATATCTGTGAAAAGACATACTGACCACTGTCTTCTTGAGTGGTTCCCAATTAACTGTGAATAATTCACTGAATGGAATAACTCATCAATTATTCATTAGTTACTCTGTTTGTGTACCTCCAAGTAGTACATCATACTGGGTAGTTACGTAATCCCTCATTACTTCATGAATTCTTCAATTTACTGACTTCATTCCACATTATTTAGTAAAGACTCAGTATGATGTCCTACTTGAATGGACAAAAAGAGCAACTAAAATTAAACTAATGGGTAATTAATGAGGAGTTATCATTGCCTAATGCCTGATCATTGCCTAATGAATCATCAATATTTTATTGTCCAGTCTGCTGTCTGTGCATTAGTAACTCACCACGCACCAACAACTCATCAGTTATTGGCTCGCTCCTGACATCAGCATGCTAATATGCCCAACAATACTTTCAGTATTCTTTGTTTACTAAGTACGTTAGTAAGTAAATGACTTTATATAGCACCTTTCATGAGCAGACATGTCACAAAGTGCTTCACAAGGTAAATATACATACAGATATAAAACAAAACAAAACCATAAAATGAGATAATTATAAAAAGAGAAAAATTATACAAAGGTCTGTCAAAACAAAAAGTGTCCATAAAACTTAAATTCACCAGAAGAGAGTTCCAAAGCTTAGAAGAAACAACCTCAAATGGACAGTCTGCTTTAGTCTTAAGACTTGCAAACCCTGATTAGTGGACCATAACGGCCTGCTGTTGAAATTGGGTAGGTGCAGGCATGTGTCTGACCATGCAGAGCACTGTAAGTGATTACAAGAACTTTGAATTGGTTTCTGAAGTTAATGGGGAGCCAGTGAAGAGCAATTAAAATCTGTGTAACATTAGACCTTTTGGACCTGCTGAAGAGCTTAGCAGCTGCATTTTGAACCACTTGCAAATGATCAAGGGAAGTTTTGATGAGGCGGCTGAAGACGGAGTTAAGACGGGACAATATAAAAGTATGAATTTACATTTCCAGCTCCACGTGAGACACAATAGGTCTGAGCTTTGCATTGTTTCTCAGCTAGAAAAGAAAAGAGTGAATCAATCATTTGTTTGCCTGTAGAGTCAGAGCCTGGTCAAAAATAACATCTAAATTTCATATTGAGGTTTTAACCAACAGGGTAAAGGACCCAAGGCCAACCGTTATCTTAGGGACATGACTGGGAGGGTCAGAAATAAGGATTTCTGTTTCGTCTGTATTAAGCTACAAGAAAATATCCGCCAATCCACTTTTTTTTTTTATAGCATTAAGGCAGTTATTTAAAACTCACAGTTTAGCTGTTTTATGAAGTTTAAATGAGACATATAATTGGGTATCAGCTGCGTAACAATGATAGGAGATATCTTTAAAGCCCCTTATTATATGTCCAAGGGCATATGCAAGGCAAACAGAATAGGACCAAGGACTTAACCTTGGGGATCACCACAATACTGAGTTTCAGATTAGGAGGAGAAGCAGACAAAACAGAGACTGCGAAACTCCTATTGGAGAAGTATGAGGAGAACCCATGCAGGGCTGACCCCAAGACACTGGCCCACCCACTGTCCAAGTCTTTCAATTAAGATACGATCGTCGACAGTATCAAACACTGCAGTGACATCCAACAGCACCAACTCAAAAACTCTCCTCCTATATCATACTGCATCAAAATAAAACTCTGAGAAGAGCTGTGTCTGTCAAGTGAAGTCAGCTGAAGCTAGACTGAAACTTATCAGAGATATTGTGTTCATGTAATGCAGTTGTAGGCTGCGTAGCAATCACTTCTTCTAAGATTTTGGCTGTAAGAGGCAACTTGGATATGGGCCTGTATTTTTGAGGTAGAGAAGGATCTGCTGGGAAGTAGTTGAATAACAGCTTTTGAAATGAGCAGGGGCATGACCACATAACAGAGATGTGCTGATTACAGTGAATACAGTAAGACCATTAGAGCCAATGACATTTTTGAATGGAGAAGTTGGTACAATATCAGGCGGACAAGAGGAAGTTTTCACATGGTTAACCAGGTTTGTAAGATCTTGGAGTATTATCAGGGGAAAAATTCTCAAAGATCATAAGCTGAGAAGAACATGAGATTGGATGTGCAGGTGAGGGGAAAATGTTCAATCTGATGACACTTATTTTACTCACAAAAAAAGACATAATTTGTTACAGTGCAGGCAGGTGACACAGGAGTGACAATGATACTGCTGGTGTCAAATAAAATTTTGGGATTGCACCAACTGTTACGCAAGATTAGAAATGTAGGTAGCTCTGGCTCTGGCATTTAACCTTTACCACATTGTTGAAAGATGTTCTTTTGAAATGATGATAGTGGACAGGTTTCCTGATGTCCATAGGTCTTTAACTCTCCAGCTGGTTCTCTTGAGAGAGTGAATATTGTCAATAATCCAAGGGGATGGTTTAATCATCGAGGCCAATCTAGTTTTAATAGGGGATGTTAAGACGGTGTTCATTAAAAGATTGCAGCAAGTGGTCAAGATCACAGACTTAAATTAGAAAGTGTCCGAAAATTCTGCAGCAGATGGTTAAAGATGCACAGGCTAATGATACACAGGCAGGATAAGAAACAAAAAAAAAGTCAAATAAAATACAGTTATGATCAGTAATAAAAAGATTGTCAGAAAATAAAGAATTAATATTCAAACCATGAGTTAAAACAAGGTCCTGAGTATTCCCTCTGTTGTGTGTAGAGCTTGATCTGTGTTGAATGAGATTAAAAGACTCTTAAGGGACTAGTGCGTTAGCGTGCTGTCATTTACTAATTAGAACTGAACACAAAGTATAGGTGAAGCAGATGGGAATGTTTGTTTTGACAGACTGACAGTGCCATCCCTTGAGCCAAAACACTATCGTGGTTAAAAACTGGGCCGCTCAACATCACCCAAGCCACTATTACATAAACTATTTGTATACAGCACTAAGTTTGTTTGATCACCTCAGTCCTTCATTCTTGAATTCTTAACTTACAGCGTAAGGATCTATGTGCTTCCTTGAATTAACGCCAGCATCAATTTCAATCTATTTTCCAGTCTTAATGGACAAATTTGTGATTGCAAAACACAGATGCTTAATCTCATACCTGGCTGCATTCACTGAGAAACACTTCAGTCCAAGTGCTTGTTGTGCACGCTTGAGATGTCTCAGTGACGTTAACCTGGATATGAATATAAATAAACTGCTGCAAAAATACTCAGCTGGGGATTTTTCATTGCCTCTAGCAATGCACAGTGGCTGACACTGTACATTTACAGACAGATCCCAATTAATGTATCACTTACTTCCGATTTCCGTGTATTCTGACACTAACCAGGCCATTGTGAGACTGCAGACACACGCTAGACATCATCCATGTAACATAAACATTCTTTGTATTACATAACATGATAGACATGGATGTCTCTGTTAGATAACCTAACAGGTAGAAACCACGAGGCATCACTGTGCTGATCTAACCCAAGCTACACTGTGCGCAAAACACTGCTGTCATAGAAGTACAGTGTATAGTGTAGTAGTAGAAAGAAAGGCCATTTAAAGTGATTGATAGAAACACCTGCAACACACACACAGAAAGGAAACAATTTTGCACATGTGTGAAACACTAAGTCAAGAGATTGCTATTTTTTGTCAGGTGGATTGTGATATTATTATGAACTTTTGCTTACAATATTTTTGTGTGTCACTCAGATCTACTTTCTCTCGCTCTATGTCAAGCCCTAATGGCAGCATCACTCACGCCCCAAACTCACAGCCCACCTATAATTGCTCCTCCGGAGTTCATTGTGTGTGTGACATGCCGCCCAAGCTTCACCACAGCCCTTGTAAGGGTCTCCAAAGCATTTAACACTTTAGTGTCACTTTACAGCCCCCACCCCAACTCCCATAGGGACACCTGGTGGTACGCAGACACCTCGGGGTGGCAATATTTAACATGGCGATGTTCGTTTTTTCACCCTCCCTCCTTTCAGCGTCACCTGCTAACATTGCCCTCCCTGCCCAGGTCCAATTTACTGTCCAACCATCCAGAGTCCACACACTCAGTGTATGTCTTGTGGTGGTGTACACACTCACATTTGACATTTGAGCAAGACTGAAGGAACGAAAGGAAGTATAGAGTGTTTTCTTTGGAGAGACTGCGATTGTTTTGGAGTATATTTTTTTATGTTTCCTCTGACAACATGGAGTACTGCTTTTTGAAAGGAGTCTTTGTGATATTGTTGATACAACACTGCACGTCTGAAGGTAGGCTGCCATTATGCATCTAGGTTTGATTATCTGTGCAATGATATCTGTATTTTGATGAAAAGAACCTGCACACTGACTTCAAAACAATTTTGTTTTCACAATTTCCAATAGCCTTGCACTTACATGTGATATGTGCATAACCATACTCCTTAATACATTCACCATAATAAATGAGTGAATTGATGTATGATTGAATGAACAAATGTATAAGTAAGGATGAGTAATGCATCACTTACATAGTAAAAGAATGAGTAAAAAGTCAGAATGGTGCTATATTTCTCATGAAATGATTTGGGGTGATTCTGGCATTATAATCAAACATGCGATTACCATAACCCTTTAACTTCACTGTGTAGTTAAAATCTCTTCATCATTAATATCAGTACAATTTTCCAACATAATACACAACCAGGTTTGTTTACGGTTGCTACAAAACAGAAAATATGTGATACTATCTCCTTAGATCTATCCACCTCCATCCAATCCTCCACAGCGGTCACCCTCCAAGATGACCGGGCCTTACCCCAGGAATCAGAGCTGCCCCCTGCAGAGGTGGTACCCGTGATTGCCCCCCCTAGCCTGAAGGAGGTGCAGCAGGCCGTGCAGGAGGCCTCAGAGCAGGTGGAAAGTCGTGGGGCAGAGGAAGTGCTGAAGGAGCTGCTGGAGAGGGTGGTGGAGGCAGCTATGGGCCAGGTGGAAGGAGGAGCTGAAGCGAAAGCAGATGAGGCAGCGGTGCAGGAAGAGGCTGAGGAGGATGCGCTATTGGCTGAGCAAGGAGAGACTGAAAGTGACACAGAGGCAGAGGTGTTGGAGCAGGCAGTGGAGGGGGAGGCTGAGGGTGAAGATGTGGGCGGTGAGGGGGGTGATACTGGTGATACAGGAGAGGAGCAAGAGGTAGCAGAGGTTGATGCATTTGAAGATGTAGCCGAAGAGGGGAAAGGAGATGCAGAGGGTGAGGCTGAGACTGCGGCTGGATCTGTGGACGAGACCACAGCAGTTGTACAAACTGGAGGCAGAGAAGCAGAAGGGGTGGAGGTTATCGGTGAATCTCAAGACACTGGAGTCAGTCAGGAGGTTGTAGAGGAAACTGTAGCTGCTTCTGAAGAGACAGGAGGTTATTTGGCTGTGGAGGAGGCAGGGGTGGAGGATGCAGAGAAGCAGGTTGTGTTGTCGGAAGAAAAAGGAGCAGCTGAAACAGAAACACAGGAGGCGGAGGAAACTCCGGCTGTTGTGGAGGTGGCAGCAGGTGGAGAGCCAGAGCAAGAGACTGTAGTAGAGTCTGACCACAGCCTGCCGGTGACTGATGTTGAGCAGATAGGGGAAAAGGAACAAGCTCTGGGGGAAGAAACTCAGTTAGATGAAATGGAAGGTGAGGTGATAGTCCCGTCTTCTGATTATGAGATGGAGACCACACAAAATGTAGTGGGAGAGCCGGTAGAGGAGGAGGAAGAGGTAAACACAGTGAAGGATGATGAGGGACCAAAAGTAGAGGACGAACAAGGCCATTTAGTTGTGGAGGGAGGAGCCGCAGAGGAGGTAGCAGCAGAAGGTACAGCAGAGGAGGGTGAAAGACATGGAGAGAGTATCATTACGGAGGAATCAGTGGCATCTGTAAATGAGGGACTGGGTGACCAACAAGCAGGAGAAGAAGAGCAGATTGCTTTGGAGACCTCACATAGCAGTGAAAAAGAGGATCAAGGTGAGAGATGGTTCCAATAGGACAAAATGCAAGAATACCGGGGATGTGTTCGTGCAATGCATTTGAAAGCTGGCACAAATAGTCCAGGCTTCACTGCGGTGGTCTGACAGTGGCACCATGCCCTGTGCAATCTACTGTACAAACAACATCTGAAGCCTTAAAATCCAAATCTTCTTTGTATCCCATTTTACTAATTAGCTCCAAGTTTTAGCTGCCCCATTCACTTTACTTCTAGCACCCCACTATCTGTTAACTAGCTGAAATGTTAAATATGTTAAACACATTCATAATTTGGGTCACAAATACCTAAAAACTGCAATGGTGTTTATCTTTAAACATTCTGTTGCATTAGACTCAGCAGCTTTGGTTGAGCTTGCATTGTTTGCATCTTAACCTACTTTAAGAGACGAAAGCTCTTAAATGAGGATTATAAACCCGTTTAACATACTTTACAATGATATTGGTTACCAGCCTGTGTGCTGAATAATGAATGTAAAAACAATCAACATTAGGTGCTCTAGTTGTGCTGGCTGTGGCATTTGGTTGGAAAATGAGCAAGGTTTTGAAATGGATTCAACAAACTTTTGACAGAAAGCACTTGAGAAAATGTTTACTCAGAATATCTTGACATGAACATTAATCATTTATCAGCTGGAACTTCTAAAAGTCTCTAAAAGCCCTGTGATTGTTGTGACTCGTGCAAAAACTGATATGTTCAAAACACATCTCTGCACTGTAGAGATACTGTGATACTACGAGTTAGTCTACAAATGTATACAAATCATGACCCACCTGCTACTCTCAGCTACAGCACATCTATGCATTATTCTACATTCCATAGGTCCACTCGACAAACCCTAAACCTTGGCCTCTTGGCTTCATTTTCATGTGTGTGTCACATACCAAACCCCTCTTCTAGAAGTGTTGGTGATCTCTGCCCCAGAGCCTGAAGATGGTGCTGACACCTCCATAGAGCAGAGCTCTGAGAACCAGGCTCCAACCCCAAGTCCATCCCTTGGTGTGGTGGAGACCGGTGAAAACACCCTTGGTGATGAGAAATCTAATCATGGCAGCACGACCATCACCCCTCCTGATGACCTTTTGCCACATGACAACGTTGTGGACCAACCTGCACTGGATAATTTTGTAAAGGAAATTCTAGCAGAACCCCCTCAGGCAGAGGGTGAGGAACCAGGGGAGGCCAATGAGCTGGTGGAAGATACAGCTGGAACCACAGGTAAAATGGAATATAAAAATAAATCAAAATATTAAAGGACAATACAGTATATTCCAGCTGACTCTTTGGGCCCATGTGCACTCTCCTAGTTTTCTTTTTTATCAAATTCTTTCCTAGTGTCTCACAAAAGAAGTTTGTGGGGATATGAACTTTAACATAAAAATAATATGTGTAATATAGTTCTCAAGTGCAGTTTCAGAACTGCATATGATGCTATAAATAAGTTTGGGTATATATTACAACAGATTTTCTGCAGCTTAAAACTTGGGTAGAATAAAGAAATAGAAAACAGATCATCATTGTGATTCTGCCAACAAAATATGCAGATGGCCAACTTGATGTTGTTCCATTTGAATAAGCACTGGAGCCACACACTGACTGGTGGGGGCAGACCGGAAAGTTGGGACCATCACGGCACGATATAAAATGCTATTGTCTGCCTCGCAAAAATGGATGAGAAGTATTTACTGTGTGCTCTTTCTATGCCACTATACATCACACACATACTCCTTTGAGCCAGCATAATTTGGCTGCAAGGCAGATCGTAAAGACAGCGGGAAAAGAGCTATTTTAATTTTTTTTCTGGAAAACTGAAATGTGATAGCGTAAATAGATGGGACGTCAGTGTGCAGCTTCTTTATGGGCAGTTGAGGGACAAATGATTTAATATAGTGCATCGGATTTCTTGTTTTTGATGGGTAAATTACTGTACATTCACCTCTGAATACAATGCCTCCCTCCTCCTCTGCCTCCTCTCTCTTTGCCTTGATGTATGTCTTCAGAGACAAGTGAGCTGGGCCTGGAGGCATGGAAGATTGGGGCTATTTCTGCTGCAGTCTTCCTGGTTTTGGAGACCATTGTCATCATTATCTATATGGTCAAATGTCATAAGAAAAACAGGTAAGTAGCTCCAGTTTCAGTTCACTTAATCTCCAGGAACACTCAAAAAAAAAAAAAAGCCCAAAATTTTCAGATGGACTGAAAGTACACTTCAAATGTCTTTTACTTTATATTGCTTCACTTCTTGCCAGAATTGCTTCCTGTAGCCTGCCATCCTTTGATATAATTTGGGAAGGATGAACTACATTATACATCCAGCAACCTCATACAGAAATAGATTTCCATTACAAGCCTAATCTTACCATACTGTAGCGTGATTTTTGTACTGGCTCAGTATTTTTTATGAATGGGAATTAGAATAATACTTAGTCTGTACCAACTATATCCCATTGCTTTTTCTCTAATAGCTGAAATAAGCCATCTGATTGTTAGCTGTAGTACCAACAGTGCTACAATCACAGATGGGACTTACAGCAGTGCTGGTACATGATTGTCTCTGATGTTGCCCAAGCTGCAGCTAACATTTCCACACTGATAGATGATGACATGAGGAGATTGTGCACAGTATTGGTTCAGTATTTCTCTCACAAAAGAGGCTGCTCTTTCATCAGTAATATGCTGCACTGTTTTTTTTTTTTTTTTTTTTACTATTTTTCTACATGGCCCAATGCAACATGTAGTTAATTTGTAGAGGGGCAACAGTCAGATACAACGGTAATATCTGAGATTTTGTGTGTTTGTATATGTGTGTATGCAGCACCCTGGCCCTACAGCGGGCATGTGAGGAAGGGTGTGTTGAACCAGAGGCAGCTACAGGAGGTGACTGCAGTGACGACACTCTTCCTGCAGGCAATGGGGACACTCAACAGTATGTTCATACATCTAAAATCTACAATTGTTACGCAGATAACTACATACATAAATTCATACAGATGGGCTATAAATTAAAGAAAAAGACAAGATGACAAGAAATGTCAAGTCTTTGGAGCTCTACTGGAGGGATGAACCACACTCTTCCTAAAGATATTTCCTCATTCTGTGCTTTGATGATGGTCGTGGAGAGCGCTATCTGACACATCAGTCTAAAATCTACCGTAGGCGTTTCCATACTGTGGTGATTCATGTAATTTGAATTCTCATCAAACTTCAGTGACCCCCCCCTACAGCATTTATGAATATACTTGCACTTTTTTTTTTACGTGTTGTAAATTGAAAATTTTAACTTACAGAATGAATTAAATTTAAAATTAAATAGAGTATAAATCAGACAAAACATCTGAATACTGTAGTGATAGCTCGCACTAAATTTGATACATCAAAGACAAGGATCTCATTGTCAGTTTTCATCAGCTTTCATCACAGATTGAACATAAGGACAGAGATCTCTAAGCTTTGCTGTGACATGATCTGACTGAGCTCAGAGAGTACCTCTCTGCTAGGCTCTTCCTTCCTTTTTTGCTACTAGAATCTTATTTTATGCTTGCAATGAAACTGAATTTTACAGTATCTGTCTCCTTGTCACTAACACTCGCCGAATGTCAAGCTTGTCCGTTGTCAGCCGACTAAATGTGGTGCACTGACCTGAAATCTTGTGGTTCATAGGAACCACCAGTTGTGTGCTTCTCAGCTGATTCCCTCCTGGCTGTTTTGTAAGCTATGTGCTCAGGAGGCTGCTCACTGGGTCACATGAGAGTGTGAGTCCCGTGAACCCAAAGCATTACTGGGTAATACCACTATTTTTCCTAATCAGACTAGCAGGCTTGGATCAATAATAAGCCAAAGGTGCATGTGCGTGGGGCAGTGACCATGTGAAAGTATGGGCTGAGGATGTGTGTAAAAAATGAAAAGAAAACGAGACAGAAATCGAGACAGACATTGAGGCAGTCTGTGCATGGAAACAGAACTCGTGCACACACAGAGTTGCGCGCATGTGATCTGATGAATGTATGTCTGTTGCTTGTGCAATTGAAAGTGTGCAAGGCACAAAGAAAAATCTGATGCATGCCTAGCACAGACGATAACAAAGCAACACTGAATTATTAAACAGTCGACAGAGTCAACTTGAAATGTGTCCTTGTTAAGAGACTTTATAGCAGCAGTGACAATCTCGTTGTCATTGAAAGAGGGAATCACTAAAAACACTGCCAACAAACAACAAAAGTCACTAGAATACTATTTAAAAGTCACATCTTTAGCAGCAGTATCAACGCAACAATAAAGGCACAAAGTGCTGCGCCTTGTACATACAAGGATGCCTGAAGCCACGGTGCAAAGCAAGGAAATGCACTGAGTGTAGATGAACTGTGGAAGCCTCATCAAAAGCCTCATGGAGATCATGTATATTCTGGAACTTAAATTGTTCTTATTTAGCTTTTTGAAAATTAAGGTGTGTGATACGTACAACAGGTAAAAAAGTGGTTGTGATGAAATCTTCAAAGATATCAGTACTCCCACATTTAGTATTTTAATATAGACCACTCAGAATTACATGTATATTGAATATGGAAGGACAAAATGGTAGGTTTGTAATCACATGAAAGGACTGCATCTGACTTTGGCTGCGCTACAATCCTGGGGCAGACCAGCTGAACCTGCATTCCAGTAGCTATTGAACAGACTGTCCTTTATTTCTCCTTGAGATTTGACAATATGTTGCACCATATAACAGTGCCACTTTTCTTTTTAACAAAGAAAGTCTGAATTTCCTAAAATAAATTATTCTAGAAAATATTTAACATAAAAAAGAATAGCCCCAACCTAACCCAGAGACCCTAGTACTTCCATGGGACCCATTCGGTTCGGGCAGGTTGCAGGAGTCTATTGTGCACCATGGCATATTCACAGCAGACGAATAAAGTAACGAATGACCACAGTGCATTCTGGGTAAGATGTAGCCCTTCCGCACACACGCTTTACACACCTGGAATAACACATAAGATGGCGGTTTGTGTACCCTTCAGGGTAAAACCACTAGGTCGTGTTAAAACGCATGCAGCACTTTTATAAATTCTTTCATCCAGGACAGCGTCACCTGCAATTAGTCAATAATGTCAAGTGATCTATTTATATCTAGGTGTGTCATTACCTCCCAGCGTACCTCCTTCCACCACAGTTTGTAAGCTTCTCCATCTGGTGTGGAAGTCATTAAATAAACAGACCTTGCAGTGAAAACATTCCCATTTGCTCGCGGCACCATATTCAACGACAGTTCCATTATGAACACATCAAATTAAGTTGTGTTTGAATTTTACTTGTACCCTAAGTGTCCCATCAGAATGAGCCCATCTTTGTTTTCGTGTAAAGCAAAGCAGACTTTATCCTCGTTTGTATCAAATCGCTTTTAATGCATGCACTCTGTCAGTGATTGTTCCTGCTATCAAACTGCCTCGTCTTTTTTTCCTCGCTACAATTTATCCATTACTGCTGCTGCTCACCGGCTGCCACCTGCCATACTGTTCTCCCTACCAGGATAGCAGCGCTTGACCCATCTGATGTGGCTTCGACCCTGGCCCAAAACAAAGAGCAGCACCAAGAGGAGCATGCGATAGCCATGTCTGACCTCCCCCCAAGCTCCACAGAGGAGTCGGCCAACAGTGGACCAGGACCAGACTCCTCACAAGACCTCAGGACTTCCATTCTCTAGGGGGTCCAACTGTTTTGTGTGTTCCTACTGTATCTAGATAAAACAAAAAATGCCACTCAATCCCAATTTACCCAGACACCCAATGAATTACCGTGATTTCTCGAACCCTAACCAACCCAACACAGACTGCCTTGGATTCTGACTGTAATAACTACTGTAAATGTAACACATTTGTACTTGGTGTTTATGACTGTACGCCTGTCTGTATGAGTCTGTGTGTAAATTGGAGGAAAAAGATACAGTAACACATTTGGCATGTGAATGTGTGGAGGTAGAAGTGTGCCTTAACTGGTGAGCACACTTGTGTGAATGAGTGAGTGTGTGTTGATAGAAGTGTTATGAATCTAGTTTGATGTCTGTAAGCTCTTTAGGCTAGAGTGAAATTGTTCAGAAATGTTTTTCATACTGACCACCATCAGTAATACTGTACAAAGCTATTGAACACAATGTAAAAGGGGCAGTGGGTATGAACAATTTTATCAGCAATTAATTACGATTTATTCACATTTGCTTTGGTGGTACCATACCTGCACACACTATACTACAAGGACAAAATGATTTTTCATTATTAAGATGAAGTTTAAAACTTGATTTGGATTTTTATTCTACATAACTCCTGACATTTGTATCATCATTTGTGATTTGAGCAGTTACCAAATTAAAATGATAAAGTTGAATTTGTGCTTTCGTTCTCGCCTCCCATTATGGATGTTTCTGTCGTTACTATGCAGGAAATGGCTTGAAATTTTTTGATCATTTTAACACACAAATGAAGCAATTAGAGGGAACAAACAACTAATTTGTGCGCACAAATGATCACGTATTTTTCCCCAGACACCTGACTGCATCCACATATAACAAACAATTACTATGTTGGTACTTGGTAAGTGAATAAATCTACATCAAGTATGACTTAAGCACGAACGTTATCTCACAGTTGAGTCTTTTATTGTGTTCATGACCACACAGTCTGGTGTCATTTGGGTTGTGATCACAAGGCATATGAATGAGAAGCACTTGAACCCTCAAGTGTATCCATGTGTACTGTGTGTCTACTGTCTTTGTGCGTGTGTGCGTGTGCATGCGTGCGTACTTACACAAGCTTCACGAAGGTCCGGTCATGCGCTCTATTCCTATTTAAGCCGGGAGAGGGGAATGGGCCGACTCTTGGGGGGTTACAGTTCTGCAGAGAGAGGAGCAGCATGCACAGTCAGAGGTAGGGGAAACACATAACACTGATGCTTTTAACATAATGAACTGTAGAAGTCACAACCAGTGTGCAAGATTGTTTCAGCACTCTTTACAAACTGAAAGCGGACATGAGACTAATGTACAATTACGCTATTGACAAAGGACAAAAATCTATTTCAGATGAGCATTTACAACAGTCTGCTGTATAACAGCCACGAGGCACTGGCTGAGTATTATCATTGAGCATTGCATTCAGTCATTCATAGTATTCAGCATCTCTGCAAAAGAAATGTAAAACACTTTTTTTTCTGAGCTTTTTTTGAATTTGTACGTCTTGAGTGGTTATTATCATTGTTTTGTTGTAAAATAATTGTTCCCGCCAAATTATTAGTCAGTCCTTCATTCATTTCTAATCAACATGCTTCAAAAGACAAGCAACTCTAACTCCAAAAAAGGTTGAAACAACTCCTTTCTTGCCGTCTATTGTTGAAAGCATTTCTGAACTTGTAAGAGTTGAAAGCTAATGGCTTTGTGAATTATGAATAATGACTCGTACTGCCTGCAGGGGCGTGTTAGAAGTGAAGTTTTGGAATAATGTTAAGACAATTGGCTTTAACAAGAGAACACAAACCGAGTGAGTTGTTCTTGAGCTTAATAGAGGTGTATGTCTGCAGTGTATTGAATTTTTTGTTTTTATCTTGGCAAATGTGTGCTGGGAAAGACTTCAGCCCTTTACAACCCTAAACATGATAAATGGTTTATAAAAAAGATGGATGGATAGATATAAAACCATAATTCTCAGCATGTAAAATGTGTCTCCTCTCTGTGTTTCTAAATTCTTAATCTGCTTCACTCTCACCTTCCCATCTAACTCAACTCTTAAACCTCTTACCTAAAATACTCCCCCTTCTTTCACCTTCCCTCTCTCTGGGTTTTGGCAGCATGTGGAGAGCGGGTCTCCTGGTGGTGACCCTGTGTGCCACCCTAACGCTGGCCCAGTTCCCCCGGGAATGCGTCACCCCCGAGGGGCTGCGGAATGGCCAGTGCTGCCCGTCTCCTACAGGGGCTGCAGGGGACGAGTGTGGCTCCAGCACAGGAAGGGGTCAGTGTGTGTCCATCACAGCAGACAGCCGGCGCCACGGACCCCAATACCCTTATGCTGGACGTGATGACAGAGAGAGGTGGCCGCTGAGATTTTTTAACCGTACTTGCCAGTGTAATGGGAATTTTAGTGGGCACAACTGTGGCCGATGCCGACATGGGCTGACTGGACCGAACTGTGACCAGAGGATCTCTGTGGGTAAGAGGATGGATGAACTGGCAATCTAAAAATTCAATGTCTGTCTCCTGCTGTACCCTTTAAGATGTTAGTGGGCCTAAGATGTAGGAAAATCAGTCAAGGGAATAAAGGCAGCATTTATTGTTAGGGAAAGGAAATGTCTATGTTAATTTTTAATAACACTTTTCTTTCCTCTTTTCTTTTGTTACTCCCACACCTTAACAACCCCTTATTCTCTCTCTCTTCCTGCTCTCTTGTGTTCCTCCACACCATTAACCCCACTCTAGTAAGGAGGAATATCATGCAGATGAGCACAGCTGACAAGCAGGCATTTGTGAACGCTTTGGACCAAGCTAAGAGGACTGTCCACCCCGATCTGGTCATCTGTACGCGACGGTACATATATATAAGCATATGTATTACATTATTCCAATCATTCTGTAGACTTGATATAAAAAACCTAATGCTAAGCATATTTAACTGATGAAGTAATTTCAAAGAAAGATCGATCTTTACTCAGCCAGTCTTTGGTCTCATATCAAGACTGCTGGGTTCTAATCCTGCAGATCCTGCAGGCTCCGTCTAGCTGAGTCTGGCAGTTGAAAGCAGAACTAATATAGCTATGGGTGAGCCCATGCTGTGTTTTGAAAATTATCAGTGAAATCATAACATTTCTCATGGCGGCTTTCTGTTTAAGCTGCAGGTGAAAGAGCAAATTATCAGTTTAGGCAGGAGGAAAGGGATTTATAATCTAACAGTGAATAAATCTGTGAATAACCTCCTTCCAATTCAGTTCAGAATTATAGTAGATTCATTTTTGAAGCGATTCTTCTTTGCAGGTAGAATACCCCTTTTAACCTCCTAATAAAAATGAATTTCTTCTGTATTTAATGGCCACGCCCAGGATCTTAGCAACAGGCCTAGAATTTGAAGCTAAGTCCCCCTAGGCAGCTACACACAGAAATAAAATGTACATACACTTGCTACCAATTTGTACTTCAACTAAAAGCATGTATTCTCATACATCAAATCAACCAACACAGGTTTGGATTGCTGTTTTTTCATTGACAAGCAAATAAAAAAAAATAAAAAAACCAAAAGGTTATAATTACCCTGCTGTTCCCCTCATCTGTAGGTACGAGGAAGTGTTTGGGCCCGATGGCAACACCCCGCAGTTTGAGAACATAACTGTTTACAACTACTTTGTTTGGAGCCACTACTACTCTGTCAGTAAAACCTACCTGGGGCAAGGCCAGGCCAGTTTTGGAGGCGTAGACTTCTCCCACGAGGGCCCGGGTTTTGTCACCTGGCACCGTTTCCATCTGCTGCAGCTGGAGAGAGACATGCAGGCGAGTAGAGGGAAAAAAGGGGAAGCAGAGGAGGCTTCTGGGCTGATGGAGTGATGAAGGAAGTGAGGATGGGTGAGGGGATGATAAGAGGAGGAAGGAAAGAGTGAGGGGACTGGAAAAGATGGAGATGGAGCAGAGAGGTGGAAAATGATAAAAATAAATGAGGGAAGTGGTGAAAAAAATTAGAATTAAAAGTGTGTTCCAAAAACTACGGTGTTTCATGAAACTGTAATATATACTTAACATATAATATTATATAAATATATTGATGAGATGACCAGCTGTCTTCTTTTCTTACTTTTCCTTTCTTCCATCTACTGTATGCAGGACATGCTGGGTGACCCCACCTTCGCCCTGCCCTACTGGAACTTTGCCATCGGCGGCAACGAGTGTGACATCTGCACCGACGACCTGCTGGGAGCCCGGAGCTCCTTCGACATGAACTCCATCAGCACCAACTCAGTGTTCTCCCAGTGGAGGGTCATCTGTGAGAGTGTGGATGACTACGACACTTTGGGTACCATCTGCAATAGTAAGGACAGTTGCAGAAACACACACCATACTGCACTGTGGAAGGGAGCCGTGTTGATATACAACATAGTCTCAGCTGCATCAGAAAAGAGGGCAAAGAGCTCATAAAGAGAGCATGTAGAACATAAGCTGCTATAAATAATACCTCACAGCTGTTGTGCTGCATTCGATATTGCCTGCTATTACTACAGTTTGTTTGAAACTACTCGACTTGTTAAACAACTTCTTCCAAGTTGCTGGGTGCATGCGAAGCACTGCATCTTAAAATGCTGGATTTTGAAACACTTTTTGATACGGCAAGCCCAATTTTGCGACACAACACATCAGAACGCACAGTAGTTTTCAAGTGTTAATTCCCAGTGGATCAAGTGGTTCAAACTAGAATAAAGCAATGCTGTTTAACACAGTCATAAGCTGGACTTGAGGTGATCAGATTTGCAGGGATTGGATCTCATTCCACACTGGCACCAGATTACATTAAAACACATTAAGGGCGGGGGGGTCCTTTTTTGAACAATTGCATACGTATAAGAATAAAGCTGAGGTAACAGGTAGAACATGTGAGTGGCCAACGTGCGAGTGATGTGTCTCATTAATCCCCTTAGAGAGTCATGACAGGCCTGGTATTTCCTGCGTCAACAAGCAACGTCTCCTTAAATGGGTTAGGGGGGTTGCCTCATTTGTGCATGTGCTTGTTGAAGACAGGAATCTAGCAGTCTACGGGTTCCTTTGATCTGAGGGAATAATCTTCAAACAGACAGACAACTCAGTTATGTAGCCTTCTGTTTATGTGGTTGTGTGTGTGTGTGTGTGTGTTTGTGTACATGTGGGAGAGAAAGCACAAAAAAAGGAAATAAAGTCATGCATGCAAGAGGAAAAAAAAACTTTTGTTCAGACACAGAGCGCTCACTCACTACTGTTGACTTTTAGTGAATAATTAAAAAAGAAAACTGCCATCCTGTCATGTTTAAGATGGATCAAACTGGTCTAGACTCCCACATAGAATTAGAAAGTAGTTAAATGATACAGCATTCCTAATCATCTGTCTTCTCGTTTCCATCAGGACAACTGGCCTGACTCTGAACTACAATCAGAGTTACCCTTCAGCCAAAAAACTATAATGGTTATTGTTCAAATTATCTCTTGTCTGAGACAAGAGGTAATTATATTTCACTTGAATTAGATAACATTATCTCTGACCTTGAGTTTTATCACCCAGGCACGGAGACAAGTCCCATCAGGAGGAACCCAGCGGGCAACGTGGCTCGGCCCATGGTGCAGAGGCTGCCACAGCCCCAGGATGTGTTGGACTGTCTGGAGCTCAACGCCTTCGACACTCCACCTTACTACTCCACCTCCTCAGAGAGCTTCAGGAACACAATTGAAGGTGTGCAGTTAAAGCGTTACGGGTCAGCACTTAAGATTTAACATCCTCCCATCAAGCAAAGGGGGATATTCTGCTGCAGCCGGGGCTCAGCTCAGACTTCAAAGCTGCTGAAATGCTATGTGACTGCAGAGACACGACACAACGCCAGAAACACACACATGCACACACAAACACTAGACCCTCCACCCACATGCACATATGGTTAGCTCAAGCACAACATTTGTTGTTCCTAATTTTGGCAAATCAGAGCTGTCATTTAATAGCTTTGTTGTTCTGCATTTTCTAGGCTACAGCGCCCCCCAGGGGATGTATGACCCGGTGATCCGTAGCCTCCACAACTTGGCTCACCTCTTCCTGAACGGGACGGGCGGACAGACTCACCTCTCACCCAATGATCCCATCTTTGTCCTGCTGCACACATTCACCGACGCAATCTTCGACGAGTGGCTCGGGAGGCACCAACCGGGTACAAGCAAGGCTGAACTAGCTGCAGATACAGAAACACAACTCACTCAGAAGGATGAATACACGGATGAACCTATTTTTCCCATCCTGCAGGTGAAATAGTTTACCCCGAGGAGAACGCTCCAATTGGGCACAACCGGGGATTCAACATGGTTCCTTTTTGGCCCCCTGTCACCAATGCTGAGATGTTTCTCTCCGCCCCAGAAAACCTGGGATACTCCTATGAGGTCCAGTGGCCTGGTGAGGAGCACAGTGCACACACATTCACACACATCCACAGAACCCAATGACCCCTGATGACCATCCTCTCTTTTCCCACAGCTCGTGCCTACACCCTGTCTGAGATCATCACCATAGCCATTGTGGCGGCTGTACTGGTGGTGACAGTGGTAGGTGGTGTCATCGCCTGTGCCGTGCGCGCCAACTCCTACCGTTCGGCCGAGGCCCTGGAGCCACTGCTGGGAGACACTTTCAGACGTTACTCAGAGGATGATCGCAGGTTGGACAAATCACAGTCTGTTGTCTAAACCCACGCCTTACTAGAGAGCCCTTAACATGTTCATGCATTTTTTTCTTTTTTTTTTTTTTTATCCCCCTACTTCTTCTAATAAAGTTGAACTGGTTTTAAAGCCAAAGTCTATGTGTCTGTCTCAGTGTATTTGCTATGAATTGTGGGGCTTTCGTATGACACATTGAGCAGAAGAGATCAGACTGCAGCCAAGAGGTCAGACAGCCTGGGAGAGCTCAGCCTCTAATGAATGGGCAAATTGCTATTGGTATAAAATATGGGGGACTATTTCTCCCTTTTAATGACCCTCCTTCAGCTCCCACTGACATGTCGCTAGCACATCCATAAAGTTCTTCTATCTGTAAGATGGATGGCAACTAATACAGGTTTGATGTGCGCGCTCCTTATTCCTTTCATTTTGAACTTAATCTCTTACTAAACCTATTACTGTGTGCGTAATATGCTGCAGTGTATGAACAGACCACTGACAAGTGTTAATACTAGAGGCCTTTTGCTGCAAGCGCAAATTTGCTCGTCTGGAGCCTGAGGCTAACTTGCATATCAAACCACTCAGATGTAATGTTGCCTCTCACCTCTAACTCAGATCGAGCCCATGCACATGCTCATGCCTTCATAACAGCACACACACCGCCCTCACGTGGATGTAACACGTTACTGCAAGAGGAGGAGACGATTCAATTTAGTAAAGACCAAAATATCTGGCTGCTTAAAGGAAATAAGATAAAAGAAGTCGGGATGAATTAGTCCTGTGCAGAATTGGTGGACCAAAAGGAAAAAACTGAAGTATGAATAAGGATTTGGAAATTTAAACCCGATAAATATCACATTAAACTTTAAACTCTTAATGTGTTTAAACTGTTTGCCCGGCAAAATCCAACATTATCTTCTACAGTGTCACATTGAAGCTGCTGCACACCTCAGACACTCTGTCCGCAAATGTTACAGTGGGACAATTTGCACAAACCCGCTAGTGACGACTTCACTGCCCAGGTCACCTCCAAAGTGTTCACTTTAACCTCAGCACAGCTCCGCAGAATTTTGTTCTTGCACATGGACTTAAGTTTTAGTTTTCCAGTTATATATAAACAATTTTTTCCCTCACCAAAGCCGATGTTAATTGTAAGTGACCGCCACATCCCCTTGCGTAATTACGCACGAACGTAATGATGTTCCCATGGAGCATTTGTTGAGGGTTAATCCCGACTGTAGCTACTATTGGGTGTGTAGGGGACTGAAGTGCAGTCGGCCCTTTTACCTTTTATGATTTAATGTTACACATTTGTGGCCTTTGAGATGACAGACGCCACTATTTAGTTAGACCGTTTTCAATCTGAACATTTTAGGCAAGGAAAAAAAGAATAAGATGGACAAATGAAACACTTACCAGTAGATAAGAAGAGAACAATCTTAGAAAACAGCTTCTAAATCAACATGCATACAAATTCTGCCAGTTTTAATGAGATTTTTTTCTTTTTTTAATTTTACACAAGAAATGAATAAATCAAACAGGGAAATATATCAAAATTAATATAACAATTTTCCAGGTCTATTCAAAGTCATGTGGAGCTTTAGTATATCTAGTATCCAGACTACAGCCTTGCCTAAAGCGTAATAGGATGGAGAAAGTCCCAATAATCTGTGCTGAAAAGAGTGAAATTATTTGAGCAGCTGATTCTAAGACAGAGCGGTTTTGAAACCGATAAGATATTGCAATGCGTCATGCAGTGCGTCTCTGCTATAACTGCATGACTGTCTAATTATTTCTTGCTTCAGGCGATGCCACTGAATAAAAACGGCATGATAGGCATAGGCACGCTTCTGTGCGCCAAGTTTCCCATCAGTCCAGCTCATTTGCTTTTGACAATTTAGTATCGTCTTAGAACTGGTGGCATCTAAAGTTATTGCTTTAATTTACTGTAACTAGACATACTGGATGTTCAGATGCACAGTATGTACAGTGGCTACAGTAAATCTCTCTTTCGGGATATTTTTATCTTGCTTTAAAGAAAGCTAAATTTTAAGACTCAGCACTTAGGATTGGCATTTGTGCAGCGCAGGCTGGTATCTTGAAAAGGAATCTCATGGGAATGGGTGGAGAGGAGATTTTTTTGGATACACCGTCAGTTGGCTGTTCTCTCTGTACCAGCACTGACAGCGAAAAGACACGATCCTGTGGATTTATTAATATGGATAGATGTGACAGTCACACACACCGAGCAATCATTTGGCCACAGCTACCCTCCCAGGAGAGAGGATCATTAGTGGCTTTCATGTCAAGTGTGCTCTCATGAAAGTCATTTTATTCCCAACTGCAAAAAAAAATGCATTTGAGTTTTGGAGCCTCAGTAGACAGGACCCACTGTAGGATTTAAAAGAGGGTAGGAAGGGCCACGTGGTGGAAAAGGTCCAGTTGCCTGTGGCCTGCTGGCATATTCCTCATAAATGTTTGAGGGGAAGGGAATTTGAGTCTGGTAGTGAAAACCAGCAGATAAGTTTTCTCGCTTAATGAAAGAGAAGAACGGGAAATTTTAATGAATCTGCCCCCTGCTTTTCCCACAAGAGCTGAACGGAAAACATTGAAGTTTGCATGATAAAAATATTAAAACTGTGTTAATTTGTTTTTAGATGTCAAACCAGTAGCAGACATAAGAACCATTATTTCTAGAAAACATCTCAGTAAGATGCACAAAAAGCATTTTTACCATTCCTCCATCTTAAAACCCTCTTCATGCCAGCCTTTAGGCAAGGCAATCGTTCATCTGGAGAAGGATAAACCAGACTGCGATGGCTGGCTTTCAATAAAGCTTGCAATGTGAACAGATGGCTTTGATTAATGCGGAGGCTCCAGACAGGATCTCCCTAGATGCCTTCTATTTCCTAAATGAGACATTTGTGTGCAAATGTATTGTTTGTCAAGTTGTCACCAGTAACTCCTGTAATTAAAGCGAAAGTTCTGTGCATTTAAAAAAGAAAAAAGGCACAGGTTTACTCTTATTCTGACTCAGGTTGAAACCATTTTTGTCCTAACTTTGGTCTAATTTCTTTAGCTTTCTCTACGATGTTGTTCTCCTCTGACTAATCCTCCTCTCCTCTTGTCACTCTAATCCCTATTCTGTGATTTAGTGCTCTCCTGTCATTCCATGATATACTGCATGACACACACGTCATTCTGGCACCTTGACTAAACCTGACTGATCCGGAATATGAATTCATGTTAGACAAAGACAGAGAGAAAGAGCAAGAGAGAGAGAAAGAAAGAGAGACAAAGCGCATAAGCACTATATTAAAATATCTCCAAGGCAAAATTTTGTTCACTGGTTTAGAAACAGATGCAAAAATATGCAAAATAATTCTTGTTTCTATACTTAAAAATGTATCTGCAGGCACAGACGTCTTTGTGTCACAGTTCAGGAATCTCAGATTTTCTCAAATACTTCTTTCTCGTCTGCATCTGCGAGCTTTGAAAGTCAAACAATGTGATATCCACTGGCTTATCCTGCTCAGTATGACTCTGGAGAGACACCACAAAGCGTCAGACAACAATAAAGATTTTCGGGGTTGTTGTCATCCCTCATTAAAACATGATCATAATTAAGGTGAGTGCTCATTTCACTATGACAACATACACAGAGGTGCATCAATAATAGAAGCCCTGAACTATAAAAAGGTTTGTATACAAAACTCTAACAAATGAACATTTAATAAGCTCACTTACAGTACATTCAGTTATACAATGCTACACAATGCCACACACAAACACACACAGGCGTGTGCTGTGATTTTGAGGACTACTGAAATAAAATAAATGACTGTGAAGAAAACACAAATATCACAGTATAAATAAAAACTATTACAATAGTTAGCTGCAGTTCTAAAAAACAACTGTTAAGGATTATGAAAACAGTAATAAATAATAAATAACTCACACAGCTGATATTTAAAGTAACTAGTATTAGCTGCTGCAGCTGCTTTTAACAGAACAGATGTATCTTTATTCTATTCTACCTACTGAACGTAAGGTGATTATCGTTGCTAATTATCAACATATCATGCAATACATTGATTTCTAAAGCCGCCATGACACGCTGTTATTGATCGGAATATGAAAATGAAGACTAAAAGTAAAACAAATGTCCTAAAACCTTATTGCCATACAAAAGATTGGCAGAAGCACTTGGCATGTTTCGGGTCTTAGGAGTTTATCACAGTAGTTCAGCTGAATGAACAGAAGTCTTAAGACAGCAGTAAATGCATCTGACATTGTTGTGAATTTCAGATTCAGAGGTTTTATTCATGAATGTGCGATGCCTATAACTGTATAATTGCGTGAGTTAGAAAAACCTCGAACAGGGCAACTAAGACACATTATATGATCGTCAGTTGGGACAAATTCAGTATTGGCTGATTTAATATCTGCTTTCGGTGCTTTGGATTCTATGAGCATCGCTTCCACGGTAATTTCAAAAATATCACGTGCATATGAATGCAGAGATATTCCCGAGTGGGATATGAGGATTCATATTCAACTTAAATGCATTAGTTCAAATAACACCGTGACAGGAATGTGAGTTTATATTGGGAATCCTGTGTGTGCATGGAAACACACCCAGGCTGTGTTTGCAGTTAGAGGTAGCTTCCCCAAAGTAAATACAGATACATTTACACTTGCAGTGTCTACTCTTCTTGCGATTTTTAACAAACCTCTATCACTGTAACTTGCTTTCGCAGTTCTACAGTGGGCAGCTGCATTATTTCTGAGGCTGCTTTGCAAAGACACGACGACGCTCGGACGCAACCGGCTGTGTGTCTCAGGACAGCACAGTGAGGACTACAGTTCCCTTGGTCTTCTTCAGGATATCCACGGCCTCAGCGTGACTCATGCCCTCCAGACAGCGTCCGTTCACAGCAATGATCTGATCTCCACGTTTCAGCCTCCCATCCTCTACGGCTGCCCCCTGCAGAGCACAAAGACGAGTCCGTCATACTGTACGACGAAAGGGTGTGACGCATTTAACTAATGATGTACTTCGATTCAATTTATGATCTCTTTAAGCTGTGGCATGTTTATATTATAATTACTTACTCCCCAGCTGTCGGAGCCTTAATCCTTTTGCAGTTCATAACTGTGGCTTCCTACCTTTGTGCTCCTGTCTCTTACATACCAGCACAGACAGTTTGCCGGTACAACTGCACGCCATGCTGTGCTGTGCTGAGATGAGATTTCCGAATCCCAGGATCCCCGTGAAGGATTTCTCCCTGGAAGACGTTCTCTCACCTTGTTGAAGACGGTTTTGATGTAGATGGGCAGGTCTCCGTGAGGGCTGCCGAACCCGCCTACGATGCTGAAGCCCAGACCTGAGGAGCCTCTCTCCAGAGTGATGGTCTTGTACATGCGGGCACTGTGAGAATAGAATGCAAAACAATGTAGGTGTGCATGTTTTTGAGAGATAGTGTTACAACAGAGATACGCTCCGGGTTTGTGTGTGTGGAAAAGTGTCACCAGGATAGACAATAGGTGAGAAAAGAGAGGTGAATACCTAATGTGCCATATAGTTAAATGTGATGAACCACAGAATTATTCAGAGATTCATTTTTATTACTATTCAAGAACACAGTTTCTCAACCCGGGGGTTGGGTAAAAGTATTATTGTTCGATAAGCTGTCAGAAAACCCAGAGTGTTATTTTCACAATGAATGAAACGAAGAAATCCGTCTTTATTATTTTAGCTGAATATTGCCTTTTAAAAAAACTGATTGAAAAAAATCTATTGAAAAAAAAAGCAAAATACAAATCACAAGAAAAACTGCAGCTCGTTCTAGCTGAATGAACATTCGTCCCAAAGCTTCTCACATAGTGGCTCCACTTCCTCATTATTGTCAAGGGGACCGGGGGCTGCCTTTATCCATATTCAGTGAATGAACCAGTGGGGAAGAAAAGTAAGATCAGCAAGAGACTGTGAGGAAACAGATTCTCACCAGAGGTTGTTGTGTAAGCAGGGCAGGCTGCTGGGCTGGCCTGACGATGGGGCATACACATCATTGTGGTCCTTTGTGCTGCACCCACTCGACCCCGATGCCACCTACATAAAACACACACACACACACACACACACACACACACACACACAAAGTATTATGATAAAACAATGTTTAAATATGGAGTTGAAAGCTCTTAATGAACTTACCTATGAACTAGTTGGACAATAATCTGATATCGTACTGCTGTGACAACACTGTCATGCCTGTCCTAATGTTAATACAGTGGGAGTAATAGAAATATAAAACCTTTTGATGTTTTTTTCTTTTTATACACAATGTACTTGTCAAGAACAATTGACATACGGTTCCCCCACAAACACCTCCTTTTATCTCTTGTAACAAAAGTCTTTCCAGAGGCTTATTAACATGAAGACAAACAGAGTGAAATCAGTGTCAGACGCGACTATTGTCTTCAAATTACAGTGTAGTGTTCACGTGCAAAATACTGAAATGAGAACTGAAAATGTGAACCATCTAATTTTTTATTCCTTATTAGAGACTGGATGTTTGAGTTATTTTATGTAAAATTCTGTCCTGGTAAGTTTTATAAAAGCAGAAGTGACCTCGAGAAAGCACAGTACGGTGCATTGCTGCTTTTCTCTGGCAAGAATGAACTTAACCTTCCTGATGTTACTGCAGCTTAGCGCCTCACAGGCATTATAGAGTAACAACTGTTTGTCACACTGTGACATTACCTGCAGACAGATGGTTCCGGTGGCGTTTTTCAGCAGGACTCCAGCTTGGACATGAGTCAATCCCTCCATGGACACACCATTAACACTAAAGATCCTGTCTCCTGTCTGATTGACAAACACAAACAAACTTGTACTTCTGTATTTGTGAGGGCATTTTTTTCTACTTCCACAACATTAATTTGCTGGAGACATACTTCGACACTGCTACATAACCAACCCCAACCCTTTCCAAACCCTTACCTTTTCTTTTTAAGTGTTTTATAAAGCTCTTTGTTTTTACTTTCTACATTTCCTAATGTGCACGTACATTTAGATAGCCTCTCTATAAACTGTACTTATTTCTGATTTTTGCATCTATGAACTGTGCAGTTTATTTTTTGTATAGTACGTCTATGATGTTGTTTTAAATGCCATATTTCTATGTAAAATTTAATATATCAATTAGGATTGCCTATTCTATTCTATATATAATATATAACCTATTGTGTGCTATCTTTAAAGCCTGACAAAGACAGAGTTGTTGAAACATTGGTCATTGGCATCTGCAAATATGCTCATAAATATATAAATAAATATCTGTGTGGAGCCTCGCCTATATTTTGCTATAACACGGTCATTATTCAAATCTTAGTCCTGAAATCAAGTCATTACACTTAAATGAATGCTTAACCTTGTGAGGACTGACAGACAGGAGATGAGCCCTTACGGTGTGATGACAATAACAGATCTGTCACAGAATGATGAATACATAGTACGCACATAAACACACACACACACACACACACACACACACACACACACACACACACACACACACACTCACAAGCACATATACATCGGCGCTCCCCACCTGTAATTGCTGTGTTTTGGCAGCAAGTCCATTGGTATCCATGGTAGCAATAAAAAGAGGTGCGTTGTCATGGGGACTGCCCACTCCTCCTGCTAAACCGATGCCCAGGGAGTCACATGGGCCCTGTGGTGATACCACAGATAAATTATATAGATGTTAGAGATGTTAGACAATACCAGTGAATCACACGACGGTTTCTGCACATGACACCTAATGTCAAGTTAGCCTGGGGACAGGTCAGGTCACATACTACAGAACTGTCTGAAAATACACATCAAAATAATGAAAGTCAGTTTCCCCAAGACAGTATGGGCACTAATAAAAACAATTATTGATTACTATTTCAATATCTGTTGCCTTACCTTTTGTATTATTACTTTCCTGCTGCCAGTGTAATCTTGAAATGCTGTGGGAGTGGAAAGAGGTACATGCTTGCATAAACAGCTCGGCCAAGTTATACCATTCTTTTCACTCAAAGTAAATTGTTGAACATCCGAAACACTAGTGTCAATAATTAAAGCCATAATAATTTGCATACACACTCACTTGCTAGTTTATTAGGCACACCTAAAGTTAAAACTAATGCAGTCTAATAGATCAGCCCAACAATAAATCTTTCCCTCCATGACGGTTATAATGTTCAGTTTTTGTTGAAACTGTTGTAGTATAGATGTAGATTGGCGTTCATTCAACTGTATGGTCATTGTGGAGGATGCAGTTTGCGGTGCTGTTGAACTGCACTGTGTTACACTGGCAGGTGTTTCATCGTCAAAACTGTTTCAACAAAAACTTAACTTATAACCTTCATGAGGGGAGGATTTATTTGACAGCTGTTGCATCAGACTGCATTAGTTTAGCTAGGTGTATCTAATAAACTGAAAAATGTGTTGTATATATATATACACATATATATGTATATGTGTGTGTGTGTTTTTGCTTTCAGACAACACTCCTAAACATGATGGCCACTCACAGTTGCTCCCTGTTTTGTTATCTGTCTCCCTCTGGTGGCAGAGAGAAGCACCACATCCACTTGAGGGGTTCCGTGTGGAACAGTCAGAGTCTTCGCTCTGGATAAAACACAACTTAAAGTACTCCTAGGTTCACAAAGTACTGTTGTTAAAATAGTACAAAAGAGTAATAGTGGAACTACGATCAACATTAAAATGATTGAGAAGAGTGTCTCTCTTTCAAAAAGGGTACACAGACAGATAACATCATATATTTTTACATTTTCTTTGATAGCCTGTTATGTATTAGACACAGACAGCCATGGGAAAGAGTTTACCTGGCCCCGCTGTGAGTACTGCATCCCAGCTTTAAAACGAGCCACCTCCAGATGGATCACTCCGCTGCAACTCTGAGAACAAAAGTGACACATCTCACATAAGATGTTGAGTTAATAAAAAAGTGTAACCCGCTACTAATTAGTTTATAGACTTTTTTTTAAGTAGAAGTGTGAATGTGTCAGACCTGTAGGAGCTTCTGTGCATGTTCCTGTGATGCTGCACGGACATCCTCCCCATTGATTGACAGAATCTGGTCACCTAGCAACAACCTGCCATCTGAATCTGCTACGCCTCCTCTGATGATATCTGACACAAAGATGCCCGTGTCATTACTGTTGGAAGAAAACAGAGGTCAAAAACTGTGTCTTTTCCACGCTTACAGAATGAATTATGTGACCTGTAAGCCCGCTGTTTTGCATAACGTCACACTTGATTGTGCAAATACATGAAGCTGCATGAAAATCTGCACCTAAACTCTTAAGAAATGATGCGTCCTGCTTCCTCCCTGCAGTGTGCCCCTGTGGCTTGGCTCTCTAACCTTTATGGTGATTACTGGATGCTGTAGCCGGCTGTGATTTCATTATGTGTCGATCACCCTTTTTTACAAAAAGTACCTGTGTTTCTGCAGAGTCCTTGACCTCTAACTGAATAAAGCCTCACAGCTTCAGAGACCGTCTCCTCTTCTGATATTTAACAGAGGTTACATCTACAGTATTGCCATTACCAAAACATTCTTTTACCATCACACACGCTTTGTGAGTAAAATATTCTTAAAAATGCACTTCCAATCAAAACACTTCTGAAATGTATGGTAAATGATACCATGTGACACTAAAAAAATATTAATTACAAATATTATAGATCCTGAAAGAATTTTGCCTCTTTTGGGTAGCTGAACTGATCTTCAAAGTTGTTTTGATATTTTGAAATAAAGAACAGATATGAGTCTTCCATTAGGAAGACAACTGTGGTTTAGTTAAGCTCACATGTCTGGCCTGCATATTTGGTGAGCTTTGTCTGGTTCAGAGGATTTATCAATAGAAGTACATGAAAAAAATTCTTAAATTATTATTAACTATTATCATTATTATTAATGATTTCTGTTCTTGGGTCTGCTGTAAATGTTCAAACTGTAAAATCATGTCCACATTTTAGCAATACTGGCATTTTGGACAAATTTAAACTGACCATAACAAAAAAAAAGGGGATTCTGGATCATTTTCACCACATGTTTTCTAAATTACTTGCTGTTTCACATAATGATGATTTAACAAACACATAGCCTGCTTTTTCACAAAGTGCTAGAGTTGAAAGGTGGTATGGTTGCACTTATGTCAAATAATTGAAAATACAACACTATCATCATAAACCTCTTCCACTGGTTTGGCCAGGAAAATTCAAAGTAAGTGGCTTCAGAACCAATGGCTTCAGGAGGCTCCAGTACATCTGGGGTTTGAACTACAATCTCACTCATTATATGTACAGTACAGTGAAATTCAAAAGAAAAGTGGTCAGACATGTACACCTGAAGGTAAAAACTCAGTTGGATGTTCCTTCTTTGTTAATCGACATTGTGAATATACCTCTTCCCCACAGTGGTGAACCCCAGCCCCTCCCCAGGACGAGGCCTCAGCTCCAGGCTGAAGACATCCCACAGGTCCTCCTCCCTGTAGGCCTCCTGGTGCCTGAATACACGGAGGTGAACACGCTGGGTGGTGAGCCGCAGCACGCCAATGGCCTCATCGTGAGTGGCCTGCCGCAGGTCTATACCATTTACCTGGGAGGAAGTGAGAGAGATGGAGACAGGCCATAGATGGCAGGGGTTAGGAGAGATGGTAGAGGAGCTGTACTTGTATATCAAAAATAGATTTTACAACAACTAATGAGGAGTGCTTTATTATGATTAATGGCTTTATTGATGATCTACAAGCATTTTATTGCTTTGAACTGTCAATAGTTTGCTGCTTTCTGTTTCACTGGATGTATTGTGCACGTCTTACATGTATTGTGTATGTGTATGTATACATGTATTTCTTAACCTGTCACTTCATTGGTTTAAGAACATCTTGCAAAAGGACTGCAGTGTAAAATCAGACGACTCGCTACAGAAATGTGTGTTGCTCATATAAAACAAGAACTGATAAATTAAACATATTTAATTGTTTAATTCATCAGTTAAAATGAAAACATTTTACAATAGTATCAAACATTGGAGACGTCTAGCATTCACCGGACAGTGAAAGATGCAAGCTTTGGTTTTAATTTTGATAAGCTGCATAAATGATAAATAATTACATTTGAACAAAGCTTTTTCTTGGTCATGTTCCCATAAAAATAGTTTTCTGTTGTCAGTTGGGGAAAAAATGAAAACAAGATATCATTATTTTATATTATACATCTCTAATGGAATGCCATCTAACATAAAAACTAAAAACTGACTGATTCAGTCGAATGACTATTTAATTGTATGTTTGTGTGTACCCATAATACCTCTAATATCTGGTCTCCAGCCTGCAGCCTTCCATCTCTCTGTGCTGCTCCTCCATCATTTACTTCATGGATTACTACTGCCCCCTGGTGGGATTAAACAGAACACACTTTATGTATTACAGAGAATCCAGTCCATTTGAATGTAATAGTTATGCTAATTAGTATTTCAGAAAACGCCATGAAATTAAAGATCAAAACTTATCAAATGTTCTCACCAGTAGAGTGTCATATCCCCCTACAATGCTGAGGCCGAGTCCTACATTTCCTTTACAAATCTCTATGGTGGATTCCCTGCCAGCCACAATTGGGCAGCTCAGGGGGTCAGAAGTTGTGGATGCTGATCCTAGCCAATCCGACTGGCCCGTTGGAGAGGTCTGCATGCTACTGATCAAGGGAGAGAAGGTGGATGAGATAGGTGGGGTTGGGGAGGCGGCAGGAGAGGGAGAGCAGGTGTAAGCGGTAGATGTCGGGGGAGGTAGAGGAGAGGAGGATGGGAAGCTCTTGGAGCTGCTGACGGAGAGCTTGACAGTGACCCGGTGTTTGAGAATCAAACTGGACACCTGAATACAAAGAGGACAGGTGAGTCATAAATCATTAAATCAGCTTGACCTTGAAGCATATGCATATTGAGTGTGGTAGGTGTGTGTGTGTGTGTGTCTGTACCTTGTCCACCGACTGTCCTGCCACAGGTTCATCACCCACTGCTACGATTCTGTCTCCAACTTTTATCCTGCCATCCTGCACTCAGACAGAAACAAGAATAAAAAATGGAAGATAAGCTAAATGTATGAAAGTGTAACAGAAGGACGGAGAGGATGTGAGATTAAAAATCAAACACACCCTCTGGACAAATATCAGAATAACTGTTGCCTGGGGCCCTACATTAAAGCTTATTAGCACATGACGACATCACTTTCATACATGGCAACCATCGTCTCAAGGTTATCCTGCTTCAAATATTACCAGAAATACCAGGAGACTAGAGCCATCACAGTTTACAGCTGCATATATTTTACATTATCTTGGTGCTCATTCGTGCCACTTTTCTCCGATAGATTATTGATTGCTTAAGTTGCAGTCAAGCCACTGAGGTTTAATAGATGTGAAAATCTGATGAAACTATGCGCAACCTGTGTGCAGAAATGATTCAAAAGTAATGATCAGGATGACATCTAGTGTGAGGAAGGCTAATGCCACTGGATGACACTCAACAATGCCCCGAGTATATACAGAATGATCTTGGAGTTAAAAATAAAGGGCAGGTTATTTCAAAAATGTATTTTGGACTCCTCTGAGAGGTATGTAGAACAAACTGAGATTGAGATAAAACTTGATACATCCACTACATTACATTTCAGACGCAAATATTCCACTAAATCTTTTTGGCAAATGTAGTGCATTATGTATCGTTATAAATTAAACTGCCCAACAGAAGATAGGAAGCATTTCAAGTTGGCTCCATTTCAACTGGCTAAAACTTTAAAAGCTGCTTACACCTTAATGCATCGGTAATAAAAATCCAATAATATAATATACCACTCTGACAGGGGCCTCTCTGTTGCCATTTTAATACTTAAGGCCTCCTACTACATGAAAATTACGACTGATTATGAGAATTATGATTCAAAATAAATGAACAAGTGATGATTTATACACAGAGAGGAACAAATGACACAGACATGGTTGAGATACTGTAATAGTATGTTGCCTACACAAAGGAATAGGATTCCTATAAAGAAAAAATATTTACGTATTGATGATAAATTGATGTATTGATGATGTATGGATGATGCTACTAATGATGTCTCACCTTACTGGCAGTGCTGTGCTGGATCAGGGACATGACCATCACTCCTTCCTTGGAATCCTCCTCTGCCAGACAGAGGCCAAGACCTACGTGATCCTAAAGAAAGAAAACACAAACACCAAACTCTACCTTTAAACCAAGAGTTGGGTAGCTAATAGCACTGTTGTAAATAGCATCTGTATTTACTCTCATATTTACAATGATGTGGGACGGTCATTATATTCCCTCTTGTCAAGACTTGTTTCCTCGTGTCACAATAGGAGCCTGCTGCTACTCAACCGGTTGCTTGAGCTGTTGGATAAGCGCAGCTGTAGGCCTGACCAATGGCTAAAGCCAAGATTTAGTGAGGATGCTGTACCTGAGGTAGGATGATGTGGTGGATGTCTCTGGATAATCCTCCATGCTTTGCAGAGTCTGTCTGGGAATCAACGGTGTCCTCACACTCTGTTCTGGATCCCTGTGCCATTTGACCCAGAGCTGCTTTGTTCCTGGTACAACAAAACCAAATCTGGCATTATCCTTGAGCTGGTCATCAAAACGTGTATCCCGTTTGGTAAAAGTTTGGGAAGAAAATATAAATGCCACCAGAACGCCGTTGTGCGCCTGATGAGAATTACCTGATGAGAACTATCTTGACTTTAGACGGCGCGTTATTGATGATAGTGGAGGCATTTTGGTGACTCCGGCCGTACAGGATCTGATCGTTGATCTGGAAGAAAAATCATGTCATGTACCATCTTCTCAACAATCTTTTCCGTTCTCCCATCCATCTCCACATTAGCCTGCCATTCTGCCATCTTCCTCTAACTCCCTTCCCCTCTACCTCGATTTTCCTCATCATCTCCATTACACGGCTGTTCATTTCAAGAATCCAGCATGGCACCAATCATCATTCAAATGGTAATTTGTCTGATAAAACTACTGTGCTGCAACTCAATACTCTTTACTCTTCCATGCCTCCTACCCACAACCCATTGCTCTCTTTTTGCTGCCCTCAATTTTGACTCTGATATTTTCTCTCCAGGACTCCAACCTTTCTTGGCCCCTAAAATCTCTCCCGTCCGTTAATCTCAAGCCTCCTAACTGAGTGTCCCTTACGGTTCCCCTTCACGCTCCTCCATACCTCCAGTAGCTCATCTCCAACACGTATCCTCCCATCTAAATCAGCAGGTCCTTGAGGGGTTATATCTGCCACATAGACACTCATGCGAGCCCTGGAACCATCCTTGTTTCCTGCGAGTCTGATTCCTAGGCCATGAGCCGCAGGGTCTTTCTCCAGCTCAATCATATGGAGCTTCCCAGACAGGCTGCCATAACGCTGCAGCATCTTTTCTAGGAGACACAGAGTTAACAAACACGAGGGCTGTTAGGAGCAGGATATGATGGGTGAGCTGAAAAAAAAAAAAAAAAAAACATGGAATGCAACATGTAATGACTGACACTTCATGAAGAGAAGAAGCATTGCACCCTAGAGGAGCTTGTGTGAGTGTGTGTTGCTGCAATTTGTCTGAACGGATGATGTCAGTCAAGTTGAGGGTAAGATGACGGATGTCTGTGTTTCAGTATCATGCCCATATATAGCGTGACTGAGTGAGGCTTGTGCCAAGAGGTATGTGTGTGTGTGCGCGCACGTGTATGTTAGCGCATGTACTGTATCATTAAATAAATGATTTATGTGTGTGAGTGTGGGTTTCTGAGCTCTTGGTAATGAAAATTGCAACATGTCAACTGTGGAGAAGATGACTACTAAGCTAGCAAACATGGATGTAAACAACACGTGTTTCAAACTTTTAAGAAAAACAGGTTTTGAAAATGTTTTAATTTTTAGAAATATATTCAACAGATTTGTAAGACCTGAAGGATACACACAAAGGATTCTGATGAATAACACTGGGCGTAAACAGAAACTTTCTTTGTTTACAAGAAAACTCCACCGGGCTTTTTAATACTGTATGTGCAATATGCAAAACAAAGAATGGATACAACTTAAACTTGAATAATTTTTTTTTTTCTGTGCCAAAGAAGAGACTGAAAGTTTCAGTTCTCATCTGAAATTCTGAAAGCCATTCGTACAAATGAAAGTTGCTCTCCCAGAAAATAACGTAAAGAAAAAATAGCTTTTTTTTTAGCTTTTTTGTGCTCTTGGCTCGTAATGCATTCTCATTTAAGTCTGGGCCTCGCCAGCTGGCTTCACACGTAAAAGGCATGAAAATAATTTGCTCATACGGTGGCTTTCAAATAATGTACCTTTACATAATGTTCTGAATTAAGACATTTCATAATTTGAGTAATTTCTGAATGTGTACGACTCCATGACATTTTTATATGTGTGTTACAGCTTTTTCGTTTGTAATGGATGTGTATAGCACAGAGTCTGTCTGGGCCAGAGGGTATCATGTGACCTGCACTGTGTGAAGATAGCCACAAAGCTCCAGTTCCTGGGGGCTTTGGAGGATCCCTCCCTGTGTATGTCCGTGTGAGGTCTTTATGATGCTGACTTACTCCTGCAAGTGTCGTCCTCATCCTCACCGGCCACTGTGATTGCCGTTGTGACAGTTATGGGGCTTCTCCGATCCTTTCTATCTGATGTCGGCGAAGGTACCTTGGGAGATGTTTTGCATTATTGAACAGGCAGAGTTGGAGATGCCTCAGGGGTCCTTCAGGCATGAGTTGGACTACCCCTGAGGCTTGTTCAGTGTGCTTGATGTAGCAGTGAGAAAAAACTGACGAACAGGATGAATTAATGAACACAGTTTTAATGTCTGCTAAAAATAACATGAAAGATGACCAGAATCATGCATTATTTTGTAACCAACTTACAAGTGCATGGAAAAATAACTTCAAAAGAATGCACTGTCTATTTAGAGAGTTATGCATCTCCACCAAAGAGAAAAACAAAGGGTTTAAACAAACAAGGTAGCTGCAAGGGACTTTGAACTACAAGGGTTCTATCTACAAATATGCACGTTAATTAAGTTTTTGGAAGTTGGTTTAGTGCAAATGCTAATGCAAGGCTGCTTTTAAGATGCTGCATACCCATGATGGCACACATACACGCACAGAGCAATGTACCAACCTTAAAGGGGGTGGGAGTGAAGGGGTTTGTAGGGGAGAGACTAAGGAACAGACCACTGAGAGGCTCTGCTTCCTACGACCATGAGGGGAAAACAGAGATATAGTCCTGTACACATCACCACCAAAATAGCAATCTACCTTTCGAAAAACCTTTTAAAGCTTCTTTCTTTTTAGGAATACCATGTAGGTGTTAATGACTCATCTCTCTGTATATAATATAGTGTATATATATATATATATATATATATATATATATATAAAAAATATTTTCTATACACTACAGTCATACACAGCCAAACACCAGTAACTGTGTGGGATCCGAAACGGACTAAAATGATTTCATAGCTTATCATCTGTTCCAATGAAATCTAAATTGATCATGGCCTTTAAAACACACAAAAAAGTAGCTTCTGGCTCTTTGACTTTGTAGGGTGGTATTCAATACATATTTCAGTGCATATAATTTTCTATACTGTAGTATAATTATCTCAAGGCTGTAGTAAATTTTAAACCACATTCAACAGAAAACAGCACTGTGAAGCTCAAATTATCTAACAGAGCAGTGTTACCTTTCTGCTGTGCGAGTTGGACTGTGGTGTTGGAGTTAGTCTCTCATGGTTGGTAAGCATGGGAGACTGTGGGCGAAACACAAAATGAAGAGTAGGCAGAAGAATATCTATATGACTGTGAAACATAGATGCTTCAAATTGTGCATCCAATATGCTATGGTTCTACTAGATAGGTTTTCAGTCAAAGATGCTTTTATTCAATATGCTTTGTGTCCAGAGGACATAATTTTGTAATGCTATAGTCTCCCACGCACAACACTGCAGAAACTTCTGATGGAGTTGTCCAATAGAAAATATACTGCACCTTCTCTCTGCATTTGCTGAGTATTGAAATTCAGTGTGACAGAATGTGGAGCCTCAGGAGACTCAAATGCCACACAATGTAATGTATGCATTCCTGAATGTACATTGTGGAGTGCATTCTGTGCCAGCAGAGGTGTGCTAGTACCTGAGATCCGTGTAGTTCTGACTGGACCAGGAAGACCACAGAGTCTCCAGCCCTGCGGATGGCCTCCACCGCCTGCTCATGGCTGGCATCTCTCAGGTCCACACCACACACCTTGGCCAAATCAGCACACGGAGCAGATAACACTTGTTCATTTGCAGTGACTAATACAACCAGGGATATTGAAGAGATAGCTGCCTTGGTATAAAGATAAGGGAAAAGTTGATGTCTAATTATCAAATAGTGCTCCTTAAAATGTTTCACAAGTTCTTTTGTCAGAGGATTAGAATAAAATTAATCTCTTTAAACTCATTACTGTTCTGAGACAAAGTAAGGTAAACTGCCAAATTACACTGTGTACGTTATTAGTTTGTATGAGACATGATAAGAATGTTTGTATTTAAAACACCTTCAGAGATGTACACTCTCATTATTGTTTGTTTTCATTTTTAATCAAATATTTGTTATATTGAAAAAGTTTCTGTGTGTGTTCTGCTTGAGTGCCCTCCATGCCACACACTCAGAAACTTTTTAAATATAACAAAGAAACAGCATGCAGTATACGAACACATACTCGTGCAGCAAACACACATAATCCCACTTCCCAATCACCACCTTTCAGTCTCTCTGCCACTCATAGGCTCTCATATAGTACATACAGGCACACATACACGCACGCACTTGTTTCCTGCAATTTCCAATAAGTGTGCCTCCTTCTCTTTCTCTACACAGTCAGGAACACACACACACACACACACACACACACACACACACACACACACACACCTCTAGTATCCTGTCTCCAGTCCGTAGGGTGCCATTATGTGCTGCCGGGCTGTCGGGGCTGATGTGCTTGATGAAGACTCCCCTCATCATCTCTCCACTGCTCAGTCTCCGGCCCATGCCTCTGCCTCCCATTATGCTGATACCCAGGGACTGACCTGGTGCTCGAGTCAGCCGCACACTGGAACACAAAGCAGGACACGGGATACATAGTGTACAGCTGAAAAATCTTCTTACAGTATGGAGTACAGTGATGATAAATGTATGGCTTCCTGGTTTGAAACACTGCAGCAACTACAATTACCGCCTCGTGTTCGTATGCCTTCACCAATCAGTCCACTTAGAGTTTACATCCACGTCTGTACAGTCTCGTTTAACAACAATTACCTGAAGCTCAACATCATCAATAAGCTTGTGGTGGACTACCAGAAGAACAGGAGGCTGGTTCTCATCCAGGGATAGAAATGAAGCAAGGTGAACTCAGACTCTCAACACTTTAGGGAGGGACAGGGTACCCAAGATTGTTCCCACCTATTTACTATCCCACCAAATGAGCAGTATGATCAAAATCTCTCCTCCCGTTTCTGAATTATGTCATCCAATAGTGGTCAGAGACATTTCTGTGAAATTTGGTCCTAATTATTAGCATATGAATTTTATGGCAAAAATTGTGTTTTACAGGGTGACAATCAATTTGACTTTTAACCTTTGACCACCGAACTCTAATTATTTAATCTGTGTGTCCAAGTGCACGTTTGTGCCAAATTTGAAGAAATTCCTTCAAGGCGTTTCTGAGATACTGTGTCCACGAGAATAGGATGAATGGAAGAACTGACGGAGGACAGAAAACATAATTCTCCTGGCCATGGCTATCACTGGTGTGAAGGCATAAAAATGCACAAGAATGAATATGAATCCAATCGGTGGGCTTTTTTTTTTCTCCCTTTCAGTCTCCCTCTATCTGCTACTTAGGGCTGTGGATAGAGTTTCAGAGATTAAGTCAAAACAATAGAATATTATACCTGCCAGGGAGAGACACACAAAAGCTGGTCTTTGCATGCAATACAGCTTATGTGATTTATCCAAGTGGGATGCAGTCATAAATGCGATAAATACAAATTGTGAAAGTAGCTGCTTTCTCTGGGCCTAAGAAATATGAGCATGTTGAAAGTGTGTTGCTCTACTCCTACTGTGAACATAACTGGAACACACTAGGATTTTGCTAAGCCCTCTCCGGCAGAGAGAGGATAAAGGGCATCATGGGCAGTGTTTTGAAAAAAAAAAAAAAGAAGAATATGGAAAATCTGAATGAACTCTCATGATAAAAAAAAGACATTGTTACTTACATCACTGATTCACTAACCTTCTCGGTTGATCCTGAGACACTGGGGTATATGAGAGAGGCTCCTCTTCTCTCTCCTCTTTACCATCCACCTTTATCTCCACCTCCAGCTTTGGTAATCTCCCACCTGCACTACTCTTGTCCTTTTTCACAATCTCTGCATAGTCTTTTCCTTCCTCCTTCTTCTTGTGAGGTATAGATTTTGGAATCTGCCAACTGATAGTGAAAAAACATGAAAAACAGAAATAATATTGAAATAATGTGTAATGTTGAATGACAGATGCTAATTACGTACATCATTGTCTAAGGTCAAAATGCTTTATGATTTTCTTGAAGTAAATATAACTGATTAAACAGTATTACAAGCAGCAACAATTAATCTAATAATCCATTAATTAATTCTAACAATCAGTTATCCAGCAAATCAAATTGTGGCAAGCACTTTTCACAATTTCCTGGCAGTGTATAGTCTAAGAATCCAAAAAATAATCTATAGATTAGTCCTTGGCGAAAATAACTGTTGCAGCTCTTCTGTGAAATAAATTGCATTTGACAAGATCACGCTAGCAGAATCGCTGTGGATAACAAGGTATCTTGCTGTACTTTATTTTTTTTCAATTCCTGACACAATCTACTTTGTTATTGTTTCAAGTCCTGACACACTGTGACACATGGCCAATAGCAACTTATATTGGCCTTGAGAAGACACACTGCTTTAGGTGCAAATAGCCCTGAAAATACACATTTTCTGCCAGCGAGGTCACAGTAAGGTAGTGTCTTTATGTGTGTGTGTGAGAGTGTTAACACGTATACATACAGTATACCGTATCTCTGTATATATACAGTGTGTGTGTGTGTGTGTGTGTGCATGCAAGAAAGAGGTAGAGAAGGAGAGAATTTTTCATGAATATATTTAACGGTGGAGGGCTGTAATAAGCCCATGCAGGTGAGTGATAGTGGTGCTATCTGTGCAGCAGGAGCCTATAGCCAGTTAAGTTACAGAAGAGGGCAGAACAAATGGTTTCACCAGGGCTGAAAGAAAGTGGCCAGGAGAGGGGGATAGGACCAAGACAGGGAGGAGGGGAAAAATGAGGTAAAGAGAAAAAGGCCAGAGCAAGATGACCAAGAAAGAGAGAGAGAGATGAGAGACAGATGTAGACACAAAGAGTCAAGGGAGAAGTCTGGCAGAGAAAGAGACAAAGACAACGTATTGAAAGATAAGAGTGAGGAAAAGGCTGCAGAGAGAAATGGGAGTGAGGGAGGGAGGAGAAAGGCAGAGGCATGAAGATGGAGCGAAAGCAGGGACAGACAGAAGCGAAACAATTCATTTTCGCTGACAGTCAGCACTGAGATCCATAAGCGAACAGCTAAATATAACTCAGAGATTCAACATTCAGAGAAGCTTTTGCCTTTACCATGGAGAAGAATGGAGAAGAGAAAATGCGGACTGGAAGAGTCTCACATCGAGCTGGTTGCATACTGAAACACATTGTTTCCTCATGGATATGGTTAATTAAAGTGTCAGATAATAACTCAGATCATTAGTGTGACTGCTGGGGAACTGAAATGTGTGATGTGCTACAAGAATAAAAGCCTGGCTGCTATAAAAAAAATCAAAAGCCTAAGGTTAACACATTAAAGGGACTCACATCAGGCAGAATGTACAGCATAGATATTTCAGAATGAATTCTCTGCAGCATTCATATCAACATGTAATAAAGCTGGAGCCTTGAAGTCTAATAGGCCCCGGAGTGCATGATAAAGCTGTCTCAGGGTTTGAGTAGGGATTAGGTGACAGTAAATAATAAGCTGAGACCTCTGGATCTTACATTACCTTGAGTCTGGGGCCGGGGTGATGGTAGGGACCATGGCCAGGCCTTTGGAGGGAGTTTTGAATGAAGCAGAGGTTCTGACGACAGCTGGATCTGGAGCTGCAGCTTTGAATTTGACTGAGACTGCGGGTTTGAGGGTGGATGACGACGCCGGAGCTGTTGCTGCAGCTCTGACTGGACCGGGGGATCTGGCCAGGGCCGAGGGAGGTTCTGGTGAAAGAGTTGGTGGGGTGGGTGAGGAAGAAGAGCTGTCTGCTGCGATGGATGCCAGAGGGGGTAAACACAGATGGGTACGGTATTCATCCACCTGATGGGCTGGGACATAGGTTATGCTGGGGGTGGGGTAAGTGTGGGAAAAAGAAATGTGGGGGGGGATGGGGTCGGGGTGAAAACATTTTAAATATTAATTTGACTCAAGTTTTCCCATCACTCTGTTTTCACAGCTGCACATTTATTAAACTTTCAGCATTAAATAATGATTAATAGAATGACAAGGATCAAGGCAAATGACATAGCACTTAGCAAATGGTTTCTATAGATAGATGAATTATCATTTGTTGCTAGAGAAGGTGAGAATAATGGAACGTTATGGTTTAAAGGAACAGTCTGAAATTTTGGAAAATACTCTTATTCACTGTCTTAATGAGACATCTGAGAACACTCATGTCTGTACTGTAAATATGAAGATACAGCCAGCCTGGCTCTGTCAAAAAGTACAAATATCTGCCTTCTAGTATCTATACAGCTCACTGCAATTGACACATTTTATCTTCTTTGTTTAATCTGTGCAAAAGTTTAAAAATGTCAAACTGTAGTTTTATTGGGGACGTGTGCGGGACTATTTCTTGATGTGATGATGTCAAAACAGTAAATAAGCATATTTCCCAAAAGCCTGAATCCCTATCTGAAACAGGTTTCAGCTAAATTCAGGTAGTTGGACCCACCGTTCGGGCAATTAGATTTTTGTGACAAGCTGGATTTTGGATTTATATCATTAGGCAGTTTTTAACCATAACAATAGATAAGACAGGAGAAAAATGATCACCTGAAGCGATGTTTGATAATGCTACACAATTATTATCTCAGACCTGAAAAACAACCGATAAACAACCAGTAACATTTACTGAGACTGCTGCCTTAGATGTCAAATGTTTTTAAGTGCTCTATAATTACAGATACGCCCCATCGACAATCTGTCAACACTGCGTGTGCTGCAGCAGGTACAAGATGAAAGGAAAAATGGGAATAAAATGTCACTAAATGTATATTTCAGTGTCACTAAAAGATGCATTTCTGATTCAAGACATTTATAACAAAAAAGTGTTTTGCAAATCTAAGCTATGGTGTAAACAATGTTATTTAACTAAAGTGTCAAGGACATCATTAAAGCCCTCCCCCGCTCCCACTTCCATTCTTGTGTGATGCTACCAATAAACCTGCCGTTTGAATTTGCTGGAAGAGCCAATTTCTCTTTTCCACTCATGGTGGCAGATTGAATATGGAGGTCTTCTACACTAAGCTGTTGTGACTGAGCCATGTGGACAGCCTGTCTTGTCTGAACAGGGGCGGTTTGATAGTGACAAGCCCTCACCCTTCTATGTCTGTCTTATTCTGTGGCTGCCAAAGCAACTCATCTGCCTCCACTTTCTGTTAGTTTGTCTGCAGTGCTGTCAGGAGGCGGCAGTGTGAGCATGTGTGTGTGCGGGTGAGTTGTGTGTGTGTGTGTGTGTGTGTGTGTGTGAGATAGAGAAAGACAGGATGCATGTGTGTGTTCATCTTTGTGTGTACTGTGTGTGCATCTATGAGAGGCTCTTTAAAACGCTCTTTTATTCAACAGCGTACTGTTCAAGGTGAGATGAGTGATGAATTATTCAGAGATATTTCCCATCGCAGGAAAAAGGTGTTTTTGGAGGTTAGACCACTGAAAGGCTGTGTAATGTGTGTGCGTTAGTGTGCGCATGTGTGTGCCTGTAAAAGCAACCGAGACAGAGGGAGAGGGAGAAAGAGACATAGAGGTTGAGAGAGAGAGTGAGTGGGTGTTTTGCAGGGCAGCAGGGTGGTGGAGGTGGGGCACATCTCCAATCAGCCAAACAAGCATTGTCAACGTGGAGCCATAACTGCTGATGTTAGAACAAGTAATAATTTACCCAATTTCACCTCAGGCAATCTTTAAAATTTCATCATCTAATCTAATTTAACATAACCGCAGCGCCTCAGTCAACTATGACTGCAGTGTCAAAAACAAGGTGGTAATGGAGATCCAAAGTGAGACAAGATCATCTATACATGACGCAGTCAAAGTCATGCTTGTGACTGCGGACAGCACATACTTAGATTCATGATGAACATATACTCACTCATTCAAGTCACACAGACTGTCAAGATCTGCATGGGTAGATCTAGAAAATGTGAGGAGTATTCAATTACTTTTTTTCAGTGGTTGATTGTTCTCTGTATTCCCAAAGGACCTTTCTGCATTCTCTCTAAAGTAAAAACTCTGGTTTTCTCATTTTTCAAGCAAAGACGTGTTTGAACTATGACATGAGGGAAAGAGCATATGAATGTATTATAAATAACTGCAAAAAGATTAACTGGAATCGGTTTTAAATACACCACCCACGCATTCCTAGTTCTTGGACCCAGTGCAGAGCCTTGCTTTGTTTTGGCCAAAAAACCTGTTTTCAGGTCCTAAAGTTCTCATTTCCTAGCGGGGGCGCCATGCTATACGTTATATTTCAAACACACACCATCAGTGACATTATAACCTACACAATTCATCTTTCCGAGGCAGTGCCAGTTTTTTTTTTTAAAGTAAAAGCACTGTGGTGACAGGTTGCATCCGACTGATGTGCAGTTGTTTAACACGTACAGAGGGAGATCAAAACAGATTAGCAAATATTTGTTATTCACTTTTCATTAACAATATACCAATATCTAGTGATCCCATACATTTGGCATTTTGTACCAGGGACCCACAGCACACTTATGCCACAGTTAGAAATGGACTGGATTAAAAGATTCACTGACTAGGTTGGGTGGGAGTTATCTAGACAAATCAAATACGTTCCTCTTGAAAGCAGTTCACCTTCTGTGGTGGCTTATTGATAGTTTCCTAGTATAGACCCAGCACTGGCTTCTCCAAAGAGGAGAACTGATTTTGCATGCTTTTCATGTTTTCTCTGTGTGTGTTGATGTAGAGTGTTATGCTACCTGATTAAATCTCTTCTGGGGAGTGTGTGGGCATGTAGAGTCTGTGCTCGATCGAAATCTCTCTGACTCTCCTACTCGGGTTGGAGAGTTACGCCTTTATCATTTGGCCATGTAAATCCAACATAGCTCTGTCCAACTTTAGACTGAGCAGATGTCTAATTAGCCAGAAAGATTGAAAACACCTGTCTGGGTGTGCAGGGAATTCAAGGCAAGGGCCGTTTTAACAAAAGACATTTTGACATGTAATGGAAGGAAAAACAAAGGCTCAAATCACAAAATTAACGATGGCTGAATTCCATTTAGCTCTACTACAACTTACTGAGACACTACGATAAAGCCTTTGTTAATGTTGTCAGCAAAAACTGTGCTTTTACTATCATGTCAAAATGTTGACTGTGAAAAAACCCTGGTAACATCACTGCATACAGTAAAAACTGCGAGATACAAACAAAAAAAAAACTGTCCTGCTACTGTTAAATTTAGCATTTACTGCTGTGACTGTACTTGATGTCATGCGATGCGTCAAAGCCTTTGCTCTTTCTCTACAACAGTAAAGAAATGTGAGAGCTCAAGCAGCACTTGAGCCACAGTAAAGAGGATGATGATGCACCCAGTGCTCTACATCCAGCTTCGCTGTGTTTCTGGATACAGACTGAGGATCAGTGAGAACAGGTGATTGAGGAGGGAGCTCAGTGATGTAGAGTGACGCAGTTTTCATAGAGTTGTGTAGCAATGATATTAACAGTTAACACCTGTCTTCTGTACATCTGTACATATTGTAATGCTGTTGGACAGTGACTGGCTCCTCACCTCATCTCTGGCCCTATGACAGAGTGTCTACGGAGCATGGCCCTGGCCCGGGCGTTGGTCAGGTTGGAGGTAGGTTCTCCATTGATGGCCAAGATGGCGTCCCCAACCCCCAGCCTGCCATCCTGGCTAACAGAGCCCCCCTGGACCAGACTGCGCACCAGCATGCCTGAGCCGTCCTTGACAGCACTCACCGACATCCCTGCCAACACGCACACACGTACACAAACACATACACACACACATAAGCGCAGGTGAGTGGAGGGTTGGTTAAGGCTGCTTTGAATACATGCCAAACAGACAGTCGCCCAAACAAACACCTGACAGTGGCATAATCAGCATAATCAAGACAGACACTAGGCAGATTAGTACACAAACATAGCTACACATGCTTGACATTTACACAGCATCATCCTCCACAGTCACACTCGTATAAGTTGCACAAACACGATCACACTCACACCCACACAGGGCATGGGGCACAGGTGATTAGAGGGGTAACACATGCCAGTCGCACAAACACCTGACTTAGGTATTATCAAATCGGACACTAGGCGGATTACACAAACACTTCATTAATGCAAACAGGCAGAAGCAGGTAAATCAGGCATCACACAGGCATACACGCACACCTCATGCACATACACACACACACACTCCAGACAGGGAAGGCTACGACAAATTAGGAAGTCTAGACTATGGAGGTTGCATACTACATTGCCACCTAACGGAGGACTATGCACATCCACAACACTATGGTCGTACATAATTTGAAGTTGGTCAAAAAAATGACTTTGTGCTTATTTTTGATCAAATAAATAGTTTATTGTTTTTTGGTATTACATTCAAATTACAATACAATCATAGTGCCAGGAATACATTTCACTGGAGACAAAGCTACTGACGCTGACAAAACAAACAGAAGACACACATTTTAAAGACATGAGAGGAAGTCTGAAGTAATCATGATCAATATCCCAAAATCCAAAAGGGCTGAAATACTAAAACACAGCATCAAAATACATTTTATCTATTACAAACTAATCATTTATGGTCATATCCCACATGAAATTATCCATAAGAAAAACTATTTGGTTTGACCTGTTCAAAACTTTTTAGGGTACCACACAAACTTATAGTAAGTGCAATAGGTTCACACCATTCAAGAATAAGCAAAGACTTCTAAATAGGCTGCTTATAATCATGTTTTTAGATGAGCAAGGCAAGAAAAAAAAAAGACCTCATTAAAGTCCATCAAAGCTTTTCCTTTAACAACATGCTCTGAAAGCCATACAGTCCTTATCGTACAAACCAACCATACACAGTACGTACTGTTCAGTCATAGTTACACAATGGATAGAATTGTACATGGCACCTAACAAATTGGAAGACTGTAAAGTAGTACACATAAATATTGTACTACAATACTATTGGTCATACAAAACCCAATATTCAGGCCTTACAGATACAGGCTATGGCTCTGCCCGATTTGAAGCTTTGCTCCAAATTCAAATATATTTCTATTAACCAAAAAACACACAAAAACTGTAAATCCTCCACATTTGGATATCCAGAAAACCATGCTACATTACATATCTCAGCAAGAAGACCTACAATATTTTAAACAGATGAAAACCAAAGAATGCAGTGACACGCAGACTGTAGGTTATGACCTTGATTTTCTCTGCTTAAGAAGATTTGCATAATTTTAAACTTTCACACACATACACACAAGCAGTGTAGTGCCTTATAAGAGCACATTCCCAGAATAAAAATGAGTTTGTTTGGTTATTGCTTTGTACTGCCTTGTTGGAAAAAGCGCAGTTGTTTCCTCCCTGTTGTGTTTGAATAGCCAAACATTGTACTTGCTCTTGCAAAGACAATGTGCACTACAGTGTATAAAAACAAATATACTCAACATTCAAATTAATACATACTTGTTGGTTTTAATATTTCTGCTCAATATTAATTCAGCTTACTTTGATTGTTCAAATACCCCTATAGTTCGGCCTCAAACACATACACACGTAAACACACACGTATACACACACACACACAGGTACACACACACAATAACCCTCTCTTCTCTCAGGTGTGAGGAGCACATCACTTAAACCACTTCTCTTCAGGGCAGTCTTCCTCACCACCGCCTATTTGCGTCATTATTGCCATGCCAGCGACGTACACACACCAAGACACCATCACCATGAGAAAGACGGAGAACATACCAAGGCTACGGTTGCCACGGACAACAGTGATTGTCCTCTCAAAGCTGGTGCGGGGGGGCAGAGATAGTGTTTGCTGCCTATCGTCGTCTTCCATGATGCCAAATCGATGGCGAAGCTGGTTTTCCTAAGACAGAGACGGCGGAGGGTATGGGTGAGTAAGAGCATAAAACAAGAGTAAAAGTCTACAGCCATGCCAGCGGCTCTATCAAGCTGTAGTACACCCTTCCAATTAACAATGACAATCATAACAAGCTGACATTGATGCACGTATAATAATACCGCAATCATTTGAATCTACGGATCTTATCTAACTAATATCTGTAGAAATAGTCTTAGTTCCAATATTTGTCAAGATATTGCACTCTGAAACACAAATGTCAAGCTCAGGGTGGCTCTAAAGGCAATTCAGACAACATCTATTGAGATATTTAACTTGTTAAGATATTTGTGTTGCACCAATGTGATGGACCAACCAACTGATCAACTGCAACTAACTGTTTGCCATTAAAAAGGGTTGTGTCCGGTGAACAAATAAGGATATACAGTATCAGATGAGGATGCTTATTCCACACAGCACAGACTTTGGTGCACATTCCATGGAGCAAAATTTGTAAACTCCTAGAAAATAAATCAATATTTCAAAGACAGTGGCACTAAAATCCTATCAGCTACTATCATAACAACCAATCAGATTTCCTGTGTGACACAGAAATGGATTCAAATAACTATTAACTTTCCAGGGTGAAGGCCTTTGGAGTAATTCTGAGATGTAAAACATGCAGAAAGGTAGACTTCTTTGGTCCCCTGCGGGCACCTCCCAAAGAATAAGGGCAACGAGGAGATTGTCTTTGAACCTTCACAGAAAGTACAAGCAGCACTGAAGTTCTGAAGCTACCTTTTGCAACAAGCCTTTCTTTGATGAGAACACACTGACACTTGCTGCTCTGAGTCTCTTTGTGTGCGTCTATGTGTGGGAGACACTGAGGCAGCACTGTATGTCCTTGCTCTAGACCAGGTGCCAATGTCGTGCAAGCAGTAAGCACTTTTCATTGAGAGGCGATTGTTGGTAATTAAGCAAAAGCGAGTACAAAAGGCTGCCTCAATAGGAGTGAGTTGAGACCACAATGGAGGAACAAGTCTTTGACACTGAGCACTTTCTCTATACCTGACCCAGTGATACTGATAGCTGGCTCTAAGCTCCCCACTATAGAGCCTGAAGAGCGAGAACAGACACCGTCATGGTAATCTCCCTTATACGAGTTAAAATGGCTACCCAAAGAATCTCAAGTTTGCATGGTAATGAGCAATTTTTCCTGTGTGATACACTACAAGACTCAGACAGCTGCAGTGTTACTGTAACTGTCACTGCAAAGATGTTTCCTGCTGAGTCTAAAGCGTCAAGAAAATGCTCATTTGCATGAATGCTGTTAGATGACTGTGAATGATTATACGACATACAAATGAGTTTATGTTTATGATCCAAATAACAGATTCTAAGGAGTGACAATTCTTACATTTTTAATGATTCTGCAGTAAAAGCACCTACTTCTCAAGCCAAGTCTAAGAGACAAACTCTGCCCTTTACTCTCCTATGGACCAAAGTTTTACAGTTCTTCTAACCACAGAAGCTAAAAAGAGAGTAGGAAGTATGTGCAAAGAGCTGCCCACCATTATGCAGAACAGTAAATAAATTGTTTCAGTGTTGTATGACATACCGTTGTAGTGTAATGCGGCTGGATGATGCTGTTGTCTTCCGAGTTGCAAGTGTTTGAGTTGGAGTTGGTGTTAGCCTCCGCTGCATCGGCTAGCAGGCTGACCTGAGTGTGGCTGTCAGTGTCATCGCAGGAAGCCCGCGTGCTCCTCTCTGAGATGGGCGTTAAACCCCCACACAGTTCCAGCTGAGAATACAAAATTAACGAGTTTGGAAAAAACAAAAGAACAAAAATTGGTTACGTGCTTAAAAGTGAGTAAATTCACATGGAAACAAACAGGCTAAAGAAGGTGACTGTGAATTAGACACCCTCTTCTCCTCTCCCCTTCCCTCTCCATCTGTAGTGTGGTCAAGCATTGTGTTCATCTCTCAGCTGCATTAAAAATTCAGACGGCCTGTAACTGGATTCTCTGTTCCTTGTTACTAAGCCACAGTCCACAACAAAAGGAAGAGAAGAAATACTGTACTCTCACGAAAAATATACATTGAAATAATTGTCTTGTGTGTCTGCAGAAATAAATAAATACATTTTAAATTAGTTTATTAATATGAAATATCATTTCGGAAGAAGAATTTTATAAAATCCTTATAAAAAAAAAAAAAATCATTTCATTCATGTGTACACATAATGCGGCCCGTGGTAATACATTTGAGAATACAATTTTTTGCTGTGCATCGTTTTTGAACAATATACATTTGTCTAACCATCAGAGGCATTGTCATACCATTTATATCATAGTATTCATCTCTTTAATGACTCTGGGCAATGTGGTAAATCAAGTAGTAAGAGTATTTTTTGCATTATTTTGATGAAACACCTTGATTTGTCAGGCATTTAATTTGCTGGATTAGCCATAATACGACATTTATTATCCTATTATGTCTGTCTAAGCCCTTCATGATTTACAGTGATATTGCAAAATAATAGGGGATGACGATTTTCTCCATACTACCATACTAGTTGTGGAGTTTCTAATCTATTGGGCAAAGACTCCCCATCAAAAAAAATAAACTACATTCACAAAAGTACCCCACACGTAAATGTAAGTACTTACTTTTAATTTGATGAGGAGTAAATTTAGTCTGTTCACATACCGGCAGTGGTTTGGCAACTCCGATGCGCACAGGGCCATAGCCGGTGGACTTCAGGACATGCACAGCATAATCCAGGCTGGAACCTTCCAAATCGCTTTCATTAACAAACATGAGTCGGTCTCCAGGTAGCAGGCGACCATCTTGATCTGCTACACCTCCAGGCACCAAGGACCGGATTACCAGAACTGTTTTAGTGGCATCTTCAGGATCCTAGAGTTAGACATAAGTGTGTAGAGGACAGTTAACTGAAGACATACATGGAAAAAAAATTAGATACATTGTAAGTTAAAATGAAAGGTTGACTGCAAGTAAACCACAGAATAGAAAGGGCCAGTGTATAGTACAAACTATAGTAAAACTATTATTTCTTTGGCTTGAAAGCCTTAACACACATTTCTACTAAATATTGGAGGTGTTTTTAATCTAAAATTTAAAACAGCAACTGACAATTTACAGTCAACAGTTTAGTGCACAAATACATAGAATACAAGAAATGCACATGCTTCTCTATTTTCTTAGCGTTCACCTTATCTAACCCGACACTGACAGTCTTAGACTGTAGCCTATTCCAGTCTGCTCTATTTGTAGAAAGGCTCAGGGGCATGTCTCTGACCTGGTAGTCCAGGATACTGAAGCCCAGTCCCGACTCGCCCTTCTCTAGCTCGACCACCTGAGCCTCTCTCTCCCACATGGCCAGAGGAGGTGACATGGGGGGTACGCCACGCTTGGTGATGTCCTCAGCTGTGGGACAGGGTATGACACAGCCCTGGTCCAACTGGGACAAGCAGAGAGGATAGACAGAGGACACAGGAAAGGAAATAGAGCATGTCAAGAGCATGTCAGCTGCATTGTTGAGTGTCCTTTGAGTGAGGAAGTATAACAATTCTAATGTGGTTTATACTGTAATAATGCTTCAGTCATTCTTTCACCAGTGTGAACCTTCACCTTGTCATTGAACTCAGCCAGCAGCTCTTTCAGGGTGAGTTGGACATCATCGTCGTCTTCCTCATCACTGTCGGGAATTGAAGGGGGTACAATCCGAGAGCACACCATGCAAACACGAATTGGGAGTTCCTTCAGAATATTGACCACCTCCTTATGTGTCTCTCCAATGAGAGGGATCCCATTCACCTGCCAGAAAGATACATCATATATAAATATATATTAATCTATGTTTAAATACAGTTTTTCTAAAACAGATATGGCCAATGTTTGGCTTTACTTTTAGCTTTTGAAAAATATCTAATCTTTAATCTGTCTGTAACTCTGTTTTTGGTATCATGGAACAATTAGTGGTCAGAGCACATCAAGAGCACATCAAGCCACAAAAAGAACAATTAAAGTTAAAAGCGGTATCTAAACTGAGTGAGGCTCATTTAAACACAGACGTGAACAATGGCTTTGCCACACTGACGTCATCTGAGGGAGATCAAAGGGTTGAGCTGCGACACAGATGTTGGCGGGACACTCAAAGATACAATGGACACGAGCCAGTTTTCAGTATTGTTTATACTGCAAGCAAATATACTGCGTATTGTCCAAGAGTTCATCAGACTGCTCATCATGATGAGTGATGCGTGTGGGTGAACTTGCCCACTGGAGAGGGAGGAGGGCAAGCTCTCCCTCTACAGTACGAGCACAAATGCACTGAGGCACACATACGCACACCCACCTTCTGACTGTTTTTTGCTGCCTTAAGGGAAAAAGTTGCATACTGCACTTGAAATTGTGCTGGGTTTAAGGGAAGCATGAAACTATATTGTGTGGTTTATGGTTTAAATAAAACATTTGATTTCTGTTATATAATTATTGTTAATCAGATATATGGATATGGGAAAATCTTCAAAATGCAACTTGCCTCCTATTACAGTCATTTGGTGTTCTAAGCCCTTTGAAGAACAGGCTGTCATTGCAGAGTGATGAATGAAAGGCATAAACGTGTATATCCCACAGATGTGGCAAAATTATCAGTCCAACGCAGGTCATATCATCTCATTCCAGTTTATATGATCTTATATCTTTAGCAAATGACTAGTGAGTGGCTGAAAGGAATGATATCAGTCAATTACCTCCAATATCTGGTCTCCAGTGAAGATCTTGCCGCTTTGGCCAACAGGCCCCTCAGGTAAGACGGAGCACAGGTAGTGATGCCCCGCCCGAGCCTCCAGACTGATGCCGAGACCACTTGTCTCACTGAAGCGCTCCAGATGACTCACCTGAAAGAGTGATGTGAAGTTGAGTGGTGGGAAACGAAGGAAGAGAAGCAAAGTTTGGTGTGTAAGAGGGGTATGGAGGGTAAGTGTGCCAATCACACTGTGGAGTAAGCTGGGGGTTTCTTCTTTAAATGATTTAGATATGTACAATACTAATGGTTTTAAAAGGTGTTTTTCTATACATTATTGCTTATCTTCATTACAGGGATACGTACAATGACTTCGTATCGTGGTCCGACTGCATGCTGCCACCTCTTCCTCAGGTCTTCCTCCTCAGCTGGTGTCAGTTTCACACCTGTAAGATGTGCACATATACATAGACAACAACCCTCAGGTCACATACAAACACAGATATGCACAGAGACAAACAGTTTCCATCCCTTCTGAGGACATTACATTGACTTACATTCATTTTCTGGAGACTTATACTAAGCCTAAACATAACCACCACAAGACTTAACCCTTAACTTAAACTAAACCTAACCTCAGACAAATTCTTCACCCTAAAATTTAATGTTTTCTGTTATGAGGATTAGCATTTTGTCCCCAAAGGACAGACACACACATACACTACAGGCACACATACATGTATATTCACACCCACCATCTCACGAGTTCTTGGCAAACTAATGTTTTCTTGTGCACAGCAATCAGGGCTTATTTGGCTGTGCTCTCTAATCAAGCCCAAAAATCCTCGTCTAAATAAAGCCATATATGCGGGCGGGGCAAGAGACAAATCATCTGGAATGAGCTGAATGAGTTGGATAAACACATGACTGCACAACACTATAAATAGACTAAAATCAAAGAGCATGCTTGCTGCCATATTTCTGTTCCCTGAGCCCAATCAGCATATCAGACTAAGTCCCATGATCCAGTTCCAGACTGCACTGCAGTATGGGAAGGGGAGCTTACCGTTTCTGGAATCATGTCGGGGTCGTCTGTTGGCGTATGCTGCTCTCCGGGAGATTTCACGCAGTGAGCAGATTCCTGAGAGACGTGGAAACAAGTTTGAGCACACAAGCAGGAATCCAAATAAACATGCACAGTGATGTACTTGAGTTAAAAAAAAAAAAAGATAATGTATACAAATAGAAGCAAGCATTTGATAGATAAAAACATGCAAGAGTTAGCAAAGTTCATCATCAGTGCAAAGAGGTGCCAAAATATATTTTAGTTCTACTTTGAACATTTATCAAAAAATGAATTTGGTCATGATTTAACAATGCAAGTCGTACTGTCAACACTGATAGTGCATACTGTTTGATCACATGTTCACCATTTGCAGAGTTGCTTCAAAACTAATCCCCTTATGATATCACTGAGCCAACATGTTCCCCTCTCTCAGCACAAAGCACCTGACTCTTGAATCTTGTTGAGGCCCACTCTATATGGATTGCCTTCATGAAAGCTGTGGGAGTGTCGGAGGGGCTGCAGGGGAGGAACCGGGGGCAGAATGTGACTCAGACGGACAGCCTTCCTCAGCAGCCGCAGTCTAACCAGGGGACCTGTCCTCCTCAGCACCTCCATAGCACGCTGCTCACTGCAACCCTGCAGGCTCACCCCATCCACCTGAGGGAGGGGACATAGATGTAAAAAGTTAGAAGTAAGGGGATAAACCAGGATTAAAGATTAAAGCACAGGTATGATGGAGACAGAAGCAAACTTTTTTACAGATGGAGGAACAGCAAGTACAAGTAAATTTATAAAAAAAAAAAAAAAATCAATAGTAATCAAACATAAAAGTAGAGCGAGATGGAACGTAGAGGTAAAAATGAGAGATGATGAAGAGGTGGATGGGAGTATAAGAAAAATAGGAGAATTCCCCTTCATCAGCTAAAAAAAGATCCTAATTGGTGTCTATGGAACCACCAAAAGTTGCAACCTGTGCAGATTTTAAGATGCTGAAATCGTTAAAATTCAGCAGAGAATATATTTGAGACAACAAGGAGTTTGTCGTCGGAGGAACACAATAAAAAGGCCATCTGTTGTGCTTTTGGTGGAACTCACAGATAAAATGATGTCTCCGATGTGGATGCGTCCATCTTGATCGACGGTGCTGCCTTTCACTATGCTCTTCACCATCACGCCAGCGCTGTAGACTGAAGAAATCCAGATAAATTAAACAAAAAACTTTGCATCGATTGCATGAATGTAGCTCAGATCAATAATGCCTTATACTAAGGAGGTATTTCTCATAATTTTGTTTCATAGCCCAGTTTGTTTCTTTCAACTCAGCTTGAAATAATGATAATTAGCTAATTTTTCACAAAGTTATATCTTGGTAGGTATAATTACCTGAGTTTAGGTCACCTATGTAGCTATGAATGGAAAATCCCAGGCCTCGGCTGTTTTTAGTGAACTGCACACTGAACTCATAGTCATCATTCAAGTCACTGAGCTGGAAAGAAGCACAGACAGAAAAAAATAAATCCTATGAACATCTTTTGGTTTTAGAGAACACTGTGGTGCACATTTAATGTGAGTGATTAGCCAATTATTTTACATAAAAAGCTTTGCATTTGATTTAAATAATGTGCTGTTATTCTTGACACACACACACACACACACACACACACACACACACACACACACACACACACACACACACACACACACACACACACACACACACACACACACACCTTGTCGTCCAAGCTGTCCTGGCTGAGGACAGGAGAGGAAAGGTGGTTGTCCTTGGTAATATCCCTGGCAATGAGCAGTTTCACCTTGCTACCAGCATTTCGGAGTACCTGGTGATGATTATAATAACATTTGTAAACGGATGAAAAGTGCATGACAATTAATGAATAGATAACATAAAATGAGAAATGTGTCAGGAAACGGCTGCCCTGGAAAGACAGTACGACATGCAGCAGGTAAGCACCGTGTCTCATCACCTGTGTGGGAGATGGTCTTGAGTCGTTCCTTAGAAAAACCGTAAGATGGGAAACACCCACGGGTACTTGACATTACTGCCATTAATAGTATAAAGTGTGAATTAGCTTAAGTCTCCGTGTCATCACCCATTGGCTTCAGCAAAGTCAAAGTGAAGCTAAGACAGCGGCTCCGGGGCCGTCGCCATCTTGGCAGTGCCTGACTCCGCCTCCTCCCGCCAACCTAGCTCTACGCTACCAAGCTAGCTAAGGAGCTAAGGAGCTAAGCTAAGGAACTAGGCTAAGGAACTAGGCTAAAGAGCTGAGCTAAGCAGCTGAGCTTCTTGCGTTGCGACCGCGAACTTCTGTTTGTCTCCTTGCTGCACTCACATGGTGAGAAACAACAGGCTCTATTGTTGATGTGAAATGTGGGGTTTATTTGTTTCTAATCTATTAAGTGTGGACAGTGCTATAAAAATGAGTCTTGAATGATCGACACAAGTTAAGGCACTTTACAACGTGGCTGAATTAGACTGAGAGCTCTGTATGTAGCTAATGGTTAACTGCGGTGAAAATGACAGGCTTTAAGTGGTTTACACTCTTAGCAGGCTAGCTCCTTAGCTAACGCCAAGATTGAAAGTAAACGTGATTAATTAATATACTTATAATCTTAAAACTAGTACCAATAAAGTCCCAGTGAACCCGTCTCACCAAATAAACAGACTTCATCAGTCAAACAAGAGCCTCTTAATTTAAATGCTTACATTTAAGACTGAATATAATCTGAACGGGTGAGTTATATAAAAATGTACCTCCCGTACAGTTGTCATGAAAAAAACAGCTATAGAGACCAAAACCGTTTATTGTGCCCCGCTGTAAAATAATTTATTTCTGCCCTAAAGTTGGACAGTTGTCACTTCCACATTGGCTTTATTTCCGGAGCCGGAGTTACCGCGTGATTACCGCTTCACACGAGTACTTGACAACCACAGTGCAATTTTAGTTGGCAGCAATTAATACATTTTACACTCGAATACGCACTGACTGGCAAAATCTCACTCCTGGGTATGTTAGCATGTTATGTAGTAGAATTTGAGTGTTGTTCATTGACATTTATGTGCACCATCTGCTGCATTTATGTGCTTTTTTTTCTTCTTTAGCTTAGAGAAACATGCCAATTAAGCTGGCAGCACAACAGGTGAAAGAAGTGAGATTTGCAAAGTTTGCCCAAGTGTCTCTACCCTTGGTTAGCAGAACGAGGTATGTAATATTTGGCTCTAAAATGTCAAGAAACTCAAAGGCTTTAAAATGTATACATGAAGTGTTATTGGAAGTGGGCTAACAGTGGGTAAACAGAGAGTGAGGACTCGGGGTCAGGCTAAGTAAGCCTTAGCTGTTATTCAAATGCCATTTATGTAAAGCATTGTCATTAGACAAAGACGGACAAAGCACTTAAACTCCTACATTTTTTACAAATGATACCTCACCTGTGCCACCTGCTCGCTGTTCATGCCTGCCAGATCTGTATCTCCGATGCGCAGGATTTGATCTCCGCTACGCAGACGCTTATCCTGTGGAGACCCATTAACATTACAACAAAAACATTCAGGGTGAAGTGTTCTTTGCTAAAAAGTCCGAACACACTCTGCAGATTCTACTAGAACACACTTCAATACAACATTTCACAATGTTGTTCCAAGATTTAATTCATGAATACGAAGATATAGATTGAGATTTTTTGAAATATGCTTATTTGCGTCCTTGTTGAGAGTTAGATGAGAGGGATGATGCCACTCTCATGTCTGTCAGTTACATGTAATGCCACAGCCATGCGACAGTTAGCTTAGTTTAGCATTGATTAGTTTCTTCTTGTCACTGTGAGGCTGCTAAGCAACCAGCAAAGACTGCAGCAACTGTGTCTGTCTAAGAAATAGTCCATCACAAAACCTGATCCCTTGTTTGATTAAAGAAACAATTTATGTAAGGATAATGCCCGATGAGGTGTCCATTATCTGTAATTATACCATGGTCTGGGTGAATACTCGATTCTGATTGGGTGTCTGTTTTATGGACATAATGGACACGTATTAAGTTATTCTGACGAAACTGTCTCTCGCCGTTCTGAATTGATGCGCTGGCTTGTTAACATGTTACAGTTAATTGTAAACCGCAACTTTGATCGTGTCCATGTTGCTGTGATTAGTCATTTCCGATACATGCTGGTACTATAGAGCCAGCACATTAATAATATCAAATAATAATGGACCTACTGCCAATCAGAAATTAGAGTTCACTCAGACAATGGTATAAAACCATATAAAATGTGATAATTAGTGATCTTCAAAGGTGCTGGTGGATAGAGCCAAGTTACCTGTCTTTAAGCTAAGCAAACTAATTCCCGGTGGTGGCTTTATATTTAATGGACATACATGGTCTCAGTGGTCTCGATTTTCTCATCTAACTCTTTGCAAGAACTTGAGCTGTTCCTTTAACTAACTATTTAAGGTTTGACTATGTGATTGGCAGGTGATTTACCCGTCCAGCAGCTCCACCGGGAAGGATGGTCTTCACCATGACTCCCGTGCTCCGGCCTCCAATGATACCAAAACCAAGCCCTTTTCCATCGTTGATCAGCTCTATCATCTCCACATGACGCCTCTACCATGGCAAAGGTTAGAAGAAGTGAGAGGGAGACAGAAAAGGGAAAAGAGAGATAGAACATCAAATTAAACTTGTGAAAAAAAAAAGGGAAACATCATAAACTGGTTGAAGTGCTAAACGTGTTTAATTCCCTTTTTTTATCTACATCCACAGACGCACGTTTACCATCTCTACAGTATCACCGCACGTCACAAGCCTACTGTACCTCATGAGCAATAGCAGACAGGTTTCTCCCCATCGACATGGTGCGGGAGATTCGAGGGGGAGTGCAGTACTAAAAAATAAATGTCATGTGTAAAACAAAAGCAAACTTGAAATGACATGGAGTTAGCTGAGCAGCCTCTTACGATCATCTGAAACCCTCAGACGGCTCCAGCTGTGCTTAAGTTTAATAATGTAATGTAATACTCTCAAATGTAAAATGTGACATTTGGAGCGGTGATGTGTTACATTTTACAATTGAAAGGGAAAAAAATGTTTGGTGGAGTGCACTAAGAATAAAGTGCTCCTTTATAGCTAAAGTAATTTATCTCTGGTTTATGATAGATATTTTACATACCTGCGATTCAGTGTGAATGCAGTTATCTTGGTAGATGTCTGAGAAGGGCAGATCTTGCGAGCCCAGAGAAGAGGTGCTGCCGTCCCTGTAGACGGATCTGGCAGTGCTGGGCCTTCGGTTCCCCACGGCCCATGTGTAGGAGTCACTATGGCTCAGCGCCTTCAGGCCCAGCGCCATGCCCTGACAGGGACCACAGTTCATGGACACAGACTTGGAAATGCCCTTGCCCTGCTAGGATTGAGAGAGCAATAAGGGATGAATAGATAAGATGCGTGGAGAAATGAGAGGAAGAGGACAAAAGTGTAAAAAAGGAGAGGATGCAAGAAAAAGAGATGGGATGGGTGGGATAGATAGAGAGTGGATGAGTGAGAAAAGGATTGAGTGATGCAAGGGAAGGGAGAAAGATTGGGAAGGAAATGGATGAGGGAGATGGGTTTAGAGTGGAGACATTAATAGAAGAAGGGAGATATGGAGACAGAGAGGAATAGGATGAGGGTAAGAGAGTGATGGAGGGAAATGGAAAGGATAAAGAAATTGAGAAAGGAGGGCATTGTGAGACAATGAAGAAAGATGTGGGAGGGAGGACAGGGAGGGAGAGTAAATGTGTGTTAGCCAAATGAAAAAAGTACAGAAAGATAGGCTTAAAATGGAGCCGAGAGGGAAAAGATAGGAGAGCAGGAACACAAGGATCTGAGATAAACGCCTCTGTTCAATACTGCTCCCTTTTGTCTTTTAGGTTTTCGGTTTCAAAGTGTAACAGGGAGTTTCAGAAGATACTTTTTTCTGATCTGTTTGCTATTCCATTCTAACAAAGTCTCCACCTGTTAAAATAGCAGCATTAGAATAGAAAAACACAACATTATCAAAAAAACCTTCACACTCCTTTGATTAAATGTACATTCCTAATGCCATGCATAACATTGTATAAGAACTTGAACTAACAAAAACTGTGAAAATCTGCCGCCATGTTTCCTGGAATGCAGAGATGCTAAATGGTTGCAGGCTCACACCACACAAAGCTAATGGAATAATACTTGTGTGTGTGTGTAGACGGTGGTGCTTATAGAGTTAGCCTATTACTGTACACCACAACAAACAATTACAAAGCCACAATGATTACCACGGACAAACAAGTTAAATACCTTGATGGTGTCATATTTCTCAAACAGCACCATGTTTAAGCACATACTGTGCATATGTGTGTGTTAGGATGAAGCAGAACTTTTGCCAAAACTTATGACAATGTTACAGAAGACTTCTGCAAACTCCATACTTGGCATAATATATAGCCATTTCTCCCTTCCCCTCTTTCTCACTCTCTTGCTCTCTCCCTCCCTCTCTCTCTCCCTCTCTCTCTCTCTCTCTCTCTCTCTCTTTCTCAGGGCTTTAGTGGTAAGCTTAGGTAAGCTGATTACTCATCCAGTTTGGTTCCTGCATTCAGTATTATGGGAATGATTCCGGCTTCTTCCCCACCATTCAATATACACCAAACACCCACGCAGTCATGCTCACGCTGTACCTTCACCAGAGGCTTCCGCTGAGCTTGCTGTAAGCTGAGTATATGATGGAACAGGGGACTCTGCAGGACAGTCTTAAGCAGGGAGAGTTTCTCCTGTGTGGGGGCCTCTCCTCTCTCCTTCAGTTTGGCTTGCAGTCGCTCCACAGCCTCCAAGGCACGCTGAGTATCTGCAGAGAAATTGTATATCATTTGTGTCATTCAGAACAGGATTTCTCCCATTTGGCTTTCGCGCTACTGTAGCTTCCACATGTTGCAGCAGCTGCTGTGTGACCCTGACACAAACCCACACCTTTGGTAACAAGCTATGAAATGTCAACACTTAGTAGGGACCGGTGGGAAAATAGAGAGAATTTTGTCAAGTCTTGCAAAATCATTTTGTTAAAACACATCTGTGTCTTGAGAATCCAGAGAGACATCCTCTGTCAACAGCGATCCCCGGGCGTGATAAGTTTTTAAAAACAGTGTGTGTTTTAGATATTTGAGTGGACATTCAAACATCCAATTTTGAGCCATTAAGCAAAATGTTCCTTGGCAAGATTGCTACAAAATAATTACAGTAAAATAGTATTAAAAGAGGATGTGTTAACTCCTCTGAAAAACTAAAAAGCCAAGGAAAAAAAAAGAGCATATTGTGTCAGGTCATATTGCCCTTGTTTATTAAGAGGAGCAGCAGCTAATGAACGCAAGCCACAATTGCAGTAATTGCATGTGGCAGAAGGTTAAGACCCTGTAAACTCCTCACCACAAAGTTTTGACTACCGACCAGACTGTGTGTCTTGTGCCACCTGCACATGTAACTATTCCCTCCTGGCTGGCTGTAACAGCCATGCCTGACACCTTAATTGTAAGCCTCTGGCGATGGCATTGGCGAGAGGAGTCTTACTGAGGTTACTGGAACAGGTTTGGCTTTTAGCAGCGCTACTGCATCTGCAGGTCATCGAATGCACTTACCCATGATCTCCATCGCAGTCTGACAGATTGTTCCAGTAAATTGTTTCTTTTGTGGCTTTCTGTCTCAGTTAAATGTCATTCTTCTCTGTTTGGCACCTGCAATAGGAATAACAGCAAAATAACACAAACCTTTTCTCTTTTTGCATGACCTTGTGCAGATCTTACATTTTCGTGACACCCTACATGTTGAGTGTCACACAAATATGCATTAAAAGTGCCAAAAGTGAGGTTTCTCCTTGAACACATCACCACTGTGGAAACATTTTTATTACATTTATGCCAGATAGATTGTGGCAGAAAGATTGTAATGCCCCTCCTGCTCATGTGCAAAAGAATAATTAGTGTACAGATATGCACTTTAGATCTATTCTATAACATGTATCATGTCACCTCTATATCCTCTCCTCCGAGGCCTGTGCCATGCTTGCTTGCAAGCGCCTTGCTTGTGCACTAATGCTCTTTAGCAGGATTTAAATCTTCTCCAAAAGGCTTTATCAGCCAGTGATGGTAATTAACAGCGACACATGGCCTCCCGACCATTCTGACTTGAGGGGAAGCCTGTATAGCATCAAAGCATGGTACCAATGACATGATTTGATTTGCAAAACGATGGGCTGGAAATGACAACGTCTCATCTGAAATCTAATTAGAGGCCATTGATAGGCACGAGGGGTATCGCCGTACGTATATGCTCTTCACGGCAGCCTAATGAAATCAATATCGTATACCTGTTGATTTCAAAGCGATAGTGACTGCTTCAGAAAAAAAAAAAAACATTACAGATGAATGAGTTACAGTAATTACGCGGGCCCATTAGCTACTAATTTGATATATATTCCACAAGTTAATTTCTTCACAAATGACCCAGGCACATTAGACCTATTACTGTGACGAACAGACGGACATCACGGACAGTTCAGAATCGCTTGTTGCAGAAAGACTCATCTCACCTCCATTGCAGCGCCGGTGGGCTATCAACAGGTCCCCACTGAGCTCCAAGCACAGCGCATCCACCACCTCCACCGGTCCGCGGGGCAAATATGCCAGTAGCAAATATCAAGAATGACACTTTCTCGATGGGACTATTCATTACAGCTTAATGAGATACGGCAAAAAAAAAAAAAAACAGCAAGAGGCAAGCAGTGCGCTTTATTTCCCAGCATTGTGTTCGCGGCTTGAGAGCGCTCCGTGCAGTGCGCATGTCACCCTCTGATCTTCAGGCACAGAGGGCTCATCCCTAATGAAAGCTAGCCTACAGTAATCCTGTAATACATTATAGTGGGACTCTGCGTCCAACGCTGTGTATAATGAATTAATGGCTGTCACCATAATGAATAGTATGCTGACAACCAAGTAAACTACAAACTCCTTCAGTTGGCCTGCAGAGTCCCAGCGCCAAATAGCTCCTTATGAGGAAAAGTATTGAGAGAGAGGGGGAAAAAAAAGACTGCCATAATAATTACAATTATATTAGAAATAGTATTACTACGACTGAAGTCAAAATGTAGGCAATGCTTACCTGGAGCTAGAGAAGCAGGTTACCATGGAAGGATATGTAGCTACACACTTTGATTGTATTCAGTCATAATGATTTACGCACACGGCCTGGGATTACGTACAGCATTTTTCAATTTAGAATTCATTTATTCATTATGTTTATTTATTATTTATTTATTTTGATTGACTTTTCTTTTCCCTAATAACACATCCAGCTCATTGCTGCCATGTATTTGCCGTTTTCTCGATATTATGTTTGCCCAGTAGATCCGTGCTGGGCACACCGCCTTACGCTGTTTATTGTAGGCCCACACAGTCCACATTTAATTTCTGGCTTTCCAAATCACCAAAACTGTGGTCCAGGGACCATAAGGAATGGGTTCCGGGAGGCCGTGAGAAGCTTCAATGAGCATTGTAATTTGTGATTTCGCTTTTATTCCTTTTAGCTGTCAAGAGTGGCAATGAATGGTAACTGCTGGTAAGTTGTCGCCCAAAGGCACAATTACGCGATCATATACAAAGTTGTCTCTAACAACAACCGCAGCAACTAAAAGCAGCTCCTAGTTGGGGGGCATCTCGAGTCAAAATCACATGCAGTGATGCTCCAGTGGGAACCGTGCAGAGTTTGGGAGCCCCTGTGTTTTTTTCCACACGGCAGGTGGAGCCCTAGGTCCAGAGATTTAGGAGCCAGATCCAGTTCCATGTTTTCCACCGCACACCCCACTTCGTCTCTCTCTCTCTCTCCCTCTCCCTCTCTCTCTCTCTCTCTCTGCATCCCCCAGGCAGGCATCATCGCCCCCTCCTCCCCAGCCCTCCACCCACCCTCGGCTCCCCGCCCGCCTGCAACGCAACGCTCCTCTCGCCGGGCTGCGCTCGATCAACCGAGCATCCACCGCGCCTCCAAATTGGTTTGTCATTTCTGACCCCTCTCTCTCTCTCTTTCTCTCTCTCTCTCCGCGTGTGTGTGTGTATGTGTGTGAGTAGACCACGGTCCTCTGCTCCGCTGCGCCCTGCGTCTGTGGACTTCAGCAGAAGTCAGTAAGAACATAAAGGCGGCCGAGAGAGATAAAGAGAGGGAAAGGGAGGGAGGGAGGAAAGGATACAGACAGACGGATAGAGGGAGAGATACGCCTCTGTCCTCCTCAAGCACTTCACTGGACTTACTGCATTTGGACGGACGCGTTACATCCTTTCTGTGTGAGCGCTGATCGGGATACTGAGCACGCAGCTATTGGTTTATTACACCCTCTGCTCTGTCTCCATCTCTTCATATTTGCCCACGACGTTCTGATTTTGCGGCAGCAAGAATTAACCACAGACCCGGAGTCGAGGCGCCAATCAGTGAAATTATTTATCGACCTGGAAGATATATTTCTAATCCAAGACCTAGCCCGCGTTCCGGGGACTGAATGAAAGAACGCAGAAAAGGTTATTCCTGACTCCTCTGCGCGCTGGATGTGTGTGTTTATGCGCCTATATCGCTGCGACTGATGATACGGTAAGGATCCGCTCTTTATTCCTGCACAAATGCTGTAGATTTTTTTTTTTTTTTTTTTTTTTGCAGACATGGCTGGTGAACGTCGCTAAACCTCTCGGTTATATGGTAACTTGTGTCTGTCACTGACCTGCTCCGAAAGCTATATGGCAGCGCTGACTTTGGTTCTCACGGATGCCCATGGGAATGTGGCCTGCGATTATTGTACTTAAGGGGCTAATGGACGAGAGGGCTGAAATGCAATATATAGTTCACGTATTTGTACAGATGATGGTCCAGCGACTTGTGGCTGGATGGGCGTCGCTCGGATGTGAAATGCCGCCAAGGCGAAGTAATAAGCAATGATACCTATTACCTCTCCGGCAAATAATCAATGCAATCACATTATCCTATGAAGCCAAGGTATACACATGATTATTATTCTGTGGCCGCATCTGTCTGCCTCACTGCAGGGCGCAAAGATAAATGACAAGCTTTTGGCATGATAGATGACAGTGTTCACCTCCTCAGGTTTTCTGCTCCTGTTTCATGTGGCTGTCATTTGACTATATTGGAATGCAGTTGGCCGTTTTTTTTGTGTGGCTGTGCTGGTTTGTCAGCCGCAGTCTGGAAATCCAGAGTAAATCCAGCTACTCTGTAAGAAAAGGAGCATCCAGCAGGCCAGTGCACCCGAGGATACGTCAATCATGCGGATTCATGAGTGAAAGCTGTGGCTCTTATTTACTGAAGTGGCGTCAGGGGTTACAGATGACCTTGGTGTGCTACTGAAAACTACTGAAGGTTGCACAATTCTTCAATCTTGACCTGAACTGTTAAAGAGCACCCCCCCCCCTCGCTTCAGATTTGTGTGAGCGTAGATATTCAGTGTACTCAGCAGGCTCCTCTTTGAAAACACACACACACACACAGCCTAATCCTTTTGTGTGTCCATATGGATGATGAACTATATGGTTGATTATAAAGCGCTCTGCCTCATAAATGAATGCAGATATCTGGCAATCAAAGCGCCCCTCAGTAGTCATTCGCTGTCTGTGTCTGCTTGGGTGGCTGTGGACTGGCTCTTTTGAATCATCACTCTCAACATCTAAATGGCCATCAGAACACATACTGTGTACAAACTGTAGATTTTCAACGTGATATTAAGGGTGGACGTAGGCTCTGAAGGTTGGAGTGGTTGACAATACGTTGACTCATCTGTCAATGCGGCAGCTTGGAAAAGTGTCTACAAGGAATCCACTGAGCAGGAGGGAAAATGGTCAGTGTAGGCAGTTATCTGTATGTCTATGTTGGAGAATTTTTACATAGGTTTTCTCGGCTGCCATTTTGGCAGCATCTGTTAAAGCACAGACCTGTCTCCAAGGAGATTATTATGTTTGTGGATGAGATGAATATCACTAAATCATCTGTCATCAGTGCATCTGTTAAAGGATACCAAGTGATCCTACAGTTCCTTGGTTGCATTTGAACATCGATTTGATTATTTGCTTAAAATTGAAATTAAAAGATGTGTTTGTTGAAAACATTCTTGGATTTTGCCGCCCAAATCCTGCAGCCTTCGGTTGTAGGCGTCTGACAAGTTGTTCATCTGTTTTTAACAGTGGAGGAAAATGTAGCCTGAACAGTGTTTGTGTTTGCCTGTCCAAACTTTCACCAGCCACAGTGGATGTTTTTGGTTTACTTATCTGACAGGCTTCCGATAGCCTCTCCAGACAGCCACGGGTTGTTTGTCAGACATCTCGCCGTGAATGCAAGGCGTGTCAAAGAGCATCGTGGGTCACCCACACATCATTGATGCTGTTGAAGCACCTGAAGCTGTATAATATGTGCAACAGCAGCAATCAAGCTTTCTGCTGACTGTATGTCTGTCTGTCCTCCTTTAATTAGGTCACTGACTCATTTCACTTGTTATGATGCACAAGAAAGACAGAGCTCCTTGGTGGGGAAAACAGGGTGCAAATTACGATGGTTGTGCTAATTTGGATTGTTCTGCTTGATTGACTGAGGGCTGACTTCCTTTGTTTGGAGCTGTTCATGTAACACAATATTTGGTGTAGGCGGATGGCTCCAAAAACGACATCCAACCCAATAAATGAAACAGCCTGTGATTTAAATAAGGGATCATATGTTGAACATCTTGTGTGCACATCGAAACCTCGAGATAATGAAAATAAACCTTGGCGGACAGCGTGATCCATTGCAGACAGACACTAACAGACACATATACACCCATGAATATTAAAACAAGCAGGCATATAATCAGTTTTGTAGCAAGTGTAACTGCTCGTTACTGAAGTCTCCATTTCCATCGTCAAGGGTTATTAGAGAGTTGAACTTTAACACTTGTGCAATTAATTCTGTTTAGTGGGCACATAGAACCTAAGGGCTTATTTCCCAAGAACCATTTTAACAAGCATTTCCAAAAGAATTTGTGGTTCCCGGGCCCCAGTCCTCTATTTAGTTAATTTATGCATAGCAAGGTAAAGGTTTGTGTCAGAGAGCCTTGTAGATAAGCAAAAGGTGGTGTTTATTGTGTTCACAGAACAACCAGCCTTCCTGCATAAATAAATTGTCACTCTTGTGGCTTAAGCTGCGAGGAAAACCAAAACAAGTCTTAATGCTGCAATAATAATATTAAGTTTCAATGAAAGCGGAGCTGTTGAATTTCCCTGCACTGTTTCCTAATGCGATGATGATTCACATTCCTAGTCTCAACCCCACTCTGTGTGCTGAGTTTAACCTAATTCAAAAGCCCTTTCCTGCGCTAGACGACATCTCTCTCCCGTATTGAAATAATGAGGCCAGATCCTTGCTCGTCTTCCTCATCCACCTAAAGCACTCGGTCATGTGTTAACACATCCTTCCTCCTACCCTTTCCTTCCCTCAAAGAATAACCATAGCTGTCTGAATTTTCCACCACCGACTGGAGCTACCAGCCTTCGATATCATTAGAGGTGCAGATCATGCGAGAGGACTACGCAGTTACTTTGCTACCTGATTAGATATATGCTGAGGAAAGGGGAAAATCAGTAGTAGACGACAGGCTGTCAGATCTCAGGGCATTCACTGAGTCATTGCTCCTATGGCCTCGACTAGAATAGCCCTCTAGAGATAGATGTCTCACTCTGCCTAAATATGGAACTGTTGGAGGGCTTTCTGCTCAGACCACCACAGCCTATTATCTGTCTGTATTTTGGGGCCGATTGGAGGAAACGTACACTGTTGGCCTGACTGCTCGTGCCCTTTGCAAACTGGGCTGTTTGTGTGCATCGCTGAAAGTGATACATGTTGTAATCCTGCTCAGTGGCTATAGTGATGTTTGTTACGGTCATACTGTTAAACAAGGTGAGCAGTGCTGTGATGCCAAGTCAGCAGCGGATCTGATTCAGTGGCTCTTAAGTATAGGTCAGATAAAGAAAGATGGCCCAGAAATGATTTGGTTTAATACACTATTATGGGATTAAATCTAATAGTTAGAGGGGAAACAGACAGTTGAGTGGATTGGCAAAAAAGAAATTAATCATCTTTTTTTTAATATATATATATATATATATATATATATATATATTTACATTTTTTATATATTAAGTAAGTATTAAGCAAAAATTTCAATCACTGTCTTGTCCCAACTCCTAAATTATGCTGCTTTTCAATGACTTATTTGATAGTGAATTACATAAATAGTAATAATACTACGACTAGGGTAGTACTTACACTATATTTTCTGAAGAAAACAGCTCCAAGTAGCAAAAACAAACCTGTTGAACAAGGTTAAAAGTCCTCAAACATCCTCAATGGTTTGATTGCATCTTGTTTTTAATCAGAGTTTTATAACAGCCAAATTAAACAAGCCTAAGGACCTTAGGTTGTGAATCATCTCACACGGGATAAAAATTATTGAGAAATCAATCACTGTAAATTAATTCTGAAATTGCCCCACAGCCATTTATTAGGATGTTAGAATTGTGGCGATGTGCTGATGTCTTTTGCTCTTCTCCACTTTGTATTTCTTGCTACCTTCCAGCCATAAAAATCCTAAAGAGAAAATCAGATATTATGAATTGTCCGCTGTAACACTGAACACATGCTGGTTGCTTGTACTTCACCATCACGTTGGCTTAGCTTCGGAGTGATCATTCTGAGAGGCTTAGGTGGGTAAACACATCTCACAATAGTGTTTATTCTTTTAAGACATACTTTTATTTGTTTTGCTTTGACCAGGTGCCAGTTGACCAGTCTTAGTCTTTAATTTATTTCTTAGGCAGCCGTGAATTTATTTCATGTCCAGCTTTATGTCATCATTGACTTTTATTTATTATGGCTTTATTGGTTGCAAAGCACCTTGTAATACTGTTTTGAAGAGGGCTATATAAAGTGAAGATGAAGGTTATTATTGTGCCATTTGGAAGTGGAGCGAGGAGGCTGTGAAAAAGTACTTTAATGCCATTTTTTATGCAATTATTCTAGATAACAATCTGAAAAAGATGGCAGTATGTAACGTTATTGATTTTTTTAAACTGTTCATCTTGGCTGTCTTGACTTAAACCATGCTGTGCACAGTTTACAGTAACCTTGTAGCCTAAATGTTGCAACTCGAAGTCTAAGCTGTGACATAGAATGAAAAGTCTCAGCTGGCTAACTCTGTTTTATACTGCAAAAAGCCTGTACTGTCAGCACTCGATTAGTCTCTGGGCTACATGTTTAAGCAGCTGCTTTCTAAGTTAGGTACTGCATCCACAGCCCACTGTTCTTTTAAAACCATTTTGAAACCTTTCAATCACTCAGTAGTTGTTATCCTTCTATCACAAAAAAAAAAAGTCAACACATCCCCTGTCCACACTTCTCCTCTCTGCCCTTCACCTCCCTGCACCCCCACAAAGCTGTCACCTCTAAATAGAAGCACAAACACACACACACACACTCTCATGCATGCATGTATTTCTTCCCACATAGCCTAAATACACGTTAATGGGATACACATCAATTACCACACACACATTCGTACTTGTGTGCTAGCACACATAGACATTGCCTGCAGCTGTATATTTAGTGACACACACAGTGCCATTAGGGAGCATCAGCGTACAAGGCCAGAGTGATTGTAAGAAGCTCACTCAAAGGTCTGCCGATTATTTTGGTCTCTGCAGGAAATCATTTACAATAGCACTTGCCCCCTCCTCTCTTCCCAGTTCAGTCCATTTAAACAGTGTGTTGCTGTATGTGTGTGTGTGTGTGTGTGTGTGTGTGTGTGTGCCGTACATATGCAAGTCTTAAGTTAGTCACCACAATATTGATGGGGAAATTCTTTGCTGTGTTGTTTGTGCGGTCGACTATAATGTGCTGAGGAGGCCTCACTTGTTTAGAGAATGGGGTGCTTGGAAATGAGTCATACACAATGTGATGCAACACAGCGGAGCAGATTTGAATTATGGGGCAATGAACAATGAGGTCATCACAGGGCTGGGGGCATAAATCTCCAAGTGCCGTGGTATAACACAGCATTTCTTATCAATGGAGGAAACTACAGCACAGTTTGAAAATGTAGTATTGTTTGTGAAACTGATTCAGTGTTGCAAATAAAGGACCGGGTTGGTTACTCTAGTGAGCGAGGGGCTGAGACAATGGAAGGGGAATTCTGGTTTGATTGCAATGACCTCGTTTTTTGAGCACCGTTTACTCCAACCAGCAACAGTTACATTGTGTCACTCGTATCGAATGATCACATTGAAATATGACAGATTCTCTCCAGATTCTTCAATTGTGGCAATTTCCCCTTCCCCCCCCAGCTTTTGAAATGTTTGCATGCTTTTTACATCCACCATACTGGATCCAATGATATTTTCCATATCTTTTCCTTCTTCAGCAGATTGTCTACAATCAGCGTCTGCTGTAATACCATCATCCCTAGGCCCCTCTTAAATTTCCTGCTTACTGGGCTTTTACTTTAACTGCATTACATACATCTTCCACTCCCTGTTCATCTGGTTCCTTTCAGCATAAACCAGGCTGAAAGATCTAGCTCGAAGCGCTCTGATGCGACTTGTCGTTGATGGTAAATTAGAAAAAATAATATTGTCATTTATTGTGCCTGTTCAGTGGCACAGCTGTGATCTTGATTGATATCGAATGGCATTTTCATTCCAAGTCTTTGAGAGTGAGAATATGTGCCAGGGAGTATTGATCTGGAGCTTAGTTGATGGTGCAGTGTGATAGGCTGAAGAAGGGCAAGTATGACTAGATGGTCATGCTTGATGGAACAAAGATATTAACAGAAGTAGTAGTGATCAGTGGCTTGATAATGTATGTTTATATCATTTGCACTGTTTTGTGTTTTTACCCTCATGTTATCAAGTCTCAAGTGTACATATAGCCTTAGGTTAGGTCTGTCTTAGGTTAAATCCTGTGCTCAAATCTGCTATGCTACCTTTAGCGCATTCACAACATGTGACTCTAAAATATCTTGTGCAATTCAGTCTCCACTGAGGATAATACAACTCATTTGAGATAAAAGCGCCATGCCCCTTTGGCATGTATCAGCACCCGCCAGTTTTTCCCCCGACATATCTTTCACATTTCGCAATAAAACCATTTTACCACCTCTGTGTTTTGCAAGGGAGCCTGATAGTGTCACACCAAGACAGATGGGTACCTCTCTGGCCTGTGGGCCTGCAGCAATAACTTACATGGACCACATGTCTGTTTTCTAACCATGTAAGAAATTGTATGCCTGCTCTCCTGCAGTGTGCTTACGTGTGTTTTGAACCCTCTGATTCGCTCTCTCTCAGACGAATGTATGATAGATGAGATAGTATCCATCGCGAGTATCAAGATGGGAGTGAGCTGGAATTGGACAAGGACCTTTATTGTAGAGTGAGTGTGAGCTGAAGCAAGCCTTTGATGAATGATATTTGGAATTGTAAAACCAATCTTTGTGTAAAACCAATGTCAGGCAATTACTATCAGCCATTTTTATGGTTAGAATGATGTATATCGATGTGTATCGTTTTCTTTGTGTGTGTCTGTGTATTGAAACATCTTATTGTCTGGGGCTGAGTACAGTTGATTACAGTTCAGTGGGTCATGATCGCTGGACAAATCAACCAGTTTTTTGTTTCATCATGCACACCTCCCCTCTTCATCCCCCCTCTCTCCCTTTCTCTTTTTCTCTCTCTCTTTCCTTCAAAGATTTATGTGGGGCACATACAAGAGTCTTTAATTTTACGCCTGGGTAGACCATACACACTACTGCTCCATATTCTTTATGCTTATATCGAATCTATTGAAGGCCGGGGGGAGAATTGTGATTTTAACATGGACATATAGGGGACTCCACCCTTTTAAAATAAGGCACCACGTTGCCTCATTTGAAAGGGCCGTAAATCTCCACCAACAGGCATCAGTACCAAACGCTGCTCTCTTATGGCACAGTTTGTTGTCTGAAGCATAATTACACAGGGTAATACATGAAAAAAACAATGATAGCATACTGTAGAGTCATCCTAATTACATACAGCAGGCTCATGAGTAATGGGGGTGACATGGGACATCAATACAACCATTGCCTCTCATAATAGAAAACACCATTGTTTTACTGTGAGAAAATGGTCAGCATCTATCATGTCCAATCTATTGTGTTGTTTTTTTTTCTTGATTTTTTTTCTTTTGCTGGAAGACATTGAACCTCTTCCTTGTCCTCATCACGTACATCCATTGTTCAGTCAGGCTAAGCCACTCGCCATCCAAAACCCTCTCAGCCAGCGCCCTGCCCTCACTCGTACAGTAGAGAACGCTATGAGCGTTCATCATTTTCCCATCTAAATCTCTCTCTGTGTTGTCTTCATCTTTGCTCTGCTGGTTGCTCTCAGAGGAGCCCTCTCACCGTCATTTGATCAAAATCTTACTTCTGTCCCCTCTTATGAACTCAAACGCTGTTCAATCTTATCCTTACTGTCAAAATGGTAGTCAGCCACTATGGTTACTAAAAAAAGTTACCATAGAAGGGAAAACCTGAAATTATGCCTGTGCAGACGTAGGAAATTGAGCTATTGGTTGACATCAGCGTGGACTATATTCAACTGTTGTTGGTGGTTATTGGTTAGCAAAATGGTCAACAGCAACAAAAAAGACATTAAAAGAAAGGGCTGTGTCCTGTATGGCCACCTGAGGTTAAAGGCCTCATATTATGCAAAATGCTTTTCAGCATAAATGTTTGCCCCGGTGTGCCTGGAGACCACCAAACTTTAAAAAAAAGGCCGTCCTCTCTCTTTTTCTCCCGCTCTGTCATTCAGTAAATGTGCGTGAAAACGTGCTGTTTAGATTTGTCTACCCGTGTGATGTCATAAGGGGACCCGTTGATCATGCCCCAGTAATACAAGGATGTTTAAGGCGAGAGCAAAACAGCAGATCTTCTGTACTGTTCTTCTAAAATAGAGCGTATAGAAAGAGGCTGAAACCAGCTGCAGCAGCCACGTCTGCTATGGGGGGAAATAATGATAACAATAAACCAAGTAAATCTCTTTTAGTAGGACCTCCAAACATGAGTATGAACTTTAGAATAAGCATAATATAGGACCCTAAAGGTTCTAATATGAATATAATTCCTAGTGATACCGGGCTGATGTGTCCATAGACAGAATATAATAAATCATTTGTTTCATTCAGTTGCAGCTTTCCAGAGTGTTCCCTGGCAAACTGTCGACTTGTGCCCTCTGAAAGCAACAACGAGAAAAAAAAATTAGGATTTAATGAAGAATTCCTCTTCAGGGAGGGAACAAAGCGATGCATACATGGACTTTTGCAAAGGCTGCATCTTTAATCTCCCCTTTCCCCCTCTCCACTTGTTCACATAAACGAGTCCTAATGGAAAGTCTCATTCCCCACCTAGTTCCAACTCCTAATACAAACTTGTTCCCTCACCAACTCGCCTGTGCATCCGTACCTGATCCTTTTCCACCTCTCTTCCTCCATTCCTCATTCATTGATCCCTCCATTGTTGACCAGCTCAGAGTGAATAATGTATACCGTGTTCTGAGACAAGCAAACGAGACTTGAACGAAGGTGCTGTAAAGGTGGGGGAGCTTAGCCTCTAACTTATTTCTCGCCAGTGCTCTGTTGCTTCTGGCAATGCTCCTGCATTGTAGTGTGCACATACACATATAACACTGGGGGTATACACTCATTCACATGCATACGCAAGCAAAGGCATGCATGTACACAAGCAAATACAGTGAACCCATCTTTTGTTGTTTTATCCATCCATCAAGCCATAGAGATATTGCTCGTGGCCTCCTGTACTGGCTAATTACTGCACAGCCCTGCCAGAGAGCTCCACACAGGTCCAGGCTCTGACACTATATATGGATGTGTGCGTATATGTACTACAGCATGTTGATGCACTTGTTTTTGTATGCTTGTGAAATCTTGCATGGCACGCAGACAAAAGCTCTGGAACAGAAAAATTCAAGGCCAAACACAGATATGCTGTTTCCTCGGCCCCATCAGCCCTCTCAATAGAAACAGCAAAATATACACACACACAAACACACAAAACTAATGTTTTTGTGCCAAGAGGGCCACACACAAACCCATGTACAGTGTCAGTCACTATACACACATTCATATTGAGATTAACCCTGGTGAGATGAGACCGCAAAGCTTAACCACAAGAGACGGTGGGGAGGAGGGTGGAGTGGAGGTGGGCATTGTGAAAAAAATATATATAGTTATGGAAAACAGGGGAAGATGCAGAGGGAGGTAGGGAGACAAGGCACAGATACAAAAAGATATAAGAGACATTGTAACTGTGAATAACTGCCACTCTGCATTGTAGTAACAGAGCTAACAATTTCCCTTTCTGTAAAGTGTCTCTGGCATTTGGCAGTGAAATGCCACCCATATAAACCAGTTATCATGGCACAAGAGAGCTTTTTAGCTGTAAACTGCCAGCGAGCTCAGAAATAGACCATTATAGACTTTGATACCCCCACACTTAAGAGGTCATTATGAGGCAGAGCACACACATGTGCACGTGTGCATACACACACACACACACACACACACAGGCGCACAAACACTAAACAAGCAATCATGAAAGAAAGTGGCTTGTGAACTGTCTGGTTCTTGATGTTTGTACTTGGTGTTTGAGTGGGTTATTGCTGTTCACGCAATCTGGAGGGGGCCATTATTCACATTGCACCCCACATTCACTACATATTATGGCTATCTGTCTCTATTGTGAAAAATGACAAGGACTACACTCCACTGAGCTTGACTAACCCCCACCCTTCTACCCCTCTATATTTCTGTCTCCCTCTTTGCCTTTCTGTCTCTCCCTTTTACTCTCTACCCTCTCTCTCTGTCTCTCCAGGACTAGGACGTCCAGCTGCCATTGAGATGTGATTCTCTGGGGCTTCATTTCACTTTGACAAAGCAAAGTACACAAGAACAGGTAAGAATATGTGTGCGTGCAAGTTTGACTGCACTGTATCTCGCCTTATGATAATTTTAGCCATATTTAACCAGGGATGTTGACTCAGAATGCATTTTTATTTACAGCGGGCTTATTCAGGCCTGGGGGATAGTCACGCAAATATATATACACACCTGGTGTGTTGTTTTTGCAGACTCTACAGTACACATTTTGCTTTTTTAGAACCCAAATATGACCCGGCGTTCTCCCTGGAGATCTGAGGGTTCCATCTGTGCCAGGAAGTGCTCTAATTGGCCCGACAAATGCGTCCTCTCAAACTACTAATCCAATCAGATATGACCCACCGAGCTTCAAAAAGAATACAGAGCAGTATGCAATATGCAGCGTATATAACAACAAAATAGGATAGAATAGAATAGTAATGTGTTTGGGCAGTGTGTGCTGTGAGCACAAAAAAGAAAAAATATCAAATTAATTGCAATCAGCCTGCCGTTCTTGGAAGGTATCAACAGGAGTTAAACCACAAACCAAGACCTTCATCTGCCCATGAAGCCACTCACTACAACTTATTTACAGTGTATTTACAAGCTGCGCTGGGCCTGTAAAATGTCGAATTTACGAGCTCCTTTTTAATTAGAAATACTGTCTCCTAGAGTTGGGCTGATGAATTGCACATTCAATTTATTGACGATAGAGGAGGATGCAGTTCTTGGATATTGACAGCTAGTCAGAGTATCCCGGTTGACATCAGTTTTTCACTGAGAGGAGAAATATGTTGCATCTTTGCTGTATAAAAACCCTGAGGCCATGTTTTCATGTGGGATCCTTCTTCTAATTGATTGAATTGACTGAGAGCAATGTGAATGATGGTGCGCTCCCTTGTGTGTGCCATGCTCTCCTTCTGTGTGGTTTGGCAGTTTGTTATGTTGTTAGTTTTATCTTTTTAATGGCCAAGGTCATTTCACTAAAGTGTCCTACCACTTGAATAAAGTATTAAAGGAAATACACAAGGACGTGTGTGGGACAGGTCATGTGAAAATATAAATTATAAGAATCAAAAGATCTGCTAATTTTGAGTTTTATTTTTTACAACAGAGGTTGTGGCAATGGGTTTTTAATTCAGCTTGAAGCTAAAACATTTGTTTATCCTCATTATCTCTACATTGTCTCAGTTTGGATTTATTTAGTGATGTGACCCAAGTGTGTGCCTGTGTGTGTGTGTGTGTGTTTGTCTTTCCATTTTAATACACTTCCTGTTCTGTGTGTGTCACCACACCACGCATGATTTCCTTCTTTGACTCTCATGACTCTGAATAGTTGCTTTGAAATGTAATTCTGTGATATCAAGGCCGCATTTTGTTTTTATTTCACTGAAACAATGAGAGACATAGGAGAACAATAGGAAAAGGGATATATCATTCTTCATATGGGGGATGTGTCCTTTTTCTCTGTGTAAAACAGGTGTTTCCTGATCTGCATGCACAAACACGCAATCGTCATTTACCACATTAGTAAGGAGAGTGCAGATTGAAATACAATGCGTATCAGTTTCATTGGTTAAACAATGATTACATGTAAAGTGAACCACACGGCAGTACAGTACACATATGCATGGGCAGATAAGCAGATATGCTCATCTGGACATGGTGCATTTATACCAAACGTAACAAGCACTGTAACTGAAAACTAGGTCTAAAACTGAATTTAAAAAAATCCTTATCTGCTTGTAAAACCAACATGCATAAAAGAGCTGAAGAAATTTCCTGCTATAGCAGCCCTCACACAAATTGCACCTGATGTCTCACACATACACACACACGCACACGCACGCATGCACACAAACCCTCCTTGCTCCCCTGTCACCACCCCCCATGAATACAGGCTTATTGTCTTATAATGTGACCTTTGCCTTGAGTGGAGAGGCCTTTGTCCTAAGACAATAGAGTCCATATTTTAAGCCATGCCAGTCAATGCCGTCCACACAGCTGCCAGAGAATGGGTTCAGATTGTCCAGGGTCCAAGTTGAAGGCTTTGAGGCAAGCACTTGTGGCGTGTGTGTGCGTGTGTGTGTGCGCGCGTGCGTGTTTGCTTGTCAGTGCCTGTGTGTTTTTGTCTGTACTTTTTGTGTCTGTAAGATGCAAGCCTTTTTTCCAGAATCAGCAGATGGGTCTGTGCAATTAGACTCAGCCGTCTTCCCTTGTGTGCACACATGCACACGAGCACACAAACACAACAGACACACGTATGCTGTGCATGAAACAGATGTCTCTGAAACACTAGACCTGACAGATACTGTAATGGAGGGGGAAACTGAGGAATGACAATAGAGTTGCCAGGGCAACGACTAAACATCACTCAAATCTATCTATCTATCTATCTATCTATCTATCTATCTATCTATCTATCTATCTATCTATCTATCTATCTATCTATCTATCTATCTATCTATCTATCTATCTATCTATCTATCTATCTATCTATCTATCTATCTATCTATCGAGCCTTTAACATACATAAAACTTAACAACAAATACACAGGTGACATTACAAAACACAACCTCAACTATAAATATGCACATTAAGTTTAGAACCCAACTAGGAAATACAGCCAGAGCAATACAAGGCACAAACTATATTAGAATAAGACAACATAAAGAAATCTGTACCACATTAAAGGGATACAAATCTCTGCTCATACACACGAGTAGAATACCACCTGACTATCTCAGTACAGCATCTCCACTTTTAGCCTCACCAGTCATGTATTGACCTGCAGTAACAGATAGGCTCAGAGGAAATGAGCTTGTGACTTAAAGGTCACAGTTTAAAATCTGAGTAGTACAGTAGCTGTGAAAATCCTGGCAGTTTAAATCCCTCAACAACTACCATCAGGGCTGCGACCTCTGGGCACTTAACCTTTAACTGTTCCAGTGGAGCAGCTCAGTGCCCAATAGTGCGAGACTGTGCGGCTGTGCTGTGCAGCTCCCAGGTGTGACTGTGTTAATGTGTGAATGTGGTCCGGCCTTCCTTCCTCTCAACTGCTCCCCCTCAGCTGTTCATGCAAACATGAGTGTGTTCTTTCGTAGTCAATGAGCCACGCTAAATGAGGCTTATGACTTCATAGCCTACAAATGGGTGGCATTTTCAGTTATTATTCCAGCTTTGAGTGTTAATAGTTTCATTACTAATTTGATGTACTGCATCAGTGACAGTCAGGATGAATTCAGTTGATTTTAGTTCATTATTATATTGTTTATTGTTAATGCGTGATGCTGCCTGGTGGCTCAGTATCCTGTTGACTGTGCTAAACATACCAATCTGTCCCTCGTGTGCACTTTTTTTCTTCCCTAGGATCAGGACAGGGCAGCAGGGGAGCACACACACACACACACACACACACACACACACACACACACACACACACACACACACACACACACACACACTCAGACACCTAAAGAAGCACACATACACACTGATGTAAATGTATAAACAAAGACTTGCACACACACACACCACTTCCAAACACATTGCTACCATAGTGGTTCAATCCCCCACACACCCTCCACAACACACACACACACACACACACACACTTGACAACAGGGAATAGCCCAGAGAGATGCTCTTTGTCAACAACTTGGAAGAAAGCAGCTATTTAGGGCCACTGTATTCCTGGAAGGATAAGCCATCTTATTTGTGTGAAGAGCCTGTGTGAAACAAAACAAGTTATGGCAGTTACTATCACTCTCTCTTCCCCACTGCTTCTTCTCCTATTTGTGGCGTTCTGCTCATAAACCGCTGCTAATTGTGTAATGTACAGTATATTGTGAATGTGGATTTCCAACGGGCTTGGCGTGATGACGAGCAGATGCACGCACAGATGTTTTCCCTCCATGTGCCTGTTTACTAGTTCAATTATCCCTATCGCATACTGTAGAGATTTGTTGTTCTACTTAGGCGCTTCAGCATAGATTCCGACAAAAACACTAGTTAGTGAAGTATCACAAGCCTGTGTTAACTCCATTCCTCCTGGCACTAAGTCATATACAATTTGCTTGATACATTTAGGTGTATTAAAATGTAAGAAAAAAACTCCAATTGTCAAAACTTAAATACATTTAATTTCGTTATGTTTTATCATGCAACATGTAGAAAAACAAAAGATGGCTGACTTGGTTAAAGGTAGAAAACTGATTGTGCTGTTAATACCGTCAAAGCATATATGCTGCTGTGCCAACTTTTGAGGCTGTCGCATGGAATAATGCACACCCCACTGACATCCTATGTGACCCTCTCAGTCAACTTGTGTTTTCGGAACTTGGATCTATTCAGAATTACAATTTTGATAGGGAATCAATGTTCAAGATATCCAGCTACAACCTGAATATGAGATCTGAGCAGCAGAGGATGAATTTTTGATCAAATATTTCACACTGGCTCAATTAAGCATTGATGAAACAAGGAGTGCACATAGTATTGCACACTCTAGTTTTCTTTTGTTTGAACTTTGTGACTTTGTAATTTTAGAGTAAACTATTCTCCCACTATTTCGGTGCTCACTGTAATATACAACAGTGTATATGTCAGTTTAAAATATGAAACTCAACAATAAATTGTGCAAAATGCCATTGTGTTTGAAATAGAATGAAAGCCCAGTAGCATGTACATGTACGGTATGGCATACGACATGTGTATCAGCATCAGATACAGGAAACTATAAACATTCAAAAATCTATTACAGAATGGAGATACACAGCACATAACCGTTGTGGTCCATCCACTGCTCCTTTCAATTACTGTATTTTCAATGCAGCTGCCTGCTCTTGTTTGTTGATTGGAATACATCAGCACACCAGGGATATGAAATTGCAATAAGATCTGGACCTCTACCCTGCGTGATTTGAATATGAAATGATTAGATTATTGATTTTGGTTATTTAGGTCTCCCGCCTGAGATGATATTGTAGCAGCGCAATCACCATAGCTGACATTTAGCACTGTGTTTACCTTTGCTGTCCTCATTGATTGCTTCAAAATCACTACCCATACATCTTGCTGGAGCTCATTGTATCACCAGTTTTATGCTATCTCAGAATAGTGATAGATACAGCTTATCAAAAATGCAACAGTTGTGGTCTGTGGCGGTGAAGAAAATAACCACATTGCCTCGCAATCACAGAATAGTCATTCTTACAGGCTTGCATTTCAAAAACCATTGAATATCATTATAATAGTACGGGATGCAGTGCATATAGGGGGTGAAAGACTCTATACATATGTTTGATACCACAGGAATGGTATTTGGAGGTTTTCTTCATAAGCCTGATGAGGGTTTGAACTTCAATCTGTTGATATGCCAAACCTTTTTTTACAACCGCACACAAAAAAACTAAAACTCAGCCTCGGCCCAGCAGGGAACAGTAACAAGTCTTGATTTTTATGTATTAATGTGCCAGGTACATTTCTTGAGCTGAATAACCACCGCCGCACCTCCTCATTCCCAGTAAACTTTGAAGAAAAACTCTTCTTCGGTTTTGATTTTCAGAGAGAAGTGAAAATGTAATATCTAACAACAGTGTTTGCTGACAAATATTCCCATACCACTGTGGACACCTGTCATGAGACATTTTACACATAGCATAGCTCTGATCAACACAGCCGGCAAAGTGACTCAAAAAAATTGTAGCGTTAATGTTCCTTCAATATAGCATTGAAGGAAATATTTCCTCTAGTGCCTTTTCTTACACAGGAGTCAAGGTGACAGTCTGCAAATGAATGTACTCTCCTTTTAGCTATATCTCTCTGTATTTCCAATGCCATTTTCTCAGCAGTTAGACAATCCAGCGTTAAGTGGCTCCTTTTATATTTATATTCCAATGTTGGTGCTTATGCATTATTAAATTATGAACAAGGCCCTGTAAGCGCCCCAGAAAGGCCTCTTTGAATAAATATTTCAAGACTCTGATATACACAGTTCATATCTGCTCTGTAATGCAAGAGGCAAAGGTTCGGTCCTAATGTCTTATGCAGAAATCCCTTTTTTTCCTAACTGAATCAGTGGAACCTACATTTGGTCTGAGTTTTTGAACTATAATTTGCTGATTCTGAATATCTTTGAAAGTTTGCATGCGTGTACTTCTGAGAAAGTATTGGGATCTATCTAGCATTTAGAAAGAGGGGAAAAAAAAAACACTGCCTAAGTAGGAATCTCATTATCTAGGGCCTGAGAATCTACAGAAGTCTTTCATCTGAGGTTATTTTGAAATGGAGAACAATGGGTATAGAGGACCTGAAGACGGCAAACATTTTTAATCTTCTTTGCAGAGCAACAGAGGGAGCTGGATTGACAGGGTGGATGATAGAGGGGACAGCAGGAGAAAAAAGACTCAATGGAAGAAAAAGGCAGCAAGAGGGAAGAGCTACAGTTAAAAGCAGATAAGTGAGCAAGAATGGATTGAGGATAACAATAGGGGATGAAAATAAATAGAGGAAGAGAACAGAATTGGAAAAAAAATATTTATAAATTGAAGAAAAAGCTCAAAAACATAGGCTGCATGTGAACATTCTGGTGTATTCTCCGGCTAACCAAGCATGGGCCTTTCATGAGGGTTTAAATCTAGGCCACGAGTGTCGTATCCTGCCTGTTTGTCTGCTTCCTCTTTGATGTAGCATCATTCATTGCTGAGGTGGCTGTTCTCTGTACAGTACAGGACAACTTTCTCCCTCTCTCTCTCTTTTCCTCTGTCTCACAAACACACACACACACACACACACACACACACAAACTTTGCCCCTCTCTGCTTCTCGCTGTAAGGCATGGCTTTGACGGATCCATTGTGACAGTACTGGGTTCAGAGCAGTGACAGAGAGGAAGAGAGGGAGATGGCGATGGGGGAGAGAAAGGGTGGTATGAAGGAGAAGACAGATGAATCAAAGGGAGGAAAACAACAGCCGTGGCAGTGGAATCAACATCACTGCATCTCTAGTTGACATAATTGATTGTATCAGAGGCAGTTTTGTAAACCATTAACTTCCCCCTTATGGGTTACTCAGCTGCACTGCCACGCAGATTCAAAAGACTTTGTGCTTGCTGTACTGTAAGACTGTGTGCTTGCGTGTGTGCTTGCGTGTATACTTCATGTGGCACAGTTGTTTGTTTTCTGCTATGATTTATTCATATTTGCTTTGTTTTTATTGCTTTGTCATTAGCTAAAGACTCAACCACTTAATCAACCACTCTAAGGTGGCAAATATTGACCAGACACAAACAGGAGTGAAGAGTAATTTGCTGCAATGAAACCAACTGTATCCAGCAGTAACAGCAGTTACTGCAGAAAGAGTAAGGTTGAGGTGGTCGGAAGTGTGAAGGCTACTTAGCTGAAGTTTGTAACAGATGGTAGAAGTAGTTAATAAAATCAGATATTGCACTCTGTCTGGACAGTCTAAGGGGCAGCGAAGCAAGGCTACTATTACTACTATTACATGTGTGCACGGTACATGTGCATACATGTTGCCTTTTCAATTATACAATTCTACGGCATTATCATTTTTATATGTTGAAAAAAAAGCTCAGCTCAGTTTTGACCATAATATGTAGCTATTTCCTACTTTTTGGCTTTATAGGGAAATATAGTTTATAATGTTTTCTTTGTGAAAAAATGTGCCATATAAATTTGATATAGATATATTTCCTGTTAACTTCAACACTTGATCTTTTTTATACCGCTATCTGATGTCTTCAGGTTTTGTTTTATGAATCTTGATGAAGGAGGCTATTTGAGGGTACCAAATCGATTGACAGGAAGGAAAAAGATAAAGGCCTTAGGTTATTAACTTGTTTTAAGATTCTTCTCGACCCTCTGATCGCTTTTGGCACTCCCTCTCTCTCCCGCTGCACCCCCCCATCCTCTGGGTCTCCATCCCTCCCTCTGTATCCTCTCCTTTATCCCATCTTTCCATCTCAATCACCCTCAGCCTTTTTCTTTTCTGACCTCATCCAAGTATCTCTTCCTCCATCTTCTCCCTTCCTTTCATATCCTTCATCTCCCCACCTCTGCTTCACGCTGCTCCATGCTCCATTCTCTCTTGCACATCTCTGCCTCAGCCTGTCTTGTCTCATGAGGGAGGGAGGGCGCGTAGAGTTGATTAGACTGGAGCATTAGAAAGTTCAGAGCAGAGCAGAGCAGAACAGAGTGTGGTGTCTAGCCGCCAGGCGGTGCAGAATCAAAACGGCAGTGCCTTACAGATGAGGTCGTTGGCGGTGGATTTTCAGGGTGGTTTTGGTGCATCGGATTTCTGGGAGCGTCCTCGGAGCAGCCAGAGGCAGCCATGCGGAAACAGCAGTGGTCCGGTCAAAGCCGGAGCCTCCCCAGACGCAATTTTCTGACGGGCATAGAATGTCTAACATGGAGGGAGAGGATGAGGTGCGCAGCCCAGAGCTTTGAACTATTTTAGTGTGGAAATTATTTTAAAGGGATAGATCTCTTTAAAATAAAAATTAGTTTTTCTCATGTTAAATGCAAAAGAGGCCAGATTCAGCCTTGCTCTGCTCTGCCACAGTCACATTATTCTGAATATAACATGTTGAAATAAAATTAATGCTTTGATTAAATTATGAAAAAGGTGCAATGAGAAATTTTAAACCAACAAATAGGGGGATTACAAAAATCAATCGGACCAGACAGTGCTAAACTACTGACATTCATTTTTCTCTGAGGACTTTGAATTGAAACCACAATGACCAAAACATGTCACATTGATGTTGGGGTGACCTATACCTTTAAGGCTACACTCCACCACTCTGCAGTTCTTTGCTGTGAAGCCACACAAAGGATTTACAACCAGCGCTGTATGAAATAAATTGCCAACCAGGCCACTTGTCTTGGGGGCACAATGACAATTGTGCACATTCCTACAGTAAACCAGCCCCTCACCCACCTACATATGCACACATATGGTCACTCATCTGTGTGTATGTTCTGTACATTTTAGAAAATAGCCAGTGGGAGCAGCCACAATGCATCTGGCCGTACCAGCCAAATGTATGCATTAAAAACGAGAGACACAAGATGACATGACTGTTTGTCTTGTTGTGTTAAAATTTGGCACGCACAAACATGTGACATTATTAATTGTGATTTTAATGTGGTCCGAGGGGGCTTGTATGTGAACTCCCCCCACCCCAAAACACCCTGACACATGCAACAGTACAGATACGTGTTGTGGCCGACATGTCAAGACATCCATATTGTAAGGAGTTGACAGTATGTTTTCCCTAAGCCTCTGGTCACAGGAGGGGCCACTCGCTGCTAATCAGTATCTTAGGTTTCATCAGCACAGGGCAATTATGAGGGTTGGCCCTCTATTCAAAATCACTCATGATGGTTTAAGTGTGTGTATGCTTGTTGTATATGTGTGTCTTTGTTTGCATTGTGCACGCTTAGTGTGTGTATGTGCTTGTTTGCATGTGCAAACAGTGTGTGCTTGTGTCTTCTGTCTCTCATTATAGGCCACAGGCCAGACTCCCACCAGTTCCTATCCTGATTAGTCATCTCTTCAGCTCCACACTGCCAAATTAGCTACCTGAATTTGTGTGTGTGTATGTGTGTGTGTGCATGGTCAGTCTAATCAAAATTCTCAGAGACTGTCTACCTGGGCTGATGATAATATGCCACACTACCCATACCTACTCACACTCTGTCACCCACACAACCCCATTCAAACCTCTCCATCACATACAGGCACTGACGCGCATACACGCACACACATGCACACTGTAATGGTCCATGGTGGTTAAACCTACCCCTAGCAAGCCAACTGGAGGTAATTTACCGTAGCTTGGCGGACACATGCCATTTTACTGAACACGGTGCATGGCCCCCTGAGCTTTGTTCCGCTCAGACTTCTCTCCAGCAGAGCAAAGAATGAATAACTGAAAAGACTAAAGAGAGGGGAAAAGAACAGGTGAAGAAAAACTAAATGAAAAAAAATGGCAAGGGGAAAAAAGGATGCAGAAGCTGCTGAGCTGCTGCTCCTGTAAAATCATAGCCTACTGCACAACAAATAGGTGTGATTAAATATGTATGTCTATAATAGAACATTTCAGCATATATGCTTCAGTGCATTATTATCTTTTGTACAAACACAAAAAATTCCTCCTCTGGCTGTACTATCTCAACAAATATTTTAACAAATGATTTTACAAATTGAGGGGCTTATGCACATGCTTTCTTTCAAAACTGTCACAACTGAAGAATCCCACCTAGTTTACTTCCACTCTGCTTAGGGAGAATACGTAAATATTGTTACAGATGGACTCCAAAATATTAGAATTTGTATAGTATCTAGATCTTTCCTTTTTGTTTTTTATGCTTTTTATTTATTTTACACACACACACACACACACACACACGTCCACATGGTATTCTTTTAGGCACAAGCACGGGGTAGACTACAAACGCAGCATGGACACATTTGAGACTCTGCCTGGAGGCTGAGGGAGAAGGGCATCTGGTCTCCTAGTGATAAGCATGTGTGTGTGTGTAAATGTGTGTATTTGAGGACGCGTGCACGTGTACATGCGCGTGATGTGCGTTGACAAGGTAGCCCAATCCGGTCAGCACTCATTAGTGAAAGAGAGAATCCCCGAATGAGGAGTGCTGTGACAGGCAGGACTCTCGTTAAGAGACTACACACACACATACTCACACACACACACACACACATAGGGTCAGACCGCCTTGGTGCACAGAATCAGCCCAACATCAATTAGTTCATGGATGCATGCAATATAGTCTGTGAGTTAGTGGCCCCAGCAACAGCTCTTTTAATGCCCACCCTGTAGGAAATAAAGATTCAGGGCAGGAAAATATAGGACATAGAAACCAAGTCACTTGTGCATGTAAGACTTTTGGGGAGCAAATTGTCCTAGTGGTACACTAAATAATAGGCTGTTGTTAAAAAAAAATTACCTCCATGTAGTAAGGTCACATTAATTTAATTATTATCACTATTTTTTGTCACATATATTGTGAATGTTGTACACTATAAATTTTGGTGGCAAAATAGTCTGAAAGGAACAAAAATGTAATGCATGTTCATAGTGCTGGAATAATTAATAGACATCTACCAAGCAGATATAACTGGAGCAGAGACAGCTAGAAACAGCAGGTAAAGCGAAGGACTTGGATCCATGAACGGCTATTTGTTTTGGTCTGATCCTGCTTGTTAGTTGATGCTTTGCTCAGTTTTATGCAGATGCTGCTTATCTGCCAGGGAGAGTCTCCGGTGAGATATAACTCGCTCAGGAAAGGAAATATTGAATTCATTTAAAATATATGGCTCGATTATTTCATCATTTTAGCAGTGAGTGGGTTCAGATGGGGCATATGATGTTTGTCAAACCTTATGTGCACAATCAACTGATGAATATGGGGTGTAAACACATCACATATGTTCTGATAATTAGCACCATTACTGCCTGTTTATTCATGATATATTAACCAATCAACAGATTAAGATAATGAAAGGAAACAGGTTAGATGCTTTGGGCGATTACCATTGTCTATGGAGATGGAAGACATTTTTACGTCATTATCTGAGCATATGGGAGCATGCAGCCCTGCTGAATTATGAACATAACTTGAGTGACTTGAGTTTAAATTAGTCCTGGTCTGCTCATGGCTGTCACGCAACTATTGTCCGTAAAGGCACAGTGAGTGTGGCGGAAAAGAGGGGGTTAATCAACTGATGGGTGAGATGGTGGTGGAGCATACGGGGTGATGGAATAGCTTTTGAATTATGGAACAGTGGAATGCTGTGACTGGTGGCGTCCGGCCATATGTCAGTGTATGCCTCCTGTGTCTAGCTGGGGACAGCTGGTCAGATTGCTCATGTTCAACCGAGTTAGGGACCAATCAATCAAATGGGGGCAGCTTGTTGAGTTGTTTAAGCGAGGGGAAGATTAAAGCATGGGAGTCTATTGTGATTCTATCACTTTGGTGCCATTATGGAACTGTTGGCAGATGCGATCACTCTCCATTGAATCAATTGCACTACCTGATATTTAGAAAGGTGAATGTGTTTGTCGGAGCAGCAAGGTCATTTTAAGGTTTAAAAGAATGCCTGAGGTGATCCAAACTGGAAGGGATTACTCTTACTCCCCTTCCCTCTGTTGATCCTGTTTTGGTTTGTGTAACAAATCTATGCTCTGTTGAAAACCAAATTTTGATATCAAGACACCAGGCTGATTAAGAGCTCACTTTAAAAGAAAAAAAAAACAAAAACAGAAACTCTCCATGATATTTCTCAAAGTCACATGTCAACGTTGTTGGTAGTTAAAACTTGTTTTCCTCCCTCTCAGCCGATGGCAAGCTTTTACACACTTATCAAATGGAAATGTGTATATTCGTGTCACTGAATCAGATTGTACTTTGAGCATGAACTAAAGGAATTACCTTCCGCTTGATTAAACTATTTACCACTATTCAGAACTACCAATCAAAAAGGCTGCAGAATATAAACTGGATGCATTTTTTTTGATAATCTAATGGTGGAATACTAATAGAATTTTCTTGTGGGATTGTTCCGACTTTTCTAATGTCAGCCTGTTTTTGTTAAATTGCAATAATTTTAAATTAATTTTCAATTCCAGGGATTTATTTTGACATCCTAAAAAGGACAAAGACAATAAAACCCCAGATGACTACACATCTCTTATCATACTGTTTGTCTCTGGTATGGGTCTGTTTCCAGAGATTCAGATTCTGCAGTGAACATGTGCCTCTGGGCATATCTGTCTATCTGACCGGTCTGCAGCGGGCGGCTTTTTGTCATTGTGGATGTTCAGAAGATGCATTATGTATATGTGGTACGTCTCTGGTGGTTATAGAGGGGTCTGTGTCATTCTGACAGTTACTATAAATAAAACCTAGTATTCTTATATCAGTAGTTATAGCTATCCAAACATATCTAAGGGAGAGACTGTGCCAAAGCAGCTATTTGCCTTCACAGCATGGCATGACTGAGATAGCTGGCTATTGTCTTGGTCTCTGCTGGGCCAAAATGATATGGTCATACTGATCAATAGTCTCTGTTACACATGATGTATTTCCCATGGCTTTGGCTGTCTGCTGTACTCCATCTGTCCCCGGCTGTTGCAAATTTCTGCAGACTCTCTTAGTCAGGCACACACTCACAGAAACTCTACATGCATGTTTATTTGGAGCTGGGTATGGGTTCCATTGAGAACTGGGAACATTTAAGGACAAAACAGGGCACTTTTGAACTACTCCCATGATTTTTTTTTCATCAACTAGGATGATTGCGTAATGACTGGGTGATGCAATGACCCTTCTGCAGACTTAGAAAATATGAAACACACACAACTCGGTGTGTTTTACAGAGGAAATGGGTAAATATCCTAATTTTTCATGATTAAAAAGTGAATCCGGGAGTGCAGAAACAAAGTGATTGAGTTAGCTGTCGGTTGAGCGAGTTGGTGTGTGAGCAAGTGACTGAACAACACTGGTCAGCTTAATCAGTTTAGATAAAAGGAGGAGAACGGATGCTTACCAGTCTGTCACTGCTGTAACTAATCTCAGAGACCATCCTCTTATTAATTGTTTATCACTGATAGACCATGAAATGAACAATTAGATTGGAACATCAATATATTTCACACTTTGATGCTGATGTGGAATACCAAGTGAAGTGAATCTTAGTACAGACAACAGCATTATTGTGCAAACTTTACGCACCATTGTATTGTGTTTTGCTATTTTTGTCTACTAAGCAGAATATTTCACATCTAGTCTTGCATTTGCTTCATAGGTTTTGTTGCTCGTGGATTATGGCCTGTTGTCTTGTGAAATATGCATTTGTACACGTTTTTGTTAGTGTGCCATGTTCAGTATCATTTCATTTTCACTCACAACTGTATTGGATGATGTTTCTCAATCTTATCTCATTTAACTTTTCATCATCTCTATATCTTCTCTATTTGAAGGCTCTATTCACTACCACTGCCGTTCTAAATTGACAAAAAAATTTCCTTCCTGCTTTACTTTTCCTGATAATCTGCATATACTTCATATTCTAGAGAGTTAAAAATATTGTGTCAGGCTAGAGTTACTATAGGGTTTTTGATGACAATCAAACTATAACAAACTATGCTTCCTTATCATTCCATGCTTTCCATGCATATTTCTTTCAGCATCATTAAAAATAATTATTGATTACTGTCTAGTCTACTGTGACATATGTCTACAGGAAGCTGCATTGACCTTTGTAAAGTGCTATTTGTTAAAGCATCAATCTGCCATAAATGAACAGAGAAAATATGATGTCAGGGGAATCTTTTCCTTCGCTGCATAAACTTTATAAATAAAGTGCGATAACTGTTTGTTATATAAGCTGTTTGTCAGTAATGATCAGGAAGCTGATTGCTGTTTGAAAGAGACCTAACCTTTACAGAGGCAATTTTAGAGATTGTTGATGTTGCTTCTTTGTTGTAAATTCTTGGTAAACTGTTAATGAATATGTGCTTGTGACTTTTCAAAATTGTGAAAATTCACAGTTTATTAGCAGATATAATAATTAGATTATGGTTGACAATGGTTGTTCATGGTACTTGCATCAGCAGCTGACGGGGATAAATACAATCTGTGTGTTATACAGAGAGTATAGATATGTTTAATGGTGTATACACTGTATGTGCCTTATACAGATATGTCCATTACATAGAGAACTTGTTTAGATATGGCATGCAATTGAACAAATCATCTCTATGTGTTAATTTGCAGGCCTGTATGGTGTCAGGAACACTGAGCTGTGACAAAAACAGCTCACCACAAGTCCGTCTGGGCTCAGCAGGAAGTACCTCCATATCTACTTCCAGGTCAACCTCAGACGCCATGTGGATCCGATGCCTGCTCTTCGTCTCAACCTTGTTCGCTCCCATCACCATTGGTAAGATACAAGACCACACACAGAACAGGACTGAATACACATGTACATCCTGGACAGTGGAATGCACATACGTACTGTATTTCACCCCACTTTTCATGGACGTTTTTTTGGATCTGTCACCGTAGGAAAAACACAGGTGTAAATAGTACAATGAATGATACCCGAATTCCATTTAGCAGCTTTGGTTTCAGTGTCCTGGTATTGTGCATGCTGGCCCATTGTCAGTCACACTGTCATAGCTTACTGGGATATTGAAATAGAACAGAGACATTGTTAATGTCATTAGCAACACATTTTACAAGAGGAGATGGTATAAGTTGCAGACCGAATGGCATTTCATCAGAGGCGTCTCTATTTTCCTGGTTATGAACATAAATCTGCACACATTACCAGGCATGTTTCCACAGTTTGGTCCCACACGTTCATATTTACTTTATATAGGCTCACAACTACAAACTGAAGCCGTGACTGTACAGCTCTGACTCCTTATCAACCCGCACACATCCAAGCACTTGCTCGAAACACAGCTGCAAAACCAAGGAAACACTTAACTCACTTGTTCATTAACACATATCCTCAGTCTTATTGCGGTGCACGTTAACATCTTTCCCTCACTCCTCCACGTTCCCCCTCACACACACATTTACACAGTGCACACACATGCAGTGCAGATGCAGCCCCAGTAGGTTGTCTGTATGTTTCCTCCTCTCCCCAGTGACGGTGGGCTTTGAAGACTCCTAGAGGGAGCTCTGGCCCACTTGGACTTAATCCTATTAATGGCTGCTGTCAATCACACTGTTGTGAGGAAAAACCGACGCGAGTGCAGACACACACACACACACACACACACACACAGAGTCAAGCATATACTTGTTCACATGCCTGCTGACATGCATGTGCACAGATGATTTACTTTAAACGATGAAATGCTGTATACCGACTTGGACACAGATCTTTGTTACAAGCACACACGGGAAGTGCTCATAGGCAGCCACTTAGACACACAAACACCAGGAGCTTTGCTTTAACACCAAGAGATGAGTTTCAGTCAAAGGTATTTGTATCAGTGTCTAAAGAATAAGTCGACATATGCAAATCATGCTGTTTATACTTAGCAAGGATTAGTTGAAACAAAGACAGTTTAGCTTGAGGACACACAGCAGCAAGCACACCCATCTTTTCCACCGAGCCGTGGCTTGTCATTATTTCAGGGTTATGTGAAGACAAATAAAAGAGAATACGAAAGCATGGATTTTTGAATATAAATCAGAGATTTTTTTTTTGTTGAGGGGTTTAGAGTATATTTCTGGAACGTTGTTTAACGTGATATAATGTGAGACTTGTTGATCATATTGGTGCTGAAAAAATGCTACTTCAAACAAACTGTGGCAGATACAGGGACATTTCACAGCATTAAAGGTAAGGTTGTTGTTATTCTATATTTTCCTGTCAGTAAATATCATAAAAAGACAACATCCAACAAAATAATAGTCCTCAATACGTGCTGTATAGTCAAGAACCTTGTTCAATAGATCAAAAGGAAGAGAGTGTAAAAATAAGAATTGCGCTTGACTGGAGAGTACTGATTGTTTTTCCTATCATACATTAAGTGTCGGCTGCAACCCCTCCTGCAAGCCTTTATTTGGTGAGCAGTGATTTTAATATACTGGACATAAACAGTTTTTGGAAAACAATATAACATAAGGCTTTGACTACACAGGCAATACTTGATTTTAGGATCATTTTATTGTTGGTTTTGTTGTTTCCATAAGATTTCTTGACAGGAAGAAAAGCCAAATATTTCAAGTCTTATTCTTAAAATATCTTTTGCACTTAGAATATGTCTTGTTTTTTGCTCTAACTCTGAAGACCCACATTTTAGACAGCAAGACTGGCCAAATGCTTTGACAGTTCAAGTGAGAGATCACCTTTTAAATCTCTCTCCTTTTCCCACTCACCCTGTCCTTCTCCTTCTTTCCATCTATCCACCTCTTTCGCCACTCTCTTGTTCTTGGCCCAAATGTAAAAATCGATATCCTTTTGTTTCAGCCCCCTGAGGCAATGAGAGTGTCTGAATAAGATTGTCTGTACTGTCTGTGGCTGCCAAGGTTCTGTCACCACTTACACAACTAATGACAGACACATTAACATGTGCTTGCTAGCTCACACATTACTGCATACGTGCAAAGACAGAGAGCTAAATGTTGGCGCATATCCTACCGTATGTGCGTGTCATGTGTATGAAGAGGTGCTGTGTGATTGCACTTGCTTGTTTCGAAATGACAGAAATACACTGTGTGCAGAGTCAGTCCTTTGGTGGCAGGTTAAACAAGTGCAGTTTTATAGGTGAGGCAGTTGAATAGATAAATTGAAAAGTGACAGACGAGACAGGACGGTGTGTGCAAGTTAGAGTAATTTATCGCTGCTTATGAAGGCAGACTGGCTTTTAATTGGAATACAGATAGACCCCTTATTTGAATTGGGTGTGTGGGTGTGTGTGTTTGCGTCATAATGCTCTCTTTATGCCCAGCGGGGAGCCTGTAAGGCAACACTGTAAGACATCTGATCCAAAGCCAGTCTAGACAGCTGCCTTACAATACTATGTATTGATCCTCTCACGCTTCAAAACCCTCTCCTCAAAATTTACATTCATGCTCACGAAGGCGGACATGATGCAACCATTGAAAACCTAATAAACTAACACTCATATTAACACAATAATGACCCAGTGCCCTAAGCGCTCCCTTCTCACACACACAGAAAAAAGCCTCACAAAGTCCTTCAAATCCGCAGCCGCTACTGAGACACACACCCTATCTGAATGTGTGCTTAAGGTCTAATCACAGCCTACGGTGACATACGTGGCTGTGTTCATTGAAGAGGACATTTTCAGTAAATGTCACTTATATATCAGTCTTATCTCTAAGCTAGCTCCTGCCATTATCAGTGTAGTGCCCTCGGGTACCAGCACCACACAGATTGGCTACACTGACTATGAATTTCTGCCCCTACATGTCATCACTCAGAGCATTTGTATGCACGTATGTATGTATGCGTGTGTGTGTGTGTATGTGAAGTGGTGAAGGGCAGTATTAAGTAGAGCCCGGGCAGAGTGTCATTGAGCTCATTCAGATTCTTTGCTGCATTCGTGTAACCATGACGCTCCTCCAGCCAATGAGAGAGCCATGGGAGGGAGGGCAGGGTTGCTATGGTTATTGTGACAGGGAGAGCAAGGAAGGTGGTGTTATGCCTCGCTTTTCAGGGATGTTGTAGGTCTGTGTTTGAATTGTAGGTGTCTGTTCATTGTGTGTGTGTGTTTGTACATGCACGTGTGTTTGCACATGCGTATGTGTGCATGTGCTTTTAAGAAATGATTTTGAAGGCCTTGACAGCATGTGACACACAATACGAAGCTGTCTAAAATAAAATCTACATTGGAGTTGCATTAGGGCTGTGTGATTACAAAACCGAACAACACAAGTGAACACCTCAGCTGATAACCTATCTATCAAGGGATGATAGCTGATGCACCCAGGGATCACTGCTGTCAAGAACAGAGAATAACAACATCCAAGCTACACCACAACAACCAAAATCCCTGGGAACATCCAGCCCCACACCATCAATATCACAGCACCCTACGCTAATCACAAGACAATACATATGGCGAGTTAATAAACACATAATTAAGCATGAGCTATATCACACTTTTACTACAACAAAAACTTAATAATACAATTATTAATACAATTTAATGCCAGTAATATATATACTTAGACATAACCTATATAATATAAATAAAATAAAAAACAAAGAATGTGTATTGCCACATTATAGTCCTGATGGTTCCTTTTCACAACAGACATTTTGACACTGCAGGAAAAGCACTGGTGTAAATGATAACATTAGAAATGCCTGCATTCCATTTATGAGCTAGTTTCAGGGTCCTGGTATTTTGCATGCTGGCTCAGTGTCATGGTTTCCCGGGGCTCTTAATGGAACCGAGCAATCCTTAATGAAATTTGTTTCACCTGTGCTTGAGGCATTGCGGAAGCAGAGCTGCAAGCTCATATTGTCCTGAAGCGTTTTTGCATATTTTCTATTCATTTATTTTCTTGTGCGTTTTGGGTGCAGCACGTGCTGTGTTGGGATTTGATGAGACTATGAAGAGCACATGCCCCATCAAATGCCATGCCTCTCTGCACCACAAAATGTGGTTCCCTCTGTTAAGATTGCCAGACATTTAACTTATAGAACATCTAGACCTAATTAGCCAGTGGCAACTTGATTGCTGTTTGGTCTTGCAGATGTTTCATCATTAAAGTGGCTTCATCACTTCTTCTCATTAAACCATCAAGGAAGAAGGAAGTAAAGCAACAGCAGTAAAAAAGATCTGGGACAGATCAGTAGTTTCAATCTCATTGGAATTAATGACATGCTTCCTATTTCAGTACAGTAAGAGTGGATTTATGCATCAAATTTGCAACTTCTGAGAATAATTAGGCATTGCCATTTTTGAATAATATCTGCAGCACTAAATGCCTGTTGAAATTGCCAGCCAATTACTCTCTATCTAGAGTGATGTCTAAAACTGCTAACTGCAAAACTGTAATTACCAAGTTAGTTCACTTGCGACAGTGGACATGCCTTTATTAAAATCTTCAGTGATGCTATTGTTTTCAGATAGTGTGGATAATTAGTCTGTATGACAAGGGTACAAATGCAGTTTGAGTTGAACACAATCTGTGCTTGTACAATTTATGCCTCCAGTGCACACATTTTTAAAGACAGCCCTACAAATAAGTCTAATATTCCAGTCTTCCAGTAGTTAGGAGAGACAGTTATCATTACATTTAACATAATCTTTGTATCAATTGTTTGTTTTTCTGTGTGTCCAGCCTATGGCCGTGCCCCTATCCCCATGGCAGTGGTGCGCAGGGAGCTGTCTTGTGAGTCCTACCCCATCGAGCTGCGCTGCCCTGGCACGGATGTCATCATGATTGAGAGCGCCAACTACGGCCGCACAGATGACAAGATCTGCGACTCAGACCCCGCCCAGATGGAGAACACACGATGCTACCTGCCTGATGCATACAAGATCATGTCGCTCAGGTCAGTGTACATTATATGTGTTTGTGTGAGTGATGTGTAAAGTGCAAGTGCATGTAAGAGGGTGAAACCCAGTGCTGCCATTTGTCCGATGCTTCCACAGAACCGTTGTTGTCATGATTTTACCTTCAGTTTCCCATTTGGAGAGGACTGTAGAACAAATTGGACATCCACAGTGAAAATAATTCTGTGTATTACTTTATTGATTAGGTTTGCCACATAGTACAGCCATGACAGGCCAGCCAGACACTTGTTTTACTTAATTGTACAGCAGAAGAGACAAACATCTCTTAGTCCCAGATATCCAAGCTATAGTAGGTGTGCAGCGTCAACTATTCATTCAGTATTCATCCTGGTGAAGTATCAGTGTCAAGTTCTGCATTACTCACACGTTAACCCACTTTCACAAAGTTGACGGCAAACAACAACAGCATAAAGATTATGCAGCACACCTGTCAGATGTAGTGTAACGGATAAAAGGAGGAAGGTGATGGGGAACGTGTGCAAAGCAGTGCAGCCTGTGCTGTGAGCCCCACCCTATGCAGTTCTGCTGCTCCTGTACATGCAGTACAATGTCGTACAAGTGCAGGACCTTATCAGACAATGGAAATTACTCAGGTAACACTTCCCCTACTGTTGGCCAGTGTGATCGCCTCCTCTCCTGACTGTGCTGTTAGGAGCACAGCAACTGAAGCCTTGAGCAGTGCTCCAAAGAATTAGCAGTTTATCATTGCACGAGGGTTACAATACATGCTTAGTTTTAATTTTCTTCAGTCATCTAGCAATCCCTGAAATGTGCACTTTACTGTTGCGAAATGCCAACAAAGCCATTAAGATATGGATCTCACAAATTAAGCATGACACTTCACAGGCTGGTTAGGCTTCATAGTTTTATTGGCCAACTATGCATTAACTCCCAACCATCATTAAAAAGTGGCTAAATGAGTCTCAGTGGCCTAAGCAAGAGCTTGATACAATGCAAATTTGATTTTAAGGGTGTAGATAACAGCAGTTTTAGATATAAAATAGAGAGAGAAATCAATAAATTGCTGATGCTAAATTTTAATTCTAATTTCTTCCACCTATCACCTCTCCTGGAAAAAAAAAATGCTTTCTTATATTTTGGCTGCAAAATGTTGTAATTCTATGTGATGCTGCCAAAGTTAACGTCATTCCTCCTCCTCTCTCACTTAATTCTGCACAGCGGTCACTATTGTTCCAAATTACAGATTGTACTTTTAATAACCGGAGACAGTGTGCTGTTTTACTTACTGCTTGAGTCATTTTGTTTTTGATTAACATTTTGCTAACACTTACTCGGTTGACAAAGCAGTTAAGTTTTACAGGTACCAGCTATAATTATGGGGAAGTGGTCTTTTGGCTTTTAGTTAATCGTATTGTCTTTAATATCACGCGATCTCTACACCCGACAGAATCAGCTTTTTCTACTGGGCAGGTATGATGATGGTGAACTAACTGGAAAATAATAGCAGAATAAAAATAGCAGTGAGGGGAAAAGAATGCTCTGTGTAATGAGAATGTCTGGATATAAATAATTCATTAATGTCACCATTAGTATCTCAATTTTTCAGATCATGTGTTACTCTGACTTTGAGTGCTCTTTCCTGCTGTCCCATTAGCTTCTCTCTCATCTTTTTTCTGTCTCAATATTGTTGTCATCTTTCTCTCTCTGTCTCTCTATCAAACCACCTGTCTGTGTCATGTGGTGGTGCTCTGATTGCGATTGCTTTGGCCTGGCTTGGTCTCTCCACTCGCTCTAGCAGCTGCAGCTTGTGTGGCCACTCTCCTACAGCCCTTGCCATCCATAATTTATACACATGCGCGCACACACACACACACACACACAGATACACACTGCATGTGCCACACACAGCATACACTGCCCAGGGGCTACACCAGACTTTAAGCTCCAATTAGCAGAGCCAGAGGCCAAACTTAATCTTGAGGGATCCTCTATGGAGGTGACTCAGACCGGAAACAACTGTTTATCACATATATTTTCAGTGGGTGTGTGTGATGAAAGAGGCTGAGAGTGAGCCTTTGTGTGTTTACGTGCACACAATACTGTATGCGCACAAACACGAATGAAGCACAGATATGCCCGTGCACACAGTGTGTGGTGTGTTTCAAGAGCACCAGCGTTGCACATAAATGCACACAGTGAATCTTTGAATACGTGTTCATCCACATTTCTAATGCCAGTGTTCATTCGCTTGTTAATGCATTTTGAAGGCTGTATTGGGATTTTTGCACACACTGCGTTGGGTTTGTGTGTGCTTATGTGTGCTTTTAGCTCTTTCCCATACTCACACACCCCTCTTCTTCAGTCTGTTTTAGCCTGTCTGGTTTCCCCTCTGTCGTTCCCTCTATGTCTGTATCGTCTCTGGTTTTCAAGCCCAGCTCAACTGGCTGATAAAATCAGAGCATGTTCCGCCTGCCCAGTGTTTCCTCAGTATCACATTCTCTCTTTGTTTTCCTCTCTACCACTCTCCAAGGCCAGTGAGTGTGTGTGTATGGGTGTGCGCGCATGTTTGTGTGTGTATGTGCGCCTATACCACATAATTGGTCTTGATATCAAAGCCTCATATCTCCAGAGGGTCTCACAAGGCTTCTCAGGCAACCTAGAGAGGACCTGATATCGCTGCATTTCCCAGATTATCTCCCCATTGGGATACACTGGGTTGAAGGGGAAACAAAGCCGTGGCCATGAAAGTTACGCTTAATCTGTTTTAGCGATATACTGGCCTCTGTTCAATGACTCACTCCGTTTTATCGCGTTTTGAACTGAAAAGCCTCTATTTCCAAATGGCTACTGAATATTCTTTGTTTTAAGGCCTGTTGCAGCTTACTTCAAATTTATTTAGATTATACATTTATTATTTAATTAAGAAAATGTACGAATACTTATTGTTTTATTGGGGTCACACCATTGGCACAGATCTTCTCCACTGCACTCTATATTTGGTTTCTCAAAATTGAGGATCAATTTCATTGTATTTACCATTATGTAAGCAGCGGTGTTGGCTATAGCTAGGGTGTGGTTCAGCTGAGTGTACATTAACGTGTCACTGGGGAGAGTTATATCAGGACAACAGAGGCATTTGAAGGTTTGGGTTGTTCAATTCTGCACAGCGAGCGACCTGCAAGCCAAAATGGTGGAATGCCTGCAAGTTATAGCGATGTATTGACATAAAAGTGACTTGATGGCTTCCACAGAGATGCTTCACAATGCACTCCTTGTCCCTTACTGATACTTGAGTGCTTCATGGACCGAGTACCTTTCAGCGCACTCTCTCTTATTCTCCCTCTCAATCTCACACACATGCATTCAGGCACTTGAGGCTGCAAGTGTGGACACTGAAGAATGTGTAGTCAGTGCGCACAGGCACACAAACTCTGTTTTGCTACCTCTGCCACAGCTACCATGTTAGAAAATTACTTCTTGACTTCAAACAGACTTTCCCTTGACACCTCTGTACTGCCTCTCCCACCTTGTCACCTTGTTTGCCCTTCTCCCTCTCTTTTTTCTCTCCCTTCACTCTCTTTTCCTGCAGTACCCATCTTGAAGTAGTCCCTCAACACAAAGGGAAACCACTTCAACAAGAAAGACAGGGGTAGAGAGTTGTCCCCCCCCCCCCTTCTCTGCTGCGCTTCTCTCCTTTACTTTTGGAAGTATTAAATAACAACATGCTTCATCTATTATTCTCCTCTCTGTCACTCTCTTGATATTTCCATTTTTGTCACTCCATTTCCAGTTATTTTCTTCCCTCTTCTCGTTCCTCAAATTGCTTCTCGCCCCCTACTTCTCACCCTCACTGTCACTTTTCCTTTCTTACTCACCATCTGTTTTAGTTTTCATCGCCTTTTCCTGTTTTTCCATTCACTTTCATTCCCAGCTCATGAGAAAGGTGGGGCTGAGGCTGAAGTGCAGGGGCTTATGGGGTTCAACGTGTCGCCTCTATTCAATCGTATGTTTTCTACATTTTGGCTCCATCTTGACCAAATGCACAAGGGTTGAAGGTCAGAGAAACATCCCAAGTCTCTAGATCAAACCCCAGCCTTCAATGGCCCCAGGGAACCTATGTGCACAATGGCAGTAACCACACAACCATGCACCAGCACTGTGTGCACACACACCGATGAATACACATGCATGCATTCATGAACATGCTTACTTGTTCATGCATGCATGCTCACACACTCTCTTACGCACATCCACAAGCACACACTCAAAGAGAAAGTGAGAGAGTTTCTCATCAGTTCCCAAGCTTGGTCAACTTCTTGTGGCAGCCTGTCTCTTTAGAACTGAGTCTCAGCCTTCAAAGCACCAGGCTAGTGTGCTAGTGTGTGAAGACATTTGTGTGTACGTGCCAGTGTGTGCGAATGTATCCATCTATAGTTGTATGCTTTTGTATGTGTGTTAGCGAGTGTGCACCCGCACGTTTGAACCATTCACGCGGGAGACTGTAAAGAAACCTCTGAAGTTCTTTTCCTTTGACTCTGTGAATTATAGAAAACCACTTGAATCATAGACTGCAATCTAGTGCTAGCCATGTGGTGCAGCCCAGGACTGTGTAACCAGTGAACTATGCCATACAGTCTGGCACTTTTTGGAGTACCTGCATTTCATCTGTCTTCCCATCCATCTCTGCAAACACAGGAGGAGAAGAAGAAGAGAAATGCTGAACAGATAATGACAGAGACACCGATAAATAATTGGTCTAAACTTTACACAACATCTTTGATCATTATTCCAACCCAGTGACTCTAAGTACAAAACAATATTATCTGCTAAACTTAAGTTTTGCACTGAGCTGTGCACTGTGACTACTGGGTGTTCTGAGTGTGTATACATGTGTGTTGTCTTGCAGGGATGGACTCACTGGGATATTTACAATTATATCTTGTTATATCTATCTCTAAGTTTTTTTTTTTTGCCTTAATCTATTCACTCTTCTTCTCTCCTCCCTCCATTAACTATCCTGCTTCCTGCTGAATGAGGTCATATCTGGAAATGTCCTACTTAATGTGTGTGTGTTTGCGTGTGTGTGTGTGTGTGTGTATATGTGTGTGCGTACATGTGCTGCCACCCTCATATAGTCACCACGGTTACAGGAGATGCCCTGCGGCACCCTGAGGGCCCAACTGTCACCCTTGCTCAGTGCGGTAATTAGGGCCCACACACATGCATGCATATGTGCACACACACATACAAAGATAGATGCATATATCTAGAGAGAATTTGCAGCGCAGATACACTTAAAGATGGACATATTCTGGCAGACAGTCAGTCCTGAAACACAAATATTCCTTTGTAATCTCATCAACACATAACATTAGTGTCCCTTACACATAGCTGCGTTCTCTATCCACCCACTCACGTACCAATATGCATTCACCCCGTCTGAAAGCTGTGCCGCTCTCCCAGTACCTCTGTATTTCCACATGTCAAAGCCTGACACTGTCTGACCCTTTTCTCCTGTCGCCACAGCTCTGCTAACCTTAGTTACCATGCTTCACCAAGCACCTAAGCTACATGGCTGCCTGAGAATGGTTTGAGAGTGGTCTAGACACGACACACTCTCTCTCTTTCTCTCTGTCTCTCTCTCTTCCACATACACACACACAATGCCTGACACATCTAGAGACTATGCATGTGAGTCAGTGCCTCAGACAGGCTGGCATGTAGACATTGACTGACTTCCAAACTGACTTGATACACTGACATTGACATTGAAGTGCAAAACCAGACCAGGACACAAGGAGCAGCCCTCCTTCCCCTGCACATGCACATACATACATATATACATACACACAACAGCATGCATTTTTTGTGCATAATGACAGGAGGATGACTAAATCCTATAAGACAGTGTCTCAGTGTGGCGTGGCTCTGTCGTCTTGGCGGCGATGGTGTCTTGCACGCTCCTCTGCTTTTCACCAACTAAGAGAGACAGCCCAGCTGTCTGAAATGCTACTCGTCTTTTAGCTTTTAGGAGGATTTGGAGTTTGTGCAAGCAGGTGGTCTTGGATTAAACTGTGAAGAAAGAGAGTGAAAGAGAGAAATGCACACACGCTCACACAGATGTAACGCAGAGAGGAACACAGCACAGGAATGTTGCTAGGTGGAATCAGGAGGAAGACTCCCTGAGTGTGTCCTGGAATCGGACGACGTGAAAGTTGCCATGGTTACCAGCGGGAGAGGAGAGGGGAGGAAAGGAGAGATGGTGGAGCTCAAAAACTGTCCTTGGTCATGGGCCTGCAAGGAAGAGAGAGGCCATCGTGTTAGCATATTTAAAAAAAAAAACATAAAAATGAAAAAATATTATTCAAATATGATTTATTATTACCATGAAAATTAATCTATTTTAAAGGTTGAATTAAAATACATCACATACCAAGTTTCAATATCCAGTTTAAAATGTATACCAATTTCATATCCCCACATATTTGACATTCATATATTGTCTTAAAATATCACAGCCATTATGCAGGCTGCAGAAATGCATGTAACTTTTAAAACAATCCGTTCACAAAAATGTGTCGGTGCAAGCAGGTGATGCCCCTGCAATTTGCTGGATTCAAAATGTCCAAGTTTCCGAAGGATATTCATGAGAATTGTGAACAGGGAGGTGCAGTTTGTTTGACAGATGCTCCATAATTGACACATAGCATAGCCAGTACATTGGTATACACATCTGTATGTCAATAATGATGCTTGACATGCTCAGAAAGAATGGGAGGAAAGTGGGAGAATGACATCCTCCAGCCACATATTAATAATGTAACACATTTCAAAGCTTTTTCCCAGTAGGGAAAACAACATTATTTTACCTGTGGCTTGTCTGACAGGCTGTTCGAGAGCTGACAGAAATGCATTCAGGGACAGCAGAGGAGTGTGTCAGTGTTTGTGTGTATGTATATGTGTGTGTTTGGGTGTATTGTATGTATGTGGGAGACGGAGAGAGACGGATCTGTCATTTCTTTGTAAGTGTGGTGGTGCTGGCAAAGGATGCGATGCATCTGCTTCGGTATACCCTATGGTAGACATACAGTATGCACACTCTTACTCACACAAACACACATACAGACACCTGTCTTTTGCTCCCTATTCGCTTACCTCTGTCAATCACAGTCCGTGCATCACTCTTCAATTACTTACTACATCCCAGTTCCTCTGCATCCGCCCACATCCTCCATTTTTATGCGTCCTCTTCCACATCCATTCCTACCACTCTATTTGTCCATCTCCAAACAGCCCCACTGTATATGTGTGTATAACCACATCAGGGAGCTAATAAACCAGAAATGAGGCCAGTAGCAGCAGAATCTCATATGTGTTGTTTGTGTGTGTGTGTGTATGTGAGAGAGAGGGAGGGAGGGAGAGTGTGTGGCCAGCCTAACAGCTTTTTATCCTGTAGCGAGATACAGTAACTATGCTCTGTCTGCTGTCAAATGGGTTTCCTGAACTCCCGCAGGATATAAAGAGCCCTGTGAAATCATCTGTCCCCATTCCTCTTGTTATTTTCACAAACTGTCTTTTATTTTACATTTTTCCAACTGCTCGACTCCCTCTGCCTTTTCTCCAAGTTTGAGGATTTTAATTTCTTCCCAGAATGTATTAGAAGCTTAGGCTAGCTTTAGGCCTTCTACAATACTGTATCCATTCTATTTTTAGGTATAATTTGGAGTACTGATACAGTGTACTATATAGTGGTATTATGTAGTAATAATCCATGACATGTTTTGTTAAATCTTATTGTTTGTAGACCTAAATGGTGGCAAATGTGTATTTGTAATGTATTTTTAATTTTCCATCAAACTGTGGCGAAATTGAATGACAGTAAACAGAAGGGGAAATATGGGATTTATGTTATTTACAAAAAAAGTAATTACTAAAATCACTAAATTTGCGACAGCATTGAGAATTAACAAAATGGATTCTTCATTAAAGAAAAGGCAAAGACGTGATCACAATCACATTACATTACATTTGGCTTGCACACAACTGAATATCAGCATGCAGTTTGACATCAACATTCATTTTCTACTCTTCCAATTTTTGTTTCAATTAAATTCAGCCTGTGTTTCTCTTTCCCAACCATCCCCACAGTCACCCCTATTCTGGGAGCATGTACGGGTCCAACTGTCCAAAACAGGAAATGTTTTTCCAGTTTGTTTTCCGCAAGTTACCTCGCAGCGAGGATGAACCAGCTGAGTAAAATAAAATGGTGACATTACGTGCACTGTTAGTTCCCTACCAAGAGATTTCTCAGTATTCTGAACCATCAATGTTCCCACTGGTGCGAAAAGAGAGGCCAAAAGATGCTAGCGGGCGGTTCAGGCATTGTAAGCTCAGTTCCTGAATATTTAGATTTGTCCAATATATAAAAAAATATTTTTTTTTAGAAATAGAAAAATGAAAATATTTAGACTGTGTCCAAATCACTCTTATCTATACTTTAGAGATTTGGAAGCAGCCTGTGTTTGTTCTTTGATAAATATAGCTGGAATTTTCAGACCACAACATGTGTATTTTTATAGCGTTTTGTTGTAATAATCTTTAATCAGGACACAAATGCTCAGACTGTCATTACCATTAATTATCTTTCATAAAATTTAGAGAGCCAAAGAAAACTTCAAGGTTCGGTTCTAGAAGTAAGAAAAAAAATCCCACTGCCATTCGTAACAACACTAATAACTAAAAATCCAGCCTTTGAACTGAGCCCTTCTCAACAGTATGTCAGTGGCTCGCTTCATATGTTTAGATAAGGTTTTTGAAAAGGTATTGCTTATCTGATTCTTCAGCAGGCTCTGACAAACACCATTTTCCATGAGCCCTGGACCTTCACGGGCTAAACGTTTGCCAAATTACTCATGAAGATAAACACTAACTCTCTCAAAAATAAGATCTGTGGCTTATAAAGGAATATTTAGCATGACTTCACTTAAGGTCCACTAATTAGCTCTCTGTAGAGCTTTCAATTGCATTTCATGGTCGAATTTCCAATGTTGTCACCGGGTTGGTTCAGTGGCATCACATGACACTATCCTGAGGATGGGATATATTGGTTGTAGCTCGGATGGGGCAAGTTGCTTCTTAATCGGAGAGTCAGTAGTTTGATCCCAGACACCTCCTGTCCTTATGTGAAAGTCACCTTGTGCAAGATATTGAACCGCATACGATACAGTAGTTTAATATGTATCAACATAAAAGTTATCATTGAACACTGTTAATATGCTTATTTAGTTCAGGTCTCTGCAGCCGTATGTTAATGTCCTGCCGTTGATCTAGAATATTTGTATATGTGTATAATGTCTCAATGTACATAAAGCTCCAGTTCTGTTCTCAATTGTTGATATACTGGATATACTGTTATCGGCCTTGAATGTTTGTTTATGTGGATAACTTCCTAGTTTTGCTCTGTGTGTATGTGTTTGTGTGCGTATTCAGACATCAAGAAAGCTTGTATGTGTTAAGCATGTTCACACAGTGTTGCAGATGACTCAGACAGCGTTGCATAGTGCTTTGACTATATTCGAATGTTGATTCCAGAAGACTGAGCTGAGGCTTTGTGCGTCACTCACTCTCAGACACCTCTTTCAACTCATGAGGATTAGTTCCCAGCTCTCTTGCTCTGTAATTATATAGTTCCTCAACACATCTGCACTTGAGCACATACACACATGCAGGCAGACATGCATGCACTCAGACACACAGTCACAAATATTTATTCCGTTTCATATCTGCTCGCAGACACACGCATGTGCCGGCACACACACACACACACACACACACACACACACACACACACACACACACACACACTCCATTAGCCAGCATCAGCCTCATCAAATCATCAGTCAGTCAGTTATGTTTATATGAGAGATAGAGACAGAGAGACAGAGAAGGAGTGAAGGGAGGTCTGCCAAACAAAGTGAAAAACATCAGAGACAATAACAACAGCAGCACCCACTGCAGCATCGCAGCTTTCTCTTTTCCTGCCTGCCACAGCTCGGCTTTGTTAGTGAATAGTTTGTTTGTGTGTTTGCGAGTGTGTGTGTGTTGCACGTTGCAGGGAAGAAAGCCAGCAGGCAAGGCGGTATCCAGGCCACTGCCTTGTTTTGATGTGGTCATGCTAATTAAAAAAAGGAGCTTTTCTGCCAACACCAAGAAAAACACACACGAAAAATACTGAGCTATTTCTATGTTTGAAAGAATGTAAAAAAAAAAAAGCAATATGTCACAAAGGTGGTGAGGTATGTTCTGCATCTACATTCATCATGGGTCAGAATGCATAGAGGACTGAATTGTGAATTATTGCTAACGTTTTTATGTTTTGTTAGGCTGCTGGATAAACACATTGGCAAAGATGGAATGAGAGTAACAGAGAAGAAAAAGGGGAGATGGAGGTACTGGGGACATAAGGGAGTCTTTTTTGGATGTGACTCAGACTACTGGCTCAGACAGAACGGTGACGTCAGCATTGGCTTTACTGAGGATGGAGGGATCGAGGGAGAAACAGAGGGAGGCTGGAGATGACGCCCTGAGGGAGGCAGGAATGAGAAAGATATTAAGGAGGGAGAGAGGACAGAGCCGGCAATAAGAGGCCTACCACATATATCTGGGTGTGACTTCGGAAACTGCAGCTAAGTGGGTTTAAGACAGATAAACAGACGGGAAAAAAACAGACAGTCAGAATGAGAGACAAAGAAGGAGGAACGGAGAGGAATAATTCCTTGGTGGGAAGGATGAAGACAAAAGCTGAGAAAGAAATTAGTTTATTATCTGAGCTTAGAGAGTGTGGGGAAAAGAAAAAGAAAGTTAGTCCTGACAAAAATAGACCAGAGGAAGGAGTGATAGCGGAGAGATGGAGCATTCTAGAGATTAAGCCACGTCTTTATTCTATACCCTCTATTTAAAATACTAGTCAATAACCTTCAGTGCTTTATGACTCAGCCGTGAAAGTCCCAAGAATTTAGCCTTTTTTGCAGTATCATAAAGTAGAAATAAATGCACACACACACTAGTGCAAAACCTAAATTTCTCCCCTTTTGCTCTCCACAAACACGTGTGCATCTCCTCTTTCTTCTACTCTGCCTGTTCCCTGCATCGGGGCTTTTTTAATGTATTATATTCCTGTTACTTATGCATTCTGTTGGCTTTGTGCAATGACTTTTTGATGTCATGTGGTTTCACTGCCTAGTTCGCTAGCATCTATTGGTGTCAGTTGGATTTTTTCCCTCTTCCTCTTCAGGGATGAGACATTTCTATAAGCTCCTGAGGTTTCTTGGTCTTAACAGTGTTCAGGTTTTTTTCTCCTTAGAGTTTGTGTGTGGAAATAATTAATCCCACACTCACACCTGTGGCAGCACTCTTGAGCACAAAGTTTTGAGTGAAACAGGTAGCTCAAATCGCGGGTTTTCATCTCCAAGTGTGATGACATCATAACTATTGGATGATTTTTTTTTTGCACAAGCCAGTATTTGAGGTCATTAAATTGGGATTTTAGCGCTGTGATTTTCTATTGTGGGCCAGTCAGTCATCGCCCATTGGTGGGTGTTGTGAGCAAAGCTGTGGCGGTGTGTCAGTTTATGTCCCCCCCAGTCCACAACTTGCACTGATGACAGGTGACCGATGATGAAGGCACCGGGGCAAGAAATTAAAAAGCACAGAGGCGAGAGAAAAGAAGGGAAGGAGAGAGGAGAGAAGACTGGAGGGTATTGTTATTAGAATATGACAGACATTGCAACACACAGAGTTTTAAACCTTTGAAACTCCAGTAACCCCTCACTTGACCACAGACACATTGGTCAGCAGTAGACACCAATATACGTACATACATTAGCTCTCTTTGTTATATGTGAATATCTAAACTAAAATGAAATTAGCTCTCATGCATATTTCATTATTCAAATTGTTGAATGATACTGTAAGAAAAGAGACTTGAGGGGTTTGGCATGCTCATTAAAAATATCTCAGTGGGAGAATCTGAATCTTTTTTAATGTAAATGTCACCTGTTTGACAGGTGCACAGAGAGGGAGAGAGGGAAAGGCGGAACAGTTGTACTAATTGAAAGAAAATATTCAGATGAGAAGAGAAATCACTCTTCGCCCTTCTCAAAATGGGCATTTTCTCCTCATGCATTCCTTGTTCTTAGTCTTGCACATGATAGTCTTCATTCACGCTATTTCAATAATTTATTTGAACCAGGAAGTGCCATTGAGATAAAGTGGTATGTCAGTGTGGGGTAGCATTTTGTGTTATTACATGCATCCATCATGATAATATATGGGCTCCAACTATCCCCCAACAAATCATCTTTGGTTGTGAGGACTGGCCTCGGCATGTTTAATTATAAACACTTACACATAAATGTCATATATACATTTTTATAGCCACAACACTTCGTGCATGCAAACACAAACCCTCAAAAGCGCATAGTGAATGTAGATGGTGAGCTGCTTTACATAACCTGTAATGTAATAATAGTGAGAAATACTTACTTTTTTCGTGTCAGAGGCGAGGGTCCCCCTGATAATTGAAATTAATTATCTAGAGTCTAGGGCAAAATGCTCTTAAAGCCATAGGTTATTGTTCTCAGTGCTACACACACGCACACACACTCATATATATATATATATATATATATACACTAGAAGTGGTATTGCACAACAGCTCTTAAGCAGCCATTGCGAACCACCTTGTGTATGAGTGAACACAATGATTCATTAACGTGATGTTTACTTCAGGTGTACCAGTAAGGACATATCTGCCCTTTTTTCATTCTAAAGGGTCCTTAAACTCAGATGCCTCTTGAGCGTCAGGGTGAATGTGGTAAATGTGTAAGTGGCAATAACATCTCAAACGTGTCAGGATCCTAGTGCTGTATTATAGCAGTATTAGTATTAGCTATAGTATTTTGCATCACACAGACATGCGTGTATCTTTCAGTGGGTGAAAGTGAGCATTTATCTGTGCTTCTGGACTAACACATTTGCCTCTCCCCCCTGTAGATGTAACAACCGTACCCAGTGTGCAGTGGTGGCTGGCCCAGACGTCTTCCCTGACCCCTGCCCTGGCACATATAAATACTTGGAAGTCCAATATGAGTGCGTCCCATATAGTAAGTAACCCGTTTTGTTTTTGTATCTATGTATTAAAAATGTCTCTGACCTCTTACGTCTGTGGCACAACTTCTCAACATATACTGCGTTGCGTCTTCAGTAACATTATTCATCCACTTAATGTGAATGTCAGCGACATGTTCCAGTCTTTTACTTTAAAGCTGTTAATGTAATCCAATTTTAAGATCTTGATGCATGTTTGCTTGTGGTCTTAAATTAGGTTGTGAAAAGCCTGACGTTTTTCATACTTACCAACAGCAACATGCAGTTGGAATCCAGAATGAATGCCAGTAATTTAAGTTAATATGGGAAGTTATGATGACTGGGAAAGTCTGAGGGAGGAAGGATGAGAAAGGGCCAGGAAGGGCTTCAGTGATGACAGATGGTGATATGACCTTTGGCTTTCAGATAACACACTGGGAGGTCGTACTCACTGGAGTGAGACATTCATGGGACGTGGTTGCAAAACATCCCAACATGTGCATAGTTTTCCCCCAAATCTAGGTTACAGCGCACTGCATGATGAATGCATAAGGGTTCACGGTGGAGGCGTCTGTTTGTCCTTGATGTTTATTTCACGCAACATTCCAGCTTAGAGGGTTTGTGCAAAGGCAAAGCTAAAAGGCAACTTCTGTGTCTGTTTTTTGAAAAAAGCAAAATATGAAATTATTTTCTTGTCACAAGAGGCATTCAAATTTGATTTGATTTTTTTTTTTTCATCTTTGATTTTTGCTGTATGTCAAGATGGAAAACCTTAACAGAAGACAGCTAAGCCAGTGAAAACTCAGTTGTTGTTTGAAAAAAAAAATAGTACAAAGTAATAGTACAATGAGATGAGACATAATACTGAATAAGTAGAGGACAGGCACTGCGCACAGGAAAAAATACACAATGTTGAAAATACAACTTTTTCAATCAAATAAAAGACCTGCTGCAGTTTGAGTTTGTCACAGATTCCAAACATAACTAATAATAGATTAAAATAGATGATAATCAAATGTTTTAAATATAATATTGTACTGAATATTTCACATTACATGACCTGGATAGATGATTTTGTTTGTAAAGCTCACATAATTACGCATGAAGTGAATATATCTTATTGTCCTTAAGTCCATTTTGTCTGTAAATCTTACCTTTGTCAAAAATAGTCAACTGATCCTCACTTGTTTCGAAGACACGTGAAGCAAAATCTCATGAGTGAACTGCTTTGTTTCAAGTTATTGTCAGTTCTTTTTAAAAGTGAGGTAATTAAGCAGAATTAGTTTCAAGTGTTGTAGACAAACTTTTGTGTTTAGAATATTCATTTTTTTATATAAGCATTTCATTTTTTCAATAAGAAATGTGTGTGTAAGATATGAGTTGACTGGTTTCAATAAATATTTTGAACTTTTTTTTGAATTTTTATACATACATAAAACCTGTGCTGCAGAAATAACAGGTACTTATTTTGAGTCTTTGCCTAACGTTGCCTGAGTGTGCAGCCTTGGCACCACGGTCCATACAGGCGGCCAAGGTGATCTCTCACACTGAAGCATTCAATTATGTCTGGCTAAACGGCTCTTGCCTGGCGTCTAGAATGACCAGCAGATTAAATAATAGGACTATCAGAGCCCTCTCTGGAGCAGATGGAAACACAACCTGATACCTACTTAATGCCCCACCAAGTGCGCGCGCACACACTCACACACCGCACACCACACGTATGCGTGCATCAAAACAGGGTGTGTGTCAGTGTGTGTTTTCACTCTTGTCTCATCCAAACTTGCCTGCATGTTCCGTCTTTATCGTTGTTGTAACTGCCCGTCTGCTTGAAAATACCGCACTACGTATTTCATAGATTAATCACTGCAAAGAACAGTAGCTTAGGAACAACTGAGTGCAAAGGGAGATGAGTTGCCTGCTGATCTGATAAACAGCGGGGCCGTCAGGGTAAAGCTCCCCCTCCCTTACACACAAAAATAGATAGAAATAGCATCTGAAACCAAAGTCATTGGAGAGCTCAGCTAACAGACGGAGGGACGGAGGGAGAGAGAGAGATGGAGCACTGTTGCAGAAGATGGAGAAGGAGGTTTGAAGCAAGAGAGAGAGAGAGAGAGAACATTTGACAGTACATTAGCAGTTTCCGTGTACTGACTAAGTGTCCAGGCTGGATCAAGTAGCGCTGTGATACACTACCTGGCTCTTGTGTGTTTAACCATGAGAAATATTGCACAATGTCGCAGAGGAAAATATGTTGTATAAAGGTGAAACAAGTCTTACCATGACTCCACATTTTACAATGTTTGGTCTGAGAATATCTCAAGCTTTACCTGGCAATACTCTTAACAGAACGCTCAAATATTTATGAAATCAATTTTCTTTGAAAGGCTTAATAATGACCGAATCTTAGAATAAGATTCTCCTGTTCGCTGACATTCAGGCCGGCGATCCAGCTGTCTACGATCAAGCTGGCCTGCTTGACATAGCAAATCAATGCTGTCAGCTGCGCTGTTGTGAGAGATACGTTTTGCAAGACATTAAGCGGTGATATATCTCCAAAATGTTGCCATAAATCAAGACGGATCGATAAAAGAGGCTTGTTTTCTGAAATATACGACAGTGTACTCAAACTGTCGCATTCCTAAAACTCTCACTGGCTGCAACTTTAACCAATCATCATATTTACATTCGAAGGCATGGTTGGCTTTAGTGCACACAAATGGCTGTAACATCAAGGGACATCCATAACTCAAGTGGGTGTCCCTCAACATAAAGCCCCCACTGGTAGTGCTGGTTGTTGAGGGTAAACACCTGACCCCTAGTGAACACCTCTAAGGCCAGCTGCTAATCAAGACTGATTGCACGGAAAGAAAATGAGGTGAGCTTCAAAGAGACACCACTTCATACCGTAGATGTTCTTTTCCTGAGCACTGACGTTGAAGTAGAGCTGTTATGTTTCCCACTACATGGATATTGTAAACAAATCTCAAAGTGGGTTGTAAAACAGGTAATTAAATTATGCACGGTTCAGTTTTCAGGGAAATTTTGCCCCTCCATCTCCCCTCCTTTTTTCTTGAGGATTTTTGGCTTGCGCTACCTTCACAGCTCTTCATCTCTCCTCCCTGCACCGCAGGTTTTTTGGCTGTTTTCCAAAGCTAAAAATCAAGTGCTCTCTTGCTTTCTCTCTCTGACTCTCTGTGGTATGAGTGTGTGGCAGTCATGTGCCAAACTAGCCAGCTAGCTTTGGCAGTAATTAGCCACCTGTGTATACAGTACTTGCTCATAACACTTCAGGCGGACTATAAATATCCATACATTAGCACACGACTGTCCAGAGTGCTTCTCCGAGGCAGCTCTCACACATGAATACATTTAATCTACACAATTAAGCTATGCTGCAGAAAAAGATATGCGCTGATTTGTATTGTTTCATTCACAGTTATCCATTTAAAAAAAAAAAAAAAAAGAAGAAGAAGCGAGAAAAACACTTTGGAATGTATCTATCCATTTCTTCATCTTCATGCAGGAGACCCTCGCTCTCCAACTGCCATTATGAAGCAATTAGCCCACTACCACATTTAATGTATTAATCAGAAAAGCCAGTGATATGTTATGCAATACCCATGCAGTCTATTTAAGACAATAGAACTTGGCTCAGTAGGAAAGCTAATTAAAAGATAAAATCACCTTCTTGTTTGTCCAATTAAGGACTTCTGTCAGATTGGACCCTTGGAATAACTTCATCGTGATAACAGGAGAAGAACTGTATGACTGTGTGTGTGTGTGTTGTCGTGGAAACAACTGCTCATCCTTGTGAGCGTGCGTTTCTTTCTGTATGTGCATGTACAGTATACTGCATGTTTGTGTGTGTGTGTGTGTGTGTGTGTTTGTGTGTGTGTGTGTACACATATGCAGGCAATTTTGTGTTTCCCACAGAGAGCGAGGGAAGATGGAAAAGAACCAAAGAGACAGAAGGAGAGAGACGGAGTGAGGGAGCGGGAGAGCGAGAGCGACAGCTGAAACAGAGATAGAGAGAAATAGGTTAGACGAGGCCAGCAGACGAGGAACAGAAAGAATGAATTAACTGATAAAAGACACAGCGTGAGAGGTGGACAGGGTTTGGGACGGGGGAAGGGGTGGAAATCTAGAGGACGTAACAGGGAGAATGAACAAGGAGAAAGGCACAGCATGAAATGACGGAAGGGAATGGCAGGTGAGGATGAGAGGACAGTGAGAAAGAATAGAATAATGGAGGGAGAACGAAGAAAATGTCTGTGTCCATAAATGACCTTGGGCTTTAGCCGACTGAGCTGATTGGAGATCAGAGATAATAGTGGTAGGGCTGCTGTCGCCACTCGTCTGCCGCCCCACACATACACACATATTACACACGCTCATGAGCACACACACACACACACACACACGCTGCCTTTCCTCCTAGACGAATACCTACTTAATAACCCATATGCTTTCAATAAAAATGCTAATTATCTTTACACTGCAGTACAGTCAGGTTAATGCTGCTTCTGTGTGTGTGTGTGTGTGTGTGTGTGTGTGTGTGTGTGTGTGTGTGTGTGTGTGTGTGTGTGTGTGTGTGTGTGTGTGTGTGTGTGTGTGTGTGTGTGTGTGTGTGTGTGTGTGTGTGTGTATTAGAAATAGAAAGAGGCAGGGAAAAAGACATCCAAGGTATGATGTCAAAGCTGTTCATGTGATTAAAGCAATTTTGAAAAATTGAGAAGATACCAACACAGATATTAATGAATATTTAGATGATTTTTAATGAATGTGAAACTAGACAGGCAGCACATTCTCACAACTGAGCTGTTAATGTTATTGTTCTGCTATTGTTTTCTAATATTCATTCAAAGCCTGGCTATGAATAAATGAGCAGATTTTTTTTTTTTTTTCTCTTGTAGCTGCAGAACTAACTATTCAGTAGTGCAGTCTAAGTGGTTTTGCAAATGATCAGTCAAAGATACTGGATGGATAAAAACATGAAGCACCTCTGCAGAATTCAATTATGAATCCCGCTGAGAAAAAGATTGAGAGAAGATGCGTTCTTGTTGAGGTTTTCTTGGAAACAAGGACATTCTTGTCCTTGTTTCCAAACAAGTTATCACATTCCATATTTCCTCGCTACTTCCTTTAGCCATTCTCTGCACTGAATTAGCAGTGGCACAAAACACATCTCGTCTTTTGCATCATCTTGCATGCTTGAGCTAACCTTTGCGAAAACCTTTCAACAAATGTCTCACCTATGCTCGCTTGCTCAGATTCTGTGCACTGAGAGATGAACTGTGCTCTCTTTGATTTGGGGAAAAAAACTTTAATTTCTCATCCTTGTCATGGAGATTAAAAACAGGCATTGGAAAAAATCCTGCAATGAGGTCACCAGCAGAGGCATCCGCTAATCTAGTGAAACAACGAGCAGCAATACAAATTGAATGACATTTGTTTGACATTTTGTGTGCCATTTGGTATACTTGTTGCTGCCACACTTTTTCATTTGAAATCTATTACTTGCTGGCAACCTTGAACTCTGAGTGTTTTCCTTTGTGTCTGGGAGGTTGGAAAAGAGACTTGGGTGATGTGACATCTTTGTTGTTTTGTGTCATTAATTCCCGTCTTCTCAACCACAATGTGTCTCTTTGTATTGTTTAAAAATGTGTGTGCAAGTACGTGTGTGCATTTGGCACATCAGTATCTGCCTTTCCATCGCACACACCGCCCTGCACCGGCACACTATCTGCTTTCTTTCCCGGCTTTTCTCACAAGGGAACTGCTTCCTTGTGGTGAACCATTTTAAAGCTTCACTTGTAACAGCACACTTACACAACACACACGCACAAGCACATGCATGCACACGCATATACACACTTGTTTTAGGTTTAACACGATCTCCTTCCAGAGATTGCTTATTTATCGGGAGTTGTGCTAAGCCGCACTAGTTACCATGCATTTTTCATGAGCCTAGGATTTAATGGTTGCTTGTGTATGCGTGTGTGCGCGTACATCTGTGTGTTTCTGTGCATCACGTGTTTGTGTATGTCTTGTGGTTGATGATGAGTTTTGGCTTTAATGTGTTAAAGAATTTATGCGTGTACTGTGCAATATGTAGTGCACTTGTGCTATATATAAACATGTGCCATCCGGAAGTCCTTCCAAATGTTTTTCCTTTGAGGACTCTGTCTGTGACTCTTCATCTCTCCTCTCCTCTCCTCTCCTCTCCTCTCCTCTCCTCTCCTCTCCTCTCCTCCCTTCTCCTCCCCTCTCCTCGTTTCTTGTCTCGGGGGACCAGTTCCATTCAGCGGGTCTCTAACGGTCTTGAAAGACACAAGGGCACTGCCTGCAGGATTAGGTTTCTGCCATGTTCACATTTCACTCAGTTCCCTTGGGAGCAAGGTGGAATGGAATTCATATGTTTAAGAGGCTTCGAGCAAGTGCGCACATTTCATTGCGGGGCGATTCTTACAACCCTGCGTCGAAACTCTAAGGATAAAGCTTTGAATGTAATAGACAGGGAATTGGTGTTGGGGTTGAGGCAAACCAGTGCATTCAGCGTGCTCCCACCTCCACACACAGATGATTGCTCACTCATACGCAGAGTCACACAGAGTAGGTGACATACACAAAGCATTTGCTCACCCACTATGCATCAGAAAGCATTTTAATGTGGCAGTTTTGGCTGGTCCACTGAAATGCAATCCCAGTAATCAAATCAATTTTCTGGTTTTCATTGCGCTGTTGCTATTAGCATACATTAAAGAGCAAGTTATCTCAGGTGATTTTGTATTGCTGTATTTTGCCCTTCAGTGGGGAAAGGACTACAAAGGATACTATGAATTTGTCTGCGTTTTCCCATTTTGTTTCCGTGCTCCTGTGTGTTTGCGGTCAGTATCCCTCTCCCACTCGCTGTGTCTGCATGGCACGAGTATGTCTGTACCCCCATATGTGTCTGTGTGTGTTACATATGTGAGATGCATTACTGTCAGATAGCTTCCCCATTGCAGTGCAGTCTCCCTCAGACGCTTACGTAATGTTATTACCAATCACACATGGAGAGCATCCTGGCACTCTCACAAGGTTAGGATGAAATATGAGAACGATTATGAAGATCTGAGATTGTATTATCATGATTTCCTTATTATTGCATCATTAATCTATTTTTGTCTCTTGTCTCTACCTCTTTCTTTCTCTCTCTCTTTTTCCTTCAAATCTTTTGCCTATGGCTCATGCAGAAGTAGAACAAAAAGGTAAGTCTGTGAAACAAGCACGCCCACATTCACACATGCACACATGCTCAAAATCCGGGTTGGGTGTCACTTTTTGATGCCAGCGCCTGCAGCGTTTTGTACCTTCTGGCAGACTGACATCCCTTTCAAAGTCACTGCTGCTATATTAAGACAGCTTGATCATAGCATATAGAGGCAATTTCGAAACACTGGTTCTCATTAGACACACTCTAGGCCCATATTATTCCATGGTATCGCATAGAATGTCACTTAACAAACTCTCCACGGGTTGAGCACATTTTTATGATGAGCCAATGAACAGAGAATTACATTGACATTTAATATTTCAAATGCTTCTGCGTGATATGAAAATTATGCGAGTGCTTTGAATGGCCAATGAAAATTCAATCAATATTCCCAGCCCTTTGTGTAGGATCTGGAATTATATTATTGGGAGGAATGGGAAAACCACAATGCACATCTGGTATGTGTGTGTGTGTGTGTGTGTGTGTGTGTGTGTGTGTGTGTGTGTGTGTGTGTGTGTGTGTGTGTGTGTGTGTGTGTGTGTGTGTGTGTGTGTGTGTGTGTGTGTGTGTGTGTGTGTGTGTGTGTGTGTGTGTGACAGCATTCCAGTTAAATTACAAAGGTCGCACTGGCTTCCCAGAATTTACTGTGTCTCCCACATCACTCATAAAACATGACCCCAGTATTCCAAAATGGAAATACCAAGCGCGGAGTGGGAAATGAATTATTGTAACAATTGCAGAAACAGCAGGCGATAAAAGACGTGTTGGGTTCTACAGTTGGTTGTTCCTGACAGAGATAGAAAGCGCAAGAAAGGAAGAAAGAGCTATGAGACTAATGAGGAGCCGGGGAGGGAAGGAGAAATGGGAATAGAGGAAAAGGGGGGAAGTAGAACAAAATGTGCCATTTTCTTTTTTTTCTCGTAGCTGTGAGAGCTGGGTATTATCTGTTGAATAGGAGGCATGCTGTTGCCGTGCTTAAGAATGACAGTGACTATACAACATCCAAATCACAACACAGTAAGCTTATCATGTCATCGTCACTCACTGGTGGTTAAGGTTAAGTTAAAACACAATGTAGCATTTATGAAAAGAGGCAAACATTTCACAGGCACTGTCAGAAAATCTAGAGAGAATAGTTGACATTTTACAGCAACTGCATAACAATTTATCTAATGTTAAAATGTTGTCATTGGTCCCTCAGTGTTTCTCTGCCCTGGCATTCTGAGAGGAGTGTACCAAAGCGAACACCTCTTTGAGTCAGATCACCAGTCTGGTGCATGGTGCAAAGACCCACTGCAGGCCTCAGATAAGATCTACTACATGCCCTGGACGCCGTACCGCACAGACACACTGACAGAGTACTCGTCGAAGGAGGACTTCATAGCAGGCCGTCCCACCACCACCTACAAACTCCCACATCGTGTAGATGGGACCGGTTTTGTCGTCTATGATGGTGCGCTGTTCTTCAACAAGGAGCGCACCCGCAACATTGTAAAGTTTGACCTGCGCACTCGCATCAAGAGTGGTGAGGCCATCATTGCCAATGCAAACTACCATGACACCTCACCATACCGCTGGGGGGGCAAGTCGGACATTGACCTAGCGGTGGACGAGAATGGACTGTGGGTGATCTACGCAACAGAGCAGAACAACGGGCGCATCGTGGTGAGCCAGCTCAACCCGTACACTCTGCGCATTGAAGGCTCGTGGGACACCAGCTACGACAAACGCTCGGCCTCCAACGCTTTCATGATCTGCGGAGTCCTGTACGTTGTGAAAACCGTCTATGAAGATGACGACAATGAAGGGACGGGGAACAAAATCGACTACATGTACAGCACCGATAAGAGCAAGGAGATGACGGTTAACATACCGTTCCCTAATTCCTACCAGTACATCGCTGCAGTGGATTACAACCCGAGAGACAACCTGCTGTACGTGTGGAATAACTACCACGTGGTCAAGTACTCGCTGGACTTTGGCAACAATGGTAGGTCCCAACTTCAAACCAGTTCCTAGTAGTAGCACTTAATCTCTTTTTTCTTCATGGTTTTTGACTTACAATGTCTATGAGATGAAAAATATGATGTTTTTGTACATTTCCCATTAATTTTATTGGACAGGCTCTGATTTGAGTTTTAAATCTTCACATGAAATACCCTGGCATATTTTTGGTGCTTTTAATATTCGTTCGTTTTAATAATCATAATGATAAATGCTTTTTTTTTGTTGTTGTTTTGACATAAGGAATGCTTACAGCCACTAATCTTCCTCCAATAATTAATTCTGTAAAATGACTTAAAAAGGAAGAAAAAGAAAAGCACCATCTGTGCTGTCACGATTCTCAATTATGACTGTCCCACCCATGACATCTGCATGTTTTCAGAAAGAATGAAAAAAAAAGCAGCTGGAGAATATTTCAAGAACTGGTCCTCGATATTGTAATGTCATTTAAATCGTAGACGAGTTGCTATTCCTGCTTTACTTAAGCAAAGACCAACTCACATACACATCATAGAGACTACCTTGATCTTTCAGAGGACGATCTCTTGTGATGTTACGCTGAGCCTTACATACTGTAAATGCTTTGAGCCTTTTACTGTACCACTTGCCAGCCTTCTCTTTAGTTCCCCCAGCTTCTTAACAAATCATAATGGATTCTTCAAGAATGGAGCCAAGACTGTCTGGAAGGAGGAGGAGCTGATACCGTTTATGATTACAATCGGAAGACACCTTTGTTTGACTCTTTTTTTGTTTTTGTTTATTGATGACTTATCCATATGAGGCTGCTGCCAAAGGTTTATCTCTGGTTGTGATCATTCACAGATACTCAAATCTGCAAATGAAGTTTCACGCATATTACCGCTAGAACACGATATCAGCAGTTTTCATAGTTACTATTTCTTCATTAGAAAGCATTTCTAATGAAAATAGTTGCCAGTGAGGTATTTGGATGAACCAGAACATTTTCTCTGGAGAGGCACTTTGCTGTTTAATTTTTTAAAGCTGCACTCATCAATATTTTTATGTCAAGAGCAGATCTAATGGCTTACATATCATGTGAAAGGAGCCGCTCACAGCGACAAACCCAACAGATTATTATCACCAAGCAGTTCCCCTCTCTATGAAGACTTTTACCATATTTTATTCAATATCATTTTTAGGAATTTAAGTCCCATAACTTTACAAATATTAAGTATATTTGCTGCTTTAAGTGTAGCTTTGAAATCCTTTGAGCATCACAAACATGAACCATTGATCTCTGTGTTGGGTTGGTGGCAGAATGACTAGATACCACTGGAGACAAGCAAGAACATTTAAGTAATTCAGGTGAAGTTATCCTTTACCCTGGGATGATCGTATTTTTTTTCGAATTAGGAAATCAGATGAAATGCAGGTTGAGGTTTGGTTAAAAAACAGAACATCATATGCCGATCTTCTGTATGAAACCTATAGTTATGTCTATTTATCTAAGCTGTACGGTGTCTGACCCATTCTGACCCAGGTGATTTAGATCAACCACCAATGCAGATTTTAACTAGCATCACTGTGCAAGGAATACTGTCTAACCCAGAGTGACTTTCTTTTAACTCTGGTGTGAGGTTAGAGTCCACCCTTCCCTCCTTCCTTCCTCTGGATAGAAGGGCTTAGGCCCCTGGAGCCTGAAGGGCTATTTGCCCAACGTAATTGCCTTTCAGCACTTTTCTATGGAGTGGTCAAGGCAGTCTGGCTGCGTGTCTTATTAAATGATGTCTGAATTAATGCATGCTCTTACACGCAGTTAGGAGGCGCAGTACAAGGAATTATAGAGAGAGGCAGCATTAAACTTGGTTTCTACCGATCAGTGTGCGTGTGTGAACGGAGGCTGTGGTGTAAAAATGTGTGTATGTGTGTGTTTATGCATACATAATGATGTGCATGGCCCTGTCCTAATGTGCTGAAGTACTTACAGTATGAGTTTGTGTTTCTCTATTCATGAGCGTGCACATGTGTTTATTGGTGTACGCTTGAGAGTGTGATCATTCTCATAATGGAGCTCTGGGTGTCTCAGGAGGCTTTAAAGAGGAGATCAATGGGGATTCAATGTGGAGAATGACCTCCAGTGCACAGCAACAAGCCAGGCTGCTGACCAGCCGGAGATAAATACATAGAATCAATGCTGCTCCACTCCTTTACTCTCCTCCTCGCTTCGCTCCCTCACTCAATGAAGACAAGGGATAAATTAACTACTTTAACTGCATGATTTTCCCATTCTTCGGAAAATGAGGCGAAGAGTCGATTCATTCAAGTTTTATTTTGTTGTTGTATTCAGACCCTATATTTTGCACTTCAGACTTGTCTAAGAAAGGTGTTTTTCTTTTTAGGATCACTATGAATATATTTAGCATATTCTGTAAGGTGACTATGGTCAAACTTGCTGTGTTCCAGCCCTGGTGTTTTTTTCTTTCAGGAAACAGGCCAAGGAAAGGGGCCATTCTGAGGGTTTCCACTCATTACTGATGTAGCGTAATGCTTGCCCTGCTTTTGTTTCAGCTCATATGGACTCCTTAAACATATAAAATGAGACAGGAAATGGGCCAGGGAGTAAGGGAAGGCCGAGGTAGGGCACTGAGCACTGTGTGTAATTGGGGTAAAACACAGAAAGCACCAATTACTGTGTTTTGTCTGTCCAACTAGCTAACAAAGGCAGCTCACTGGATGCTTTAGAATACGATCATTTTGAAATATTATCACCATTTGGACTAGCCAGTTTATTTTTTGGACTCACTGTTGCAGATTCCCTATATTCTTTGTTAATCTACAGTAGGGTTAGGTATTTTAAAGTACTATTTTGATCAGATATATCTTAATTTAAGCCAAATGAGCACCTCTACATTTAAGCAATATTCTAGCATTGGTGGTTGAGAATAAATAAGCAAAAAGGGTTTAGGAAGAAAGAGTTTATATCCCTCAATGTATAAGGTATTGAAATAAGTATCGAATTGATCTCCACACTGAAGTCTAACTTAGTCCTGTCTATTATGAGGTTTGCTTTAAGCATAAGAATTTAAATATCACAGGGATGAAATAAAAAAGCAAGGTTTAGTTCACCTTAGGCCAACAGCTAATAGATTTAGGTTTACTCCTATGTATTCCATCACACCGTTGATGCAGCATGCAGCAGAAAAGCATATTCTTTTTCCCTTGGTAAGAAGAAAGTGAACTGCCTCCCTACATTTATTGTTTCCCTTGTCTGTTTGTGTTTCCTCTTTGTCTGTTAAATATCCATTCTTTCTCTCCCTGTCTCACACACACAAACACATACACTCACAATGGCAGGAATCTCAATACTTCCCCTTCTCATATGTCTTTATCGTTAACTCTGCTTTCCATTGTTTTTCTCTCAGCCGTCCTTATCTCCCGCTTAATCTGCCCTCCTTTTCTGCACTCAACTCTTTCCCACATCACACAGGGCTATTTCATCGAGTGTCCTTAGATGTATATATCATAGAGGCCTAGTGCGGGAATGTCTACACAGAGTCAGAGTCACTTGTCTCTGCACTACCCTTTCCTTCCACCCTGCACCCCCCCTCCCAAACCCTCTCTCACTCTCTAGTGTTTATGAAGTTGTTTCATCATGTCTTCTTACATGCATATTATAGAGGCCTGCCCCACGCAAGCAGCATGGCTCCGATGAAACATTTGAATAATTTATCACGTTCAGTCTGCCACACTTCAGAAAGTTTTCCCAACAAAGTCGCAAAAATAATTCATGTTATCTGCATCTTCAGGAGGGGTGGGGAAAACAGGGCTAAAACTGAATAGATCCCAACATGCAAATGCTGCCTTACCCATTTTTGCTTCACCCTTGTTTTCTTTCTCTCTCTATTCTTGTTTTCTCATGCTACACTTCTCTGTGTTTTTTGCTCAGTCTTCTCTGGTGCAAATTTTCACATCCTTAAGGTGTTACAAGTACTACATGTTACCCTCCTAGTGCTGTCTCACTTTAGCCCTTTAAGGTGATGATCTCTTTAGTTATTCTTAAGCTCAGGTGAGACAATCTGATTACATATTCTGCAGGATAGAACCAGCGCACTGAAATTTGCAGGAAAAGGTATGAAATCATTAAAGTTTCCCAAGCAACACTTGAGGTATTTTTGTTCTGCCGTATAAAGTAAATGTTAAAGAAATAATCAGGAGACAAAAATACACTGTTTTACCATTGATTACAAGTATTTTATAGTAATCACTTAAACTTTATCAAAACACCTTATGTTAAGGTCATTCACTGTGCAAGATCATTTCAGTGCTTTTACATACATCTGCAATATTCAGTTTGCAAATTAAAAAAACTGTTGCTACAGTTTTGCCGCTTCGAAACAAACACCTAAACCTCTGCACCTATCTGCACAACTCATTTTGCCAACCTAAATTGTGCTGTACAGAATGAAAAGATATATATGTATTTTTTGCATTTGTCTTCATTGATTTGACAGTTTGAATGCATTTTGCTCAAGCATAATTTTTTGTGTTACAGTTAACTCAGAGTGAAATCCATCTATCCACAAATAAAAACTCAATTATACTAACCCACTGCTTACTGCAGCCAAATGTTTAAGTGTCAGAAATGATATCTTCAATCGTAATTAGAGAGTAATCAAACGCTGGCATTCTATTCTAATCTATTAAATACACAGTTATAGAGGGATGACCTCTACATGCCACTCTGTCAGTTTAGAGAAATTTAAAGGTTCACCTTTGAACTCTTAATGGCTGGAATCACAGTCTTCCATTTCCTAAGGAAGTCAAGCATGGAGTTGCTATTGTCTTTACCCCCTCTCCACTTATTTACACCATCCTCCCCCACTTAGCCTCTCCTCTCTGTTTTTTTCTTCCTAGGCACCAGATTGCAATCAAGCGACAGGGCAAAGCAGTGCAGGAAATGTTGGAAACACACTAAAGTGGAAGAATAACAAGAGTTAATGGTTGAAGTGGAGACCCTCTTTCACCAGATCACTGATTAGACTAACCCTCAGCACATTTTGGGCTTGTCACACTAGGATGTGTGTGTGTGTGTGTGTGTGTATGTGTGTTTCTCTCTCTGTGTGCATGCCTTTTAGTGCAACATCCTTGACAGACCTCAGTCTTCACATCACTTGGAATGATTCAGCTCTGTCAAAATGAGAGCAGGTTTACTTGGAACTGAATTGAATTCAATGGTTTGTGTTTTGCAAACAATCACAAAACGTGCTATCAATGCTATATTCTATATTCAGTCCTATTCTATATTCAGTCAGAATCAATATGTGTGTTGTTGGACGTCATTTCTTTAGAAAATAGATTTCATACTGTTAAAGAAAAAAAACAGTCCACATTCCCGTATACAAATAAACACTATTGTACAAGCCAACGTGAATACACACACTTTGTTTGTATAAAGCGTGTGTTTCACACTCCCATTCTCACTCCTGCCCTCTCTCTTCTTCGTCTCTTTACCTCCTGCCTTCTGCCTGCCTGCCTATCTCCATCTCTCCCAAACAGATTACGACACAGCCGTCTCAGCAGAGACTGAACTCTGCTTCAGAGTGTGTGGTGCACCTGTTCCTTGCCTGCAGTGTGTCCTTATCGATTGGATTGCCCCAGCCAGGCCCTCTGCGTGCATTTGGCCTCTGCACAGCTTCTCCTCTGCCAAAAACCAGATGCCAAATTAAGCAGGCCTAGTAGCCAGGACAACAGGGTGGAAGGGAAACCCACAGCCTTGCAGGAAGTAAATACGGAAGAGAGCAGTGAGCCGAGCGTGCCACCGTAGCTGTGCTCCATTCAGATTTCATTTTTGAAATGTAGAAAAATGTGCAGGAGAGCAACAAAGTGGAAACACTATTAATCTCTAAATGATGGATTATAGTGATGAATTATAGGGTGCAAAATATTGAATAGCCACAGGGTCACTAGCTAGAGGGTCGGCTCTGATTCTAACACAGTAATAGGATTTTGCTGGATGCCTACTATATATTCATACCTGTTGTCCCCACAAAATAATACATAAATACGACATACGACATAAATTCAGTGCATGTCTGGAATAGGAGAGGCAGCAGTCTGGACTTTAAAGGGACATGCTGATGGTTCTCTCCATTATTAAACAGAAAAACAAAAAAAAAATTGGTCTGTCCCATTAGCTTTTTGCTTTGAAAAAGGGAACTTCCCCTGATTAAGAAAGAAGCATGTAATTGGCAAACTTGCTGCAGGTGTCTCCAACCTCAGCAGAGGGATGACATGATTATGCAACTGGTAAGCCAACAGGGCTGAGCGGTGATGTTTCTCTATGTGACACATTAGCTGTGGAACGTGGTGGTGCCTGGCAGCCATTTTGAGGGAGGCTCTATTAGTTGAGGTTGTTTTCTATCTCCAAGTATCACTGCTTTGAAGTGCTCCATTCTGTCTTATCAGCAGGCTGGAGCCCCTCGCCACAAGCTCTGTGTGCATATGAGTGTGTGTATTGCATTGCTCATGAGTGAGTGAAAAGTAAATTTCTGTTCAACTGTGTGTGTAAACACAAGTGTGTGTGCGCGTGTGTTGCTTGGTGCACTACTTAAGGAAAAGTAAGTGTCTGTACAAGCGAGTGTGTGTACATTTGTGTGTGTGCACTCCAGCCATAGGGGCTGTGCGTTATCGCAGTATGCAGCCCTATTCAATGTCTGTGCTCCTATCCAACCTAGAAAGCTTTGTGCCCTCCAGATTATCATTTTGCTGTTACCCCTCTGGATCCAGCCCTCCCTACTCTTCAAAAGATGTGTGCGTGTAGAGGGAGGTAGTCAGTAACTTTTAAGAAAGCTGAAAGAAAGTAATCATCTTGCATATTAAGAAGACTATACAAGTATAATAGACACTTCGTCTCAGTGCTGAGAAACTCCCGTCTTAATTCCAATCCCTCTTCTCTTTGCCTCTGTTTCACTCTTCCTCTCTCTCGCTTGCTGTCGGCAGCTTTTCCGACTATGTGGGAAACTTGCCAGGGGAAGTTCATTCTCCCTCTCCTCTCTCCTCCCTGCCTTCTACCTTCTGTTTTGTGGATTTACGATCCCTCTGTTTGCCGAGTGAGAAGTCAACAAGAGCATTCTCGGCAACAGAGCAGAGGCAGAGGCAGAGGCAGGCAGTCTTACCCACACAGAGAAACATCGCTCCACACAGTAATACACACACACACGTCAGATGATCTTGTGGCAGCATCCCAGGCAGACTGACAGTGTCTCTATGGCCCCTCTCAGTGTGGTGACAGACAGACAACTCCAGGAACAAGTTTACTGCCAGTCTGCCATTGTCTCACCTTCCCCTGGGCTTACTATAGGCCTGGAAATAGAATAGAATAGAATAGAATAGAATAGTCGACGAAAACAGTCTCATCATTATGGAGCTTTCGATCATACCAAATAATCTTCCTCAGCAGATGTACTTTAATGAGTAGAATAGAATAGAATTAGGGCTATCAGCTATTTGTGGTATTGTATCGTTATGATGTCATACTATATTATACGTGATATGTTATTAAGAGTTCTCTTAATATATTAGATGCATATTGCCAAATGCAATAAATTAAATTTAAAGTTCAACAATATTTTCTTCATTTTTAAAGGAATTATTTGATTCACTGATTTTTCATCTGATCTTGCATGCATGTACAGTACAACCTCCAAAAAAAACAAGCCGTAGCTGTCTTTCCATTTATTCTGTTCTCAAATAGCCTTGTGCCTACATTTGACGTGCACGTTTTGAAGCTCCCTCTATTTTGCATGCATATGCCATATTCTATTATATTGATATCCTTATTAATATTTTGTGAGTGATTCCAAACATATTGCCCAAGGCTAAAAGGGATAGTTAATGCTGCAGTAAGACTTTATCCTGAGGGAAGCGAGCAAACAAATGTGATTTTCCATATTTCTGTGGTAGGATGTAGCTGTTGAAGATCCATGTTATCATACATCTACTTGTCTAGTGGTACACAAAGGCATGTGATATGATAACTGAAGATTTTCCTAAAACATATGTGTCAAAACATGTCACTCACATGCATGTGCAGGGGATAAATACAATGCAAAAATCTTAACTGAATTTGTGACTGTAGCTTTTTGCCACATGCTCTGTTTCTGTTCTTGTGGCATCAGCGTTGGCAAAGAGTGCAACGTTTAGGTTAGCAGACATCATGAAGTTGTCATAGCACATTTACTTAAGGCTTCCTAAGCTTAAACACAGAGATATGTCAGTCCCCATGAGTACAACCTCTAGCCTTTTTTTTCTATAAATGTTTCATGAAGCTGTTATGTCATGTTCCTGTAGTTCCCCACAGCATGTTTCACTGCATCCAGAGTGATGCCAGTAATGAGTTCATCAAATTACAAGATCTTTTTTTTTTTATCCAAATGATGCACAACAGTGTGCAAACGAGTACAAGATAAAGACACAGGAGTGTACTTGTTGGAAAATACAGAAATTGAAATAGGTAGGAAAAAAGTGTGGCAGAAAGTTGAGTGAGCGATTCAAATCAGGTGGAAAATGTCAAGAGAACAGCAGAGGAAGGAAGAGAGATAGAGATGCTCGGGTAGTGAAGTGTTGTGGCCCCTTGCCTGTGATGCTTGCAGGCTTTTGTGTTACCTCACCTCAAGCTGCCAGCCCCTGTGTTTTCTCCTCCTGTACTCAAATGACAGCAGACATCAACCTCAGACACACACACACACACCATTACTCTTCTATTGTTGTGGCAGAGCCTCTAATGGAGCTTCCCGTTTGAGTGCAGATACATGCACACACACACACACACACACACACACACACACACACACACACACACACACACACACACACACACACACACACACACACACACACACACACACACACACACACACACACACACTCTCACACACAAACACACTAGGTTTCATAAGTACACACACACACATACACACAGATTGACAGCTAGTCCCTAGGCCACTGCTGCTACGCATGATTGATGGCAATGTTCCATGGAGAATGCATGAGGCAGGGCGGCAGTGATTCAGGAACGGGGAGCAGCACAGTTTAGGTACGGAAACACTCCATTGAGTTGTGGAGGAAGACAACAGAACGTACAGGAGGATGTTACATGGCTGTCAGTCAATCAGACAGACAGACAGACAGAGGGGGAGAGAGAGAGAGAGAGAGAGAGAGAGAGAGAGAGAGAGAAAGAGAGAGAGGTATTGTGTCTTTAATTAAACTTAAAATCCACAGGAAGGGACTTCAGTTCACAGTAAATAATATAAATACCCACTCGTTTCTACCACCCACCAGTCCACACACTCACACTTTGTTCTCCACACTCACACCTTCCTTTCACCCCCACAGGAAAAAAAAAAAGAAATCAAAAAATAGTAACATCTACCAAAACCCTGCAGTAAACTAATTTTGTGCTCATCACACCTCAAATCAGACCTCACAGAAATCTAGTCCCCTCACATCAGGCGCATGTTAATGACTTTGATTCCACTCTCACACTGTACAGTCTATCTGCAGTACACCGAATTCCCATTGCAGTTAGAAATATGTCCAATTACGCCAGCCTGTATTGGTTAAATGCATACCTATTTCCTGAGCAAAACATACAACTCCACTGAGAGATGACAAACTCTATAACCATTCAATGTCAATGGCCAGAATGTAGTACATATTATGGCCTTAGGCACACCAACCCTTTAAACAGAGAAACACAAGTGCCCGTGCCTTTCTATTTTCGCTGAAAACCATGGAATTGAGAATTTTAACATCAGGGAGTCAAAGCAGCACAAGGCAACTGCACACTTTTGCTTCCTCAACTGCCAGCATGCGATAGCTGAATTTTTGAGAGCTTGAAGGACTCCATTACCCAGAAATCATGTAGCGTGATGTCGGTGTATTGGACACCCTTCAGAAAAAAATAAATTTTATTCATAGTTGCTGGTCGGCATGTAGATGGTGAGGAAAATCTTTTTGGGCAAGTTCAGCCAGGTTCAGCTTTCAGCTTTCACTGTTAGCTTTACGGGTTTTTTTTACCGTGCTTACAGAATGTGTTCATTCTAAACATGGAGCCTGACATGGTGAAATTATTAAGTGTTATTACAAGAAATTGTGAGAATTCATATTTGAGTAGCTCTGTGATCTAGGAGTTGCCTCTGTATTAAATCTGTTTGCCTCTATCTCCTTTATGTGTACTTTTTAAAAGGAACATGAAATCAAAGCACTTTTTTTGCCATATAGACGTGCAAGCAAAGTATATTTAGTGTTGATTTGGACTCAACAGCACTCATTTGTAGCTGTATCTGAAAGTGTCAGGTACAAAAGCATATTAGTGTATGAAATATAAAAAACATTTGGAGTTATCCAAACTAATTCACATGATGTGGAACTTCTACAGGTTCAAACTTGATGCACAGGTTTTGTGCAATTTGTACAAATTCCTATTATAGTATAATTTACATTTATATTCAAAAATATGGTTAAGCAGTGTCAGCTGTACAATAAAAGTGTTCGCAGTGGCAGACAAAGCTATTCCCTGCTTTGTTAAAGAAGGTCTCTGACTTTTCTGGAAAATGGGCTCCACCTGTATGCAGTGTTACACATAATGACTTCCAAATGATTCGAGGCCAATGAAATAATTCAAAGGGAAAATGAGGGAAAGCTGTATATAATTATTTCCCTGTACCCAACTTTCGATCCTGCAATATTGATCTGGACCATGTGCAGTTGAAAGCAACGGGAGGTTGGCAGATGGAGTGAGACAGTGTAGTATGTTCACAAAAGGACACTGTAACATTTACAAACACACGCTCTGTTCCTCTCTCTCTCCTCATCCATTCATTCTTTATATCTGTCCCCTGAACAGCGCCAATGTGAATAATTGAGCCTCTTTACAATGAAATATTGACAATAAAAGTGTGTGTCATGTGCATTTAAGTGGCCTTCCTGCCTCTCGTGATGTCATGGTGTTATGAATCATGCATGACACTGAAAGAATGTTTTTTTTCTGCCAGGATGGGCAGCAAAAACCACTACTGTGTACCAGTCCCATAGGAGAGACTGGTAATTGTTGGTCTTGCTTGGAGATCTTGCATTTATACATTATTACAATTATTGAAGCACTTTAGTGCACACATTTCTGCTCTTTTTAGTAATTGTCATTGACTGAAAAACATATCCAGGACTCACTAATAAAGAGACAATAAATAATCCCCCACAGAGACCTGGCAGATAACTGCATTGATGAGGGATGAAACACTAGCATTGGGGAGTCATCAGAAACATGAGCTACTCCCTGTCAAAGCTGTTTGGAGCTGCAAATGTGTTTGAGTCTGTCACTATAATATTATTTATGCTTGTAGGCCATCGCTCACATCACTTTGTGCTCACACAGATGGTTTGCTTGATCACAATTCTTTTAACTCTTGTTCTTACTTTGCCATCCTGGGAATATATTTTGAACTCTCCTTCTGGAATGAAGAGCTCATAATGAAAAAAAAATCTGGACTCGCAGATCTATGCAATGCATTTTGGGTCCTGGCTCTCACTTCTCACCTCTCACAATAACCAAGGCGATGTGTTGTAAATTTAAATCCTCTCTTTTTTTTCCAGACTATCGTCCACCTCCCATGATCCCTCCTAATCGAGGAGGTGGTGGCGGCTCATCTTCTTCATCTACTAGCCGCACCACCACCACTCGTTCTCCTCCCTACTACACCACCCCGCGGCCTCTCCTCACCACCTCTCCCGGGCAGCGCTATCGAACCACCACCACGGTTCGCCAGCCTGTCTTGGTTCCTGCCGGCGGCTCGTCATCCGACGCCAACCAGATCCCCGACACCAATCAGAAAGCTGGAGGACGCTCCCCTCCAGTGCAGGTCCCTCCCGCTGCACCACAGCCGCCTGTCCTGCCTCCTCAAGACTTCTGTAATCCAAGAGTGACAGCTGACATATCATGGCCCCGGACACAGCAAGGCCAGACAGCCAAGCAGCCCTGCCCTGTAGGGACACTGGGTAAGGAAGCTGCATGGGTGGGTGGATGGCAGGAAGAACTTGCGTAGTAGACTTATTGCATACAGCATATGTTACTTATGTTTTGTTTGTTTGCACCTTCATCTGCTCTGTTCTTAGCATACTCTTGGCAAAATGTTGTAAAATCTTAACTGAACCATGTTAGTGGTGTTTCATTTCCAAAGGTGGGCACATTTTCAAACTATTATCTAAAGTAAAAGTGTCAATACCACAATTGGATACAAAAGCAGCAGAGCACAGCATCTTTTATGACCACAGCTGTAAAAAGTATATGAATGTTGTAGCTGGTCTATATACTTCACATGCTGCTTGCTGGCAATTCAAACAGTGCATCACATTTTATGAGTTGTGTGTGTTTGCACATGAAGCCTGACCCTGTAAAGTAACTAGCCACCATCTCCAGTAATTAAATGTATTCAAGCCAAGTCAATATATTTATAGAACACATTTAAAAACAATGAATATTATGTGCAATTAAGATAAAGAGAGAATTATTTTCAATTTATTTTAATTTGAACAGTTTAATTTAATTTCAGATTTCCCCACATGGGTCAACGTTTGTTGTTTTTCAATGTGCGCCTTGAATAAATTGATTTGACTTGACATTTAAATGATAGAAATTACTAAAAAGACTGAATGATGAATGATCATGCATTATCATGAGATGTAAAAGCGGCAGCCCACAGGGAAGACCTGACAGTGATGGATAAACTTTTCAGCAATGGAACATGCTCTTGGATTTTGGAGAGGAGTAAGATGGGTGCAAAGGTGGAATTAAGGGTGTTTAAAAAGTAAAACATAGACATTACAGCACATACAATTCCTTTTGAAAATCTACTAGTAGAGTAGTAGTATAAATCCTCACAACACACACATGCACTTCCTTTGGACTAATTCTTTCCTTTGGACTATTTTAACCAGTAAGCTCAGACGACAAGGATAATTCTTCTCTCCTCCAACTACCAGACATAAACAAACACACACACACACACACACACACACACACACACAAACTGCTTGGTGAACCCCAGGCCCCTCAAGAGTCTTCACGTCTCGCGGTGAATGTCAGTGCTGTCTTACCCTGCTTGCTTTGCTTGTGTTGCAGGCGTGGCCACATACATGTGCGTGGCTCATTTGGGCTACTGGGATCCCCAAGGCCCTGACCTCAGCAACTGCACGTCGCCCTGGGTCAACCACATCATGCAGAAAGTAAGTCTGAATGCTGCTGCTGGCCCCACGGTTTAAGGGTATGTGGTATGGATATAGTCCTGCAGCAATTTCTCACGCATGAAGACGCTCTGACCTCAGGGGCAGATTTAGGCCACGTATCCATCCTCATTTGTTAACCTAAGTCTTGTTTGAGATCAGAGGGATTTTGTATAGCCAAAGGGGGATGGAAATAATGTCCAATAATGTCATTCACTTACACTGCGCTGTTATCTTTAAGCATGGAAAACATTATTGTGTTTGATTCCACTATATGCGTTTAATCTGGAATTTACTCTTCCCTAATTATCCTAACTTCTTACTGTACATTTAATATACTGCTTTGTGTCTGTTCTCACTTGAGCCACAAGGCTTCAAGGATTTTCTCTATAAGACAATAAATGGAGAAAAAAAAAAAGCCACAGTGGGAGATGTTTCTGTAAAGTATTAGTAAATTTATTTATGATAACAGTTATAAGGTGCCGGAAGCACTGCAGTAACTTCCCCTTCAAATAACCTAATCACTCTTCATGCTCCACCATCCCATCCTTGTTCTCGTCTTGCTCACCTCCATTGTTACGTTTACTTCTCTCCCATCTGTCCTTTACCCCTCCTCGCCTGTCCTTTATTTTTCCATCTGTCTTTTGCTATATTTTTCTCTTTCCGTCCTCTCACTCTCCTCCTCTTCATGCTCTCACCAACTTTCTCCTCTCCTCCCAACTTCCCCTACACTTGTCACCTCATCTGACTTTTTTTTTTTTTTTCAATTCTTCCCTCTCATTCTTTCACTTTATTCCTCCCCAGCTCCGTTCGGGCGAGACAGCAGCAATTGTGGCCAAGGAGCTGGCAGAGCAGACCAAAGGGCTGCTGCGTCCTGGCGATGTGCCATCCACAGTGCGGGCCATGGCCCAACTGGTCGAACTGCTGGACGTCCAGCTCAGGAACCTCACCCCCGGGGGCAAGGACAGCGCGGCCCGCAGCCTCACCAAGGTACTGCAACCACGACACGCTAAGTCAATATGTAGTGAGAGATTGAGTGAGATAAATGAGTTTCTTGCAGGCATTGGTATGGGGGAAGGTACAGACAAGAAATTAAGAGAAAAGGGAACATGTAGAGGGACTCTTCCAAGTTAACAATAAGATGAATAGCATCAGTGGTTAGTGTTTTTGTCTCACTTTTTCTTCAGGGGTTAAAAAAATCTCTGTGTGCAGAGTTTGATGAAAAACTATTACACTTTGGAGTTCAAGATGATGAATAGCTGCTTTTAGACATTATTTTATGCTCTTCTATGAGTGTGTGCTTTCGTAACAAGTTTTGCTCAACATTATGGGTGATAGATAACTGCTTTTAGTCTTTGGCACGGTTCCTCAACTCTTTTCAGATCAGGAGCGAAATTTAATAAAAGTCTGTCTTGCCCTGGGAGTTCTTCTCATTAAAACATACGGTACTTGAGATGAAAACAGGCTTGGGACACATTTTACGTCATAGGTCATTGTTTAATGAAGTTCAGTCTTTGAGCTATGGCTATGAAGATGCTGTCGACAAGCAGGATTGAGTGCTTACTGCAGGATTACATTAATGGAAACCTGATCCTGAGTATGCAAAGGATCTGTTTTACTACTCCGGTAGACAAGGAAAGAATTTAGTTCTGTATTTTGTTCATGTAGGCATTCAGTTAAAGTGAGTTAAATCTTTGGGGAATGGCTGACTGGCTGGCTTGGCTGGCTAATTGACTGACTGCCTGGATGGCGGACTGTTTCTTGATTGTCTCTGCTGAGGTCAACAGTGATAGGCGGGGTTTTGCAGTCAGATTGACAGCTGGTGCCACCTCTTATACAGTCACTTCACTGCCTTTTTTCCTCCGCATTAGCTCGTAAGTCTCAGGATCTGCTTTATTTTCACTCTCCTTTTCTGCCTCCGTCGCGCTATCACACTCTTTACATCTCCTGTGCTCCCTCTCTAAGTAATTCAGTAACACATGTGAAGTGAATACATACTGGAGCATGTGTAAGTGGAATCAATTAATCTGTGTTTTGCTGTTGACCAAATGGCCTGTTAAAGGTTGAATTTGTAGAAAAAAGTCCTCCATAGAAGAGGAAAAGCATTCTTCCTGATTTCAATAATGACCCAATTATATATACCTAATTGAGTAATATGCCTTCTTATTATGCTAATTTTTGTTAGGAAATCGAATATGACCAATCACGCACGAGTGGCATAGTAATTAAGGCCATCAATTCACTTGATGGTAGAGGCAGAGAATGTGTAGAAAAGGGAATGGAGTAGCAGAGGAAATCAGGACAACAATGTGGAAAAAAGAAATTGTAGAAAAAGCAGAAAGAGCAAAAGAAAGATGGTCACAGGAGAAACAATGAAAATAAAGGTGAGTGAAAATAATAGCAATATACTTCAGCCACTTAAGTCTTCTTGTGCAACGTTAATGAAGTGTGTGTGAATGCCTTTGTATATGTGTGTGTATGATTGAGAGGTGTTATATCGCTAACAGCTGAATTGTTTGAATTTGCAGCTTCAGAAGAGAGAAAGGTCCTGCAGGTTTTTCACACAGGTATTTCCGCTTCCTGGTGTCATTGATTACTTTGCCACACCATAGTCGCAAGCATCTTTTTGTTTTGTTCTTCACACTCAGCATGTAATCCGCAAAGAAAGCTTTTGTGTGTGTATGCGTGTGATCACACTTTACAATGCTCTACGTAGAATTGTAATTCCATGCTGCAGCAGTTGTCTTATCATTTGTATCCCCAACCCTTTGAGGAGGGCAGCCATTTAATATGTCTATTCTGGTCCTGAACCACGGTATGCATCAGAATCGCTGGTAGCCATCTACATGATGTTTACTAACAAAATGTCTGTCTCCTCAAAGGGTTCACTGACATTCTTTTGTTTTCAATTTTTCTTTTTTCTTTGCATTCAAAATCAATGGTACTGATAAGAGACCATGATCAATATCAATAATAGCTCATCTATTTTGCAGTTCTGTCTGCAGAATTGTAAACAGGCCTGCCTGAAACCAAATGACTCGCTATCTATCTCCATTCAATGAAATGCCCTCTTTGCCGCTGTATCAGAGAGACCGAACTGAGTATGATGGATATTCTTTTGCATATTGCTTGGTCATGGCCTTAGTGCCTTCAAAATAATACCAGCTTGTGTTTGTGGCTCAGTGATAATTAATTTTTCATCCTTGTTGGTCTGCTTGTATTGATGTTTGTCTGTGTTGATGCCATGGGCTCACCCCCATGAACAGAAAATCTAACATCGTTTAGGCATGTTTCTGGTCAGCTAAAATCACTATTCAGAACATCAAAGGACCCCACCTTCCTCATCCATGTGCTGAAGATAGACTGCAGAGTCTCTCTTTTTCTCTCTCTGCATCCTCCAACACACACACACACACACATACACACCCTTGATGGGCTAGCTCTTTTTCTCCTGATGCAGGCTTTTTTTCCACTCTCCCCCTGAAAAAGTCTTAACGTCAGCACCAGTCAGCAATGTCACATCATAGAACATGGCTTAGGACTATATGCAAGCTGACACACACACACACTCACATGGACATGGCACAAATATATAAATATATTTTCAACAATGATCTTATGCCATCGCATCAAAACAGTCCGACGTTTGGTGGTGGCATCTCCTTAATCCAATAAATGCTGCAAAGATGCTTTTAAGAAAGAGAAGGTGCTTTCAGATCGCTAGTTATAGGTTCAACTCAAAACGGTCCACCACACACCTTGGGGTACTGCAGGGGGTTGGGATTGATCGATTATATAATTAGCCTTAGTAATGTGAAACAAAATTATACCAACAGTCCCTTACTCCGTCAGATAGAAATGTGCGTGATTAGGGATGTGGTGTGGTGCTGCCCTCTCCTCGTTAATTATCTACAGCACTAATTGCCAAGTGAGGAGAGTGGGCAGGAGGTTTGGGTTCTTAATAGAGACAAAAAATAATTGAATTCTCTCTCTCCTTCTCTCTCCCTCTCTTTCTCTCTCCCTCTCACACTTCATCTCTCCTCCTCTCTCCCTTCGTTTGGGGAACTGGGGACTTGTTTCATGTATACTAAATTGGCAATTTATTCATGATGAAGTTGGTGGTGTGGAGAGGCTTTGATGCTGTAGGCTGGATAGGTGGAGGGAGGTAGAGTCTGCAAGGTAGACTGAGAAAGAGCGAGGGAGGGGAGATCAGAAATTAAAGAGAAGAGATTCGCAGAAACAGAAATGGAATGTGAGAGACAGAGAAAACAATAAAGGGGGCAGCGAGGAGTCAGTGATGCTCAATGACAATGTCTAATTTGCCCTCTATTTATGGATGGCGGGTCAGAACACGGCATGCTGTGAATTTAAAGCCTGATTTAGCTGCAAACTCATCCTGTCAGGGAAGACAAACTCCAACAACAACTGACAGATAAGCCTGCTTCTCTGATGAAAACATTTTCAAAACATGCACTTTCTCAGAGCTCAGCCAAGCAAGTAAAAGAAAAAAAAATCCTTTCTTTCCTTTACTCTTGCCCCTTTCCATACTTCTAACATCCCAACTCCGACATTTTAGGAAATGTGTCCTACTGTGCATGTGTGTACACATACTGTACATGCATGCACACGTGCGTGTGCCCGTGTTCCCCTCGTGTGGCTGGGAGTAGTAGAGCAGCCCAGCTCTAGTCTGTCTTGCTGCTGCTGTTTACGCTGGATTACCCCAACGCTTCAAAGCATTTCACTTCTGCCCCATTTACTGGTGTGTGTATGTGTGTGTGTGACCGTGCACGCTGTGTGTGTGTGTGTGTATGTGCACACACGTGTGTGCCTACCCTGTAATACATAGCCACACATAGACACAAACGCACACATACATGCACACAAACGACACCCTTATCTGTCTCTGCAGAGTCTCTCCCCTCTTTGAAGACCCCTAAAAAAAACCTGTCTCCATTTTAGCCCTCAAGTCCTCATACTTGTGCAGATAGAAATGTCACTAACGGCACTGAAGCTTACAGGCACACCCCCACACACGCACACGCACACACACACTCTCACACAAACACATATATTCCAACATCATTGACTTTCTGATGTGGAGATGTCTGGACCTCAAGGAAATCACACCCCTTCTTCTCCTTACCTATCTCTCTCCTCTACAGATGCAATCTCAGCGCCGGCGAATTAAATTTCAATGAAGAAATTATATGAAATTGAAAATGCAAGATAATCAAAAGTTCAATAAAAAGCAATGAAAAGTTTAATGAGAGTAGAAAAGGGGGGGTTATCTGAAACACATCAAAGTGAGCGTTTTGGGAGCAGCAGCACCAGCTTGAGCGAATGGAAAGCAATGCCACTGCTGTCATATTTGCCGTGCCTACAGAGCATCCTCTCCTCTGTCTCTCTCTGTTGCCTTGACTGCTACTGTAAAGCAAGTGGAGCAGAATGATGCACTGCAATGCTTCTCCCAGCCCCTTGTGCACACCCTAAAACACACACACACACACACACACACACACACACACACACACACACACACATTTTAGTGCCAACACTCATAAGAGCACACATGCATCCCATACAATATGCAAAAACACATACCTGCACATTAAACAAATGCACTGCCACATTGTAGTATGGCATGTACAGTATATGTCAGCGCATATGGACTCATTCATGTACACACTGGTTGTGCACTCAGATCGCAGAGAAAGTGTTATTTCCACATTGCAAGCAGATAACAGGAAATTCTGGTTTTAGGTGTAATTAGTGCTTATTTACATTATTGATTACTATGTTAATCATCTTCCAGATTGATCAATTACTCATTTTTTTCAGTAAAATATCAGAGAATAATGAAAAATGCCCAATAGAATTTCATGAATTTCATGAAGCCAAAGTCAAGTCCTGAAGTTATTTGACCAACTGCCCAAAATACAAAGATATTACAGTTTGTTTGGCTTTTTGTACTTGAAAAATGGCTTTGTTAATTGACAAATTGATCAGTTGATTCTCCTCAAGCTTGTTTGTCACCAGTCTGATTTGTCTGACTCCTCGTGTTCTCTGTTGGTCATTGTGTTACCAAATTTCATCACTTTGCTGACTGCAGTGTTATCATGTTTGATATAAATGATGGGCAAAACTACAAAAAAAAATACCCAAGTTGTAATAAATCAGGTTTTTCCTTTACAGGAGCACTGAAGCGTGTAGTCCTCTGTCACAGTCAGTGAAACGATGAGATTCAAACAGTTTTGCTGGTGTACGTATATGCATCTGTGCGCTTCATATCCACTCCTGCTTATTCTGGTTGTTTGCCGAAGCAGTGGATTAATTAGTTTTTGTTTACATGTAGCCCTCCCAAACTCATCCGGTATGCATCCCAGCTAATTAGTTGCTAGCGCTAAAAGAGGACATAATATTATCATATTAGGTTGTTGGCTAAGCACTCATTTTATGTGTCTGATATACTGTATCTACATGTGGATATCACACCCCCAAAATAAACAGGTAGGATTAGTTATAATTCCAGAGGCCAACTGCACGTTTTTGTAGCACATGCCATCAACACTCATGTGAGTCATCATCTGCAGTGTTTCTCCATCTAGGGCACTTTCCCAAACCACTGCACACACACGCACAAACACACGCTTTACTTCTCGACAATCACTGATGTTGTCTTCCCTCCTCCCTCATGGTCTCTCACTTCTCCCTAACCCTGAGTAAAAGGGGCAGGGAGGAAGTCAAATGGTTGATGTGTGAATGCCAATAAACTGATGTCTCTCACATATCCCCCCTGCCCTTGCAATTCCCCACTGGAGACCCTCTTTGCTTGTATAATGGCACCTGTGTTCCTTTTTCTACTTTCCCATCCACTCTCCTCATGAGAGAGATGCACTGAAAGAGCGAGAGATATGTGAGAGATGGGAGCGTGTATGTGGAAAGGGTGGTTTACAGTCAGAGCAAGAGAAGGAGAAAATAAAGAGACAGACGGCGGTGTGAGATGTGTGTGTTTGATAGCACCTGTATTCGTTTTTCCGCCTCCCTTGTTCCCAGCGGACGCCTGTCACCATGGACTCACTGGACTGTTTTATCGCTCTCCCATGGCTCCCCCTCTCTCCTTCCCCCCTCTCCGCCGGCTCTCTCTTTTCTCTCTGTTTCTTTATCTCTCCCAGGGTCTTTTAAAAATGTGTGCGTCTGCTTATGTGTGGTGTTCATGTCTGAAAATGAGGAGGTGAATTCTTAAGAGCATAAAGGAATGTGAGCTGGAGACAAAATAAGTATTGTTTCACAGAAAACATTTCATCTATGCGAGCCAGCTCTTCTCTGTTTGGTAATATTTTTGGATTCAAAACTGTTCTGCGCGGCTGGATGTGACCCAGCAGACATTATCTGATAAAACTAATTTCTTCTCAATCCCTCAAGCACGAGTTTTCCAACTCAAAGATAAGACTGTTGCTTCAAAAAAAAAAAAAAAAAAAGGTTTTGGGGGTGTAGACACATGCTGATTGCAATCTGCTAATTAGCTTAGCTTAATTTTCGGAACATCTGTGATGAATTTTCGATCACAACATGCTTTTATAAAGAGAATGTGGGAAAAAAGGTGGTAATGAACAGTGAAAAGTGTGGACTACAAGTTAGGAAATTCTGTGTTTTTGCCTTTGTTATGTCTGCATGGGAATGCTACATTTGCATTGCTGACATTTTTTTGTTGTCATGATTTATCAACATGATAAATGAAACGCCACTGCATTCTCACTGTTGCATCCCACTGACTACTGTCTTCAGTAGTTACGATGTAGCAATGTTACTCGTACTATGAATGGATTTGCATTAATTTTCATATAAGCATCATTGACTAAAAGTGATGAAAGTGTTAGCACTGGCTTCCTCCATGTGACCCCTGTTTCTACTGCTGCCCCAGGCTATGGTGGACACTGTGAATCATTTGCTGCAGCCACGAGCCCAGACAGCATGGAGAGAGCTGCCCACCAGCGAGCAGCTGCACTCGGCCACTCTGCTCCTCGATACTGTGGAGACGGGGGCTTTTATGTTAGCTGACAACCTCCTCAAGACTGACACTGTGCAGGAGACCACTGACAACATCCGTGAGTACATTTTCCCGTTTTCCAAACTCAGTCGGACCTTGGAACTGTTAAGGAGCCTGTAGCGATTGCCCTCAAGCGAGGAACTTAACCTCCATTTGCTCTAGTGAAGCTACATAGTGGCCAAGCGTTGAGGGCTGTGGCTGCACTGTTCATGTCTCAGGTGTTGAACTGTAGGAGTGCGAAATGTGGCTCAACTGGAGCAAAAGGATATTTGCGATTTGTTGACTTTACCTGGAAACAGTGTAGCAGAGGGGGGGAATTTCTAGAGAGTGCCCCTATTATACAGAAATGTGGCTCTTAGATTTCAAAGATTTTACAGTTTTCTATTTTCTAAGATCTTAGGAAAGCGTAAACCAGCTCAGGCTGCTAAAGATCTAAGAATATGATGTAATATTATTGTAAGATGCAACCCGCCGCCTCAGATCTATGTTTTATAGTACAAACGAGAAACAAGGTATACCATATAACTTCAAAGTGCGTCAAAATATAACATCATGTTTCATGTGCATAATTACACACTCACATTCACATTCTGAACATGTGAATGTACACGAATAGACATGGATAGAAGTGTGGCGTAACAATGTTTTTGAGAGAAACTTGAAAGATCAGTTTCAATCTGGGCTGTTTAAGTATAATGGAACAAGAATATGAAATACTTCAAAGCTGAAGCAGTATTGACAGGTAGCTAATTTAGGATATCAAATGCATATGTTAAACATCACTATAGTTCTGTGTGGGGGGGGTTGGGGGGATAATTGTGGAAAAGATGCATTTTTGGATCTCTGTGGCTTCATATGGCTGCGAATAGATTTTACATAAGAGATATTGACGGATTGTGACAGGAAAGTCAGACTGACTCATTAGTGTGAAATATTTAATCATTTTTCTGTATGCTACTCGATAAATCACTCTGTCAAATTAATAATTTGTTTGTGTTCATGAATAAACACAAAGGAAACACAACAGAAATCTGTTACCCCATAATGAACATTAAAGGGATGTCAAAGATAACCATCACATTCTCGTGTATCTCCGTCTAAAATCAGAATCAAACTGTGTAAAACAGAAGGAGCTCATTTTGATTATCCAGGATGCGACAATGCTCCAAAGTGTTTAATTTGCACTGCATGCAGCTTTTGGCCCAAACTGGCTAGCAAGTGTACAAAAGAACTACTGAAAAAACATAAAATGTATGGTAAAACTGTACGGATACTAAATCTTAAACACTAAAACCTGGCCTCTTGCCTGAGTGGCTCTCTGTCTCTGGATTCAACACAGGTCATGCTGTTCAATTACTCATAGCTATCCATCAGTAGGCTGTTTGGACTTATTACTAATGAGAATGGACAAATTACTCATTTGTGCTAAAACATTATCAAAAAAAGTACCCTTAATACCTGACTGCCCCCATAAGTGTCCATATAGAAGCAAGAGAGAAAAAGAAAAGAATTAATAACTCAAATATTTAAGTATAGCTGTGATTACAGAGATGAGATCAATTATTTGTGCGAAAATTCAACATTTTGGTAGCATTCACAAAACAGCATTTGCAACGGACTCCATGTACATAAAACACATGTCAAAAGAGCTCATGACGAAGAGGTCCAGGTTGTTGTGTGAGTGGCTTCAAAGGGTCAAATCCACAGAGAATAATCCTCATCTGACATAATGTAGGGAAAAAATGGGCTCCAGGCTTCTAAGGCAGGGATGAATTGTTTGCCAGAGACAAATTCTTTATTTATTTATTTATTTTCCGTATTTTCTTCCCTCCACTTGTAGGCGGAATTGACAAAGCAGAACAAAGCTAGTTATTATGGTGTTGTGCACATCACTTTCCTCTCCTCTCTTTCTCCTCCTTCCATCATCTCTTCTCATTTTCTCTCACTGATCCTCTCATCATTGGGCCATGGAATGAGGCAGAAATACTGGAGAGCGAAAAACCTCTTTTCTTTTCATGCCTTTGGATGATGCTATATCTGTGAGCCATCGTTTCATCTGCACCCAGACCAGAGAGTTGCTCTCACTTATGTTTTCCTTGATTATCATCCTGTTTACTCCCCTCTTGATTTGATATTTCAACATTTCCTCCCCATTACTAGGATTCACTGGGCTTGTATGTAACTTAGTCAGAGATGAAAAGTCACGGAGGAGGTGCAGGAAGGATAAGAGAGAGGAAGATGAGTGAAAATGAAGACTGGATGAGTGCGTGCTTGAGGGTGATGGTTGTGGTGGAATGTCAAATGATGCTGCAAGGGGTTTTTTTTTTGCTCACTCTCACATCAGTAAGCAATTAAATCACAGCTATTTAAGTCACACAACGTGGTGATAACACCACAGCATTTTTTCTTTTCACAAACAGACGGCAGAGACAGGTTCCACACAGTCACCTGATACAGCATGGCTTTGTCATGTTCTCGTTTGAGTTTGAACGCAACCGCCATCTTGCACAATTTCACCTTACGCGCTCGTATCCCATCCAGTTTGTTCCCTCCTGAACGTTACCGCATGAACAAGGTTACATAAACAGTCATGGAGATGTAGGCTAGCACATCTCTGAAGAACTTAAAACAGGAAATCATCTATTTTGTGGGAAATTTTGTCTCCACATTCCTCTCCTTTTTGTGCCGTTAATCTTCCCTTCCAGCTAATCCAGTGGGCAGATCCACTGTGATTATCTCTTCCCTTTATTCATAACCGGCCCGATACCGCCTCTCATCTCTCTTTTCTCTTCTTCCATCCTCACTTCCCTCTCTCTCCGTCTCCTCCCTCTCTCCTCTCCTCATTGCACTTTTTAAACCCCCTTCCTCACCCCCCCTTCTTTTTCTTTTTCATAAGTCTTTCAGAGGAGAGTGAGCGACAGGAATATATTATTTGAATGACGCATTTTTAAAGAAGCCACTGCAGCTACTGTAGGTGATATTATTGTGTTAGATTGTGTATGCGACTGTGCGGTGCAGTGTTAGGCAGATGAAGAAATAGTGTTATTATTAGAACCAAAACAGTGATTTGAAGGGATAACACAGCGGTAACAGCGTGCGTGTGTGATAACGATAATGAACAAGTGTGTTTCTTAGGAGGAGGATTGTCATGACAAGGATGCTTTAATTAGATTAGACTCAGCGTGTTTTGATACCCCGCCGCTGTGTGTGGGTGTGGATGTGTATGTACATGTATGTGCATGTGTGCGGGTATGTTTATGTGTGTGTGTGTGTGTGTGTGTGTGTGTGTGTGTGTGTGTGTGTACATATCTTGAACGTTTAGTTTGGCTCCTGTGTAAGACGAACACTTATCCTGTGTTTCTCTTTCTTTTTGCCAGTATTTGCATATCAGTGTCTGTGTTTATGTCTGCTGCGCTTTGCCTCCATTTCCTCGCTTCCTGACCTTAGTACCTCAAGCCTTTGCGCCCTCGTACTCTGCGAAGAGTAGAGTAGAGAACATGGTCTTCTTTCCACCTATTGCCACTCTACTCCTCTCCCCCTCTCTGTATCTTCTCATTTCTATCTCTCATCCATTCTGCTCCTTTGACTACCCACTTTAGGTTTTACCTCTTTTCCAGCACTTCTGCTTGACCTCCTCGACATCTTTTCCTTTCACCCTCTTCTCCCACTCCTCCTCCTCCTCCTCTTGCGCTCTCATTTCCATCTGAGCATGTCCTTGTGTTGTTTATTTGATCAGGGAGCTGTTTCCACCATGAAAGCAGTGTCTAAATCACCAAATCACTCAGAAGCACAAGATAGCGATACACCAAAGGTATAATTAGTCCTTAATTAGAAACTTTATCTAATACATTACAGAGCCGTAATCAGAATGTGCTAACGAACCTGGATGGTGAAATTAGATTCCCACAATACAAGAGAGAGGCTGGATTATCTGCCTCGATGTGTTGGACCAGTTGCCTGGAGACATTGTTGCCTTTTTTAGTATAAAAAGTTATTTCACTTTGATGCGTGTCATCCTTTTTTTTTTTTTTAATTTTGTTTAGAAGGAGCTAGAAACAGCTTCAGGATTCATGCCTGTGTTCTACTATGAAGCACTTAGTGAGAAAACACAGTTATTACAAGAGGCTGCAAAACAAACCTGATGTAACGTGCTATGCTATGACTTGACATTATGGTGTGTGTGTGTGTGCATGTATTCCAGAGCTGGAAGTGGCGAGGCTGAGCACGGATGGGAACCTCGCAGACCTGACATTTCCTCAGTCAGAACTACATGGAAACTCCATCCAGCTGTCAGCCAGCACTCTCAAGCAACACGGCAGAAACGGTAGAAGAGAAATCTCACATCTTCTCTTCCTCTCACTCTCATTATGAGGTCTATGACCCCTCTCTCTCTATCTCTCTCCCTCTGTCTATCGCACTTGCAATGATTTTTCCCACATGTAATCTCTCGCTCTTTCTCACATCCTTCATCTATTCTGTCATCTTGGTTTAAGCCAACAATTCTCAAGTTGCGCCTCCTCCATGAACCTTTGTGTCTTCTTCCAGGTGAGATCAGGATGGCCTTTGTCCTGTACAGGAACTTGGGTTCCTACCTGTCCACAGAGAATGCAAGCGTTAGACTGAGCAGTGAGGCGGTCTACCCTAATTACTCTGTTATCGTCAACTCCCCGGTCATCACAGCATCCATTAACAAGGAGAGCAATAAGGTTTACCTGTCTGAGCCAGTGGTCTTCACTGTCAAACACCTGCAGGTAAGAAAGTGACTGTTTTTGTAAACAATAAAAAAAATCTTGCTGTTTGATAATGGCACTGAAATTGAGGTTAACAGATAAGGCTGGTAATATTTTTTTTATTTATAATAAATCCCATGAAAAGACTAAAACCACTAACCTACTAACAAATATGGTCAAACTTGAAATTCTTTGTTCCTCTGTGGCGTAGACCTCCATTGTTGTCCAAAAACTTTTAGAAAAACGCATAACGGAGCCACACTGTAGCACTGGGTGACATGTTCTCATATTAGAATGAACATGGATGCTTGATTCAATTTCATATACATCATTCTGGTGCTATAAATACTTACTAGAGCAGCAAATGTGTGTTAATCCACCGCCAAAAATAGTTCAGAGCAAATGCACTATTTACTCCTTGTTTGCTAAAACCCACTGTGCCCAGCTGTTTCAGGAAATTATTCAACCTTAATGGAAAAAAAAGGAAACTTAAATTTTGGCTCATTTTTAAAGATCATTTAGTCTTCCTTTGGAATGATTGGGCCTAAGTACCACAGTATTGAGATGAGGTTGGAAGGTATTGAGAAATGAACTAATGCATGTCTTTTCGTGGAATTTGTTGGCAGTAAGATAAATATAGAGTAACGGATGCTCCCTCCTTCGACTTGAGACTGTCATGCTCCCAAAAACGAGGACCTTAGACTTGAATTGGCCCTCACTGCTGTGGGCTTGATTTCCTAGACTTATGTCACTGACTCGCTCCAGATGCCAACGAAGAACAGCTCTGGTGTTAATAATAATTACAGACCGAATTAAGGTATAATTCCACAGTACTTCATACTGAATGAATTGTGGTGCTCAATGCAGCAAATGCTGTTCCAGTTGGTGATCCAGCTTGTTGGCAGCAAAAAAGTCCTCACGATTTCACTTGCTCATTTTGAGAGTAACTTAACAAACCCAACACACACAGCTTCATCAGTTTACACAACACAAACAGCTCTTACACTCAAGAATCTCACACAACAAGCACGGACGCAGCACTGTCACCTCCTGCCATGGCTCTATGTTTATTTGTTGCTGCACTCTCGCATTCTGTCCCTTCTGTTTGTTGTTTTGTTGTTGTGTGTGCTTGACTCCCTCTCTGTGTTTCTTCCTCTCCATTCCTTTCTCCACCATTACCTCCCACCATTTTTCTCACTTTTTTTGGCTCTCCCACCACTCCCGTTTCTACCTCCTACCTCCCCATGACTAAGTATCTGTTCTGCGTCTTCCTGTACCCCCACCCCTCCTCCTTTTCGTCGCTGTCTCTCACGATTTCTTCCTCGCGGCCTCGTCTTCTCTCTCTCACTCTCTCTCCCTTCCTCCCCCTCCCTTGCCCATAGCATTCGGAAGAGAACTTCAATCCCAACTGTTCGTTCTGGAGCTACTCCAAGCGCACCATGACGGGATTCTGGTCTACACAGGACTGTCGTCTGCTGGCTACCAATCGCACACACACCAGCTGCTCCTGCACACACCTCACCAGCTTTGCGGTGCTCATGGCCCATGTGGAGGTCAAGGTAGGCGTTTATTCTGCTGTGTCTGCCAGAGGGGGATGGGCAGGATCAAAGGGTCAGTTGTTCATCATTTGATTAGCCGGGGCTGGCAAGGCTGGTCAACAGACTCTAAAAAAAGGGGAAGGAAGGAAGAGAAAGAGACCACAACATCTGGAAAATAGATTATCACTCTCCAGACTCTCCAGTAGTGAGTAATCATACTTGGCAGAAGAAATTTTACAATTGGCTCGTCAAGCCAGATGATGGCATTGACTTGACAAAAATATATGCACTTTAAAACATTCAGTCTATGGAGTTGTGGATCACTAAAACAGATGCATATTAATTTACCATAGAAATCTACATCAGAGGCAAAAGCTGCCGGTCCTATTTTATTATAAAAATTATATTTGATTGTTCAGAAGGTGAAGTTGCTAATTTATTTTGATATCCATGAGCCATGTGGGCGGTGGATAAAAATCCCATTGTCGCGCCGTGTGTGGGATAAGTACTTTTTGTCTCCTCTTTTGTTACGTTAAGACCAAGTTCCTTCTCACAAATCGGCTCTTGTAACTCTGGATATTGTGTGACACCCAGTCTCTCCCTCTGGGCCAGAGGATGTGTGTTACTTCTAAAGGGGTCATGGTCAGAGCTAGCTTGGCAGCCCTTTGCGAACACAGTGTGAGGATTTGAGCAGTAGATCCATCACAGCAGTGCTATGTTGAACATTGCTCTGCCTGCCAGGTTGCAGGACACTGATGGATAGAGCCAGCACACCTGTGCAACACAGCGTAACGCTGTGGCCCTGAACGCTCCGCGACACAGAGCCAGACTCACATCAGTCAGGGGAGGGGGGGATGTTTGTCGGCTCATACAGTATGTTTCATGTTACAACAACATGACTCATGTATGTTTTTAGCAAACCAAGGCTAATCCGAGCTAAATATAGCAGCTATAATTGGCTATTAGATAACCCACTTAAGATTGTCTCTTTTTTTTTTGCACTTTCCCACAGAAAGCAGACAGCATGCACGACCTGCTCCTGGATGTCATCACATGGGTGGGGATCCTGTTGTCGCTGGTTTGCCTACTTATCTGCATCTTCACCTTTTGCTTCTTCCGTGGGCTGCAGAGTGACCGCAACACCATCCACAAGAACCTCTGTATCAGCCTCTTCATCGCTGAGTCACTGTTCCTGGTCGGGATCAACAGGGCCGATCAGCCGGTAAGAAGGGCGGGATTTTCTTTGTGTGTGCGTCTGTGTGTGTACAATGTACAACATGTGTGCTTGCATAATCTTTGCCTAAAGGGTATAGACAGTCCACTTTTATTAGAATGAATAGTTAAAATAGATCAATAAAAACAAATATTTTGCACATAGGCCACTTTTCAAAATGTGCCTCATTATTCATGCTGGGTTGGCGCAGGCTTGGCATAACTGTCCACTGACCAATACCACTGATCATACTGCATTGTTGGCAGAGTAAATTGTGAAATGTTTACTAACTTGCTGTCAGTGGTTGACCACATTTCTGCTACACGAATAAGAAACAGCACATTTGGTACATGCAGTGTTCCCGGAATAAATCGAAAACAGAAGTTTCTCTGGGTGGTTGTTAAACAAACCATATCTGTGTATTCAAACCAGCCTGGATTATACAACTTTTTTTTTCTCATAAATTGTTAAAGGAAAAACCAGCAAAATCATATCATGCCGCCTTTGTCTCTACTGAAACTGCTCAGTTTTCCATGACATCATTACTATACTGAGCACTAGGAGCTTCCTCAGATTAACTGTATAACAGTTTGTGGCTAATTCAGAAAGGATTATCAACCAAGGCAGAAAAAGAGACTAAAACATCGTTCTAACATTAGTCAATTAGCACAGGTAGGTTATTGTACTTCTTGAACGGCAAATTGCCTTAAATATAATAAATATGTAGGGTACAAAAAAAACAAATCTTCCTGTTATTTGGTCTGTTCCACAGAAGTATTTTACAATGCAGTGTGTATGTGTACATTACACAGACTTGCTTATTGGCCAGATAACATATTAAAGCTATTAGCTTTGTTTTAGCTCTGATGACGTTTATGCTGTGCTTCAGTCTTCAGTTGTTTTTCTTAGTCATTTCCCCCCTCAGGCTACAGTAGCTGCAGTCTATGCCTTTTGCCTGGAAATCCTGTTGGTTGTGAGGAGGATGTTTGCTGAACAGTAAATCTTTCGCGAACAATGCCCATAAGAGGCAGGATTGTGAATATGGGTTCACCCTGCATTTGTCCATTCCTATAGAGTGCCGACATCGAGATCACACAAGACCCGAGTGTGCACACATCATTGATAAACTGTAAAATTACCCTGTATAAATCCAGGCCTGTATGGTTAACAGAAGTTAAGTTCTGTTAAAGTGATTTTGCAACACTTTGTCTGGATATTGATCATGAAAGAAAAATGTTGTCACTGACTTTCTTTATCTGATCTTCTTATGAAAAGTTAATGCTCTGCAATCAATAATTTTCAAGTATCTCTGAGACTGAAAGGAGCAGAATTCTTTGTTTGTGAAGTACATTCTGCCAATATGTAATATATAGATTTATAATAAGTGTATAGAAATTTCATCTAATTTCAGTTGCTGTAGAAACATTTGTTCACGTCAAACCTGAAAATTACTCTAGAGTACCATGTTGTAAACAGCTTGTGAGCAGGGTTCAGGCCAGGTCAGAAGACTCATGTTGACATTCAGACCAACCTTGGGGTTTATTCTGGGTCACTGTGTCAGTATGAACTGGCTGTATATCATTGTCTGCATCAGAATGTCAAGTAACACATAGTGATCCTTCTTCTTCAGAGTCAGCTCTGCGTTTAACTAAAAACTGATAACTGGTCATGAATGCAGCATGCTTTACATCTCTATGGTCATAGCGGTTATTGGTGATGGCCAAACCTCTCAACCTCTGACACCTTCTTTACAGTAGCATGTTAACTGGCTCTAGTGGACTGGATGGTGGAAATGTTGTTAAATGTGATTCTGACAGCTATGCTGCTCTCTGCAGCCACTGAAGTGTGTGCAATTAGGGCTAAAGTAACTTCAGTAGTTATGAACTAATTGGTCTCGTTCTGCTTCTCACCCCCCACAACCCAAACCTTACCAGATTGGGACCTTCTATTACAGTACTACTTTGCTGCTCACAACTGCATAAGAGGAAGTCCAATAAAAAAAATCTATAGCTATATGGAAAGAAGACCTTGACCTCTGTTATGAGCCAACAAGCCCATTTATTAGCTGTCAGCTTAAGGTGTTAGCTTGTGAAATGTCTTGTGCGTGTATTTAGTGGCTGGTTGAGCTTCATACCATATGGAATGCAATTTACACAAGCTAATAAATTAAACTTAGTGTGTCGCGTTCTAATATTATATTTTATTACGTGTGGAATAGAGATGTTTGAGACATTTTCAAATACATCCTTAACTGCAAAGACACCCACAACAAATAGTCTTGCCCACAGAGAGTGTGGAGGTTTTTTAAAATCACTGAGCTACAATTTGTGAAGCAATTATTACATATCAGCGAACCAAGCAATATCAAGCTCCATCCCTAATAATGTACAGTGCTGTTTTGGCTCCAGCCATCAGAGTCCACATGGTCTGCATTCCAATCACAGCCAATGTTGTATAATCCATATGGTCCGCATTGAATACGCCAATCATGGATTAGGACTTTAAACCTCACTTGGGTGCAAGCACTTACACAAAAATCGTTTGGTCAGATTCTGAGATGAGACATCCTCCTTTAATTCCTCTGGGCAAGGTCACTGAAATAGAATCAGCACAGACTGTTGGAAATCCTGTTCCCGTCATCGTCTTAGTACTATGTACTATGTGTGTGCACAGCGTGGCTAGGTAGCGTATGCTTTCTTTGTCTGTGAGCTGGTTGAATCATTACGTAATAGTGTATGTCTGGGGGGAGGAAGTGCTCAGGGCTGTATCCTTTATTTCCTCCATAGTATTCAACAAGCTTTAATGCAGCCTCAGGCCTTTGTGTCCGGCTGAAGGTCCAATGAGAAAACATTCAAACATTGCAAATGAAAAGACAAAACAAATTGATAGAATGTATTTTGACAGGGTTGTGCATTTTTCTTTGTCTGTGTGTGTGTGTGTGTTTGTGTTGGAGGGGATCATGTTTCTTTGTATGTATGTGCGCCGCTGTATTTGTGTGTGCCGCTCTTCTGTTAATTACTGGTGACTATTTGTGACCTCCATTAACATCCTCAGCGTCACTTAGCTCGCAGCCGGTTAAGCCAGTAATTCCAGCAGGAAAACTAAATGACTTTGCATGAGCAGCCACTTTTTTCTTTTCTTTTTTTTTTTTTTTTTTCTTTTACCTGTGTGTGCGTGCGTGTCTTTGTGTGTGTAAGCTACACTCTGCGATCATTAGAAATGGAAATGAGTGACTCCCTCGCCCCCTAAACTCATTGTCTCTCAGACATTAGGTAATTGTCTCTTACTGCAAACCCCTCCATTATAAAAGTCTGTCTGTTAGCTTTCCCATTCAGTGATTTAGGAGTGACTCTTTAGATTAGAACATAGCCATGAACATGATGGGCTAGATCTCCCTGCTCATTCTTTCCTCGCCCTCTCTTCTTAAGCACTCCTCTTTTCTTCCCGTCCTATTGCCTAAATTGTTAATGCGGTTTCAGGTTTGATACCCCTCTTTCATTTTCCTACTGCTCATCCTTTGCTGCTCTGTTTTTTTGTCTTTTTTTACATTCAGGAGACTCTCTCACTGGGTTTTCTAAGTATTTTATCATCTGCCTCTCTAACTCTTTTACATCCCTTTCATCCGTCACTATTCACTGGCTACTAACAATGTGATTTAAAATCCATTCACTCAATTTCAGTGTGACTCTATAACCGCTGGTGGGTACTAATGTTCTAATTTTTATTTGACTAGTGCAGTGCCGTTTAAAATGTGCCTGTTCGCAAATGATTCCTTGACATCCTCGAAAACTGCTCATGCAAACAACTTCACAGTGGACACTGCACTTCCTAGGGTCCTGAGCAATACCGCTGCTATGACATTGCGTTCTATAGCAATGTTAGAGTACACTCGTCATTTGGGTGCAAAAGCTCACAAAAGCATTTTATGCCTCAATGAAGGCAAAGGCCCATTCACTGTCTATGGATAAAGCCCATATTCTTTTTGAAATTCCTGATGCTTGAAATGTTTGATTTTGCTACGATGTAACATCTCTGGTCTCTCTTTTCTCATCTGTTCTTGAAAACACTGTAGTGAGCGATGGAGAGCGAGCTGTAGCTGTTAGATGAACGGCTGGCGAGAAAATGACAGGACAGACAGACAGACAGACAGACAGACAGAGACTCCTTCCATTTTAGTTAGATATTTGCTCTATATGTTCCTGGTAATACCTTGTTGATATTAATAATTACCATTTCACAAAAAAAACTAAATTAAGAACTTGTACAATGTTTTGAGTAGGTAGTTCACTTAAAACATCCAGTTCAGCTCTATTTAGAACCTACACTGATGTTATTGCTGGCTTTTTCCAGGCTCGGAAGTGTGTCGGATTTTATATCTGCTTTGTCTCTTTCATACCAATCTGCTGACTCATTTTTGCATCAGCTCCACTCATTTTTGTTCATCCTTAGCATTGACAAAAATCACATTGTATTTTCCAGTGTTGCTGAGATGTTAGCCCTTCTCACTAACACCCCCCACCACCACCACCACCCTTCTCTTTCTCTCAGCCCCTTTTCGAAGTACTTTGTTATTTTTATTTGAAATGTGGTCAATCAGCAGGGGCTGCAGCACCAACTTGTCACTTATATTTTTTTCATTTATCTTCTTAGATGACTTGTAGACGTGGAGGAAAGTGTGACAGGGCTCAACTAATATTGCTGTCTTTGAAGTGATTTTGAGTCAGTCTGTCACCTGTAATTATTGTTATGATTGTGAGTTTCTATTTACTCTATCCTCTCCCTTTTTGGTCTGTTCCAGTATTTGCAGCCCAATCTTTAATTCCTCACATTTCATTCCTTATGTGAATATGATAAATGTTTTTTTTGTCTGACTTGTACTGTTCCCTTATCGCCTTTCGAGTTTGTGTCTTTTTCCCACTTTTTAACTCATCAGTGCAAGTGTCTACCACATTAAATATTCTCTGAGCAATATTGTGTGTAGTGCTACTGTAATTTTTAAAATCCTCCATCTTTTCTTTCCATCACCAGATTGCTTGTGCGGTCTTTGCAGCCTTGCTCCATTTCTTCTTCTTGGCAGCCTTCACCTGGATGTTCCTGGAAGGAGTGCAGCTCTACATCATGCTGGTAGAGGTGTTTGAGAGCGAACACTCCAGGACTAAGTACTTCTACCTGGCAGGATATGGGGTGCCCGCTGTCATAGTTGCCGTCTCCGCTGCAGTGGACTACAGGAGCTACGGCACTGACCGAGTGTAAGGATAGAGGGGTGGCGAAGAGAGCAGAGCATGAATGAAGGATGGATGATGGGGCGCGGGAAGAAGGGAGGGAGGCTGGAGTGCCTGCTGTCATTTTGGCTGCGTCTGTCACAGTGGACTCCACAAGCTGTGGCACTTCTGAAGCATCAATACAGTTCAGAGAGGTCGAGAGGGGAGAGATGCAAGGAAGAGGGGGAAGTATGGGGACAAGCAGGGGAGGATGCACCACAGAGTGCCTGCATGAGCACAGCAGTGACAGTGTGTGAATATGGAAGGATTTAATGGACAGAAGGAAGGGATTCACAGTGGAGCAGATTGGGGGGAGAAAAGGAATGGTTTAAGTGTGAGAGTGTGAGAATGGAGGGATGGAGACGGAAGTGCTGGAGTAGTCTGTCAGGGTGTGCACACACAGCCATACTGGTTTGCACTTGTGTGGGCTCAAAAAAAAAAAAAAAGCAGGCTTCCCTAGAGGAAGTGCAGAATGGTGAGTGGAATGAACACATACATGAAGAGCACATGGTAACGTATTCATGCATGCTTGACTTATCCAACCCCAAGTCATAGGGTGAATCCAAGAAAAGGCAGCCAGCATCTCATTCATATGAAGTACATGCATAGTAGGCCACCTATAAATACACCAGAGTGAGCATATTAACACTTTTACAAGCATGACTTGTCCACTCCATTCAGTTAAGCAGTGCATAAGCATATTATGTGCATATAATGTATCTGGTGCACAGCCAGTGACATCCCCTTTGTTCCATAACTGTATGAAATCATAAAGAGCACATTAACAGTGTGGATTTTGCATTAAAAAAAATCTCTACCATCAATTGCTAATAAATGAGCAGCTCTATACAGGAAGTGAAAAGTGACAGGACACTATAGGACTGTTAAATGATTCACATGCTCAAATGCTCACGTTCTCTGCTGCTCTTGAGGCCTTTTCTAGTTGCCGCTGCCGCTTTCCACTAACTACACATCACCTCGTAAAGGTTTGAAGACGTAGAGGAAGAAGAATTTAGCGGCGTTTAACCGTCAAGCCACACCAATCCTTATGCCACTTAGATTAATATTTCATTGTGGGATTATCATTAAAACATGAGAGTCTGAATGCCAAGTGCTGGATGAATAATCAGACTGCATGCCATTAGCTAAGAGACTGGGAGACTTGTCTTGAGACAGTTGCTGTGGTTTAACAGTAAAAATGCAAGAAGAAGTGGTATGTGTTGGGAGAATAACATAGAGCCTATCACACAAATTGCACTAATCAATGAGGGTGTAAAAGATTCACGTCACCGAAAAATATTTACTTGTATTTTCTTGCATTTTGAAATAATATGTCACTCAACCAATCAATGGTTCTGTTTTTAATTGCCTCATGCCTCATGTGTTTGTAATGAAGTTGAATAGGAGAAGTATTTTGATAGCAAAGTAAAAAACAGAAAATAAGTTATATGACTCATTAATCAGACCAGCTCTGAAAATGTTGCCCCTTATCATGTTTGACATAACACGTTGAGACCAAAACCTCTGAAAATATCATCTGCCATTCCTGCTGTGTCACCTTGTCACATAATGCACCCCATTCTCCCCCATAGTCGCCAGTGGCACTGAGTCTCATTCACCTCCCATAATGAAGGTCGCTATGACTTAGCAAAGGAGCCCTAATGGTGGATACAGTGACACAGGCAAGGACCCATAATGGAGGGCTCTCTAATGTGGTGGAAATTGAAAGATTAATAATTCAAAAGCAGCTGGTCATGAATCAGTCGGCCATTTGCTCCAGCGGTTTTTCTCTGGCACCTTTTTCTGCAACCCGTTGGTTCTGACCTCAGTGGAGGGCACTCTGGGGTGTTTTTTTTTAACTCCCCTGCTTGCTGCGATTGATGAGTGAAGATGTTTGGGGCAATATAATTTAGCATACAGCAGTATATCTTTTACAACCAAGAAAATGAATGTGTGTGTGTTTGTGTGCGCGTGTGGTAATGTGTGTTCATGCATGTCTCCTGTCTCTGAATGTGTATGTGCATGTTTGTGTGTATATATTATGAGTGTGTGTGTGTGTGTGTGTGTGTGTGTGTGTGTGTGTGTGTGTGTGTGTGTGTGTGTGTGTGTGTGTGTGTGTGTGTGTGTGTGTGTGTGTGTGTGTGTGTGTGTGTCCCTCCTCTCTCCTTTTAACCTCACCACAGCCATTCCCAGACTCCATAAATAGCCCAGTATGAGGGCTGCATCCATAACTCAGTATTCAAATGAACACAGCCATGTCATATTTTTGCGACCGGATGTGGCCGTGTCATATATCTGTGCCCTAAGGGGGAAGTAAAGGTTTATTTATCACAGGTCCTCATCCCTCGCTGTCTCCTCCTCTGTGTGTGATGTATGTTTGAGGTGTGTGAACAGTCTATTTCCTTCATCCTGCAACACCTTTTTCACTGTTCTTCATCTCTTTCACTTTTTCACCCCCCCCCCATGCCTTTTGTCCTCCCTCTGTTGGGATTTGACATACTGTATGTCATGTAATGTACCAGTTTTTTTTTTCCTCCTTACCTCTTTTGTGTGTGTGTGTGTGTGTGTGTGTGTGTACATGTGCGTGTCTTTCTTTGTGTGTGTGTAACTATGATGCATGTCCTGTCCTCTGACGGTAAATCCTTGCTACCCTACATCCATCTGAGACTAGAGCATGTTTTTAATCCCTACGTGTTTTACCTCTTCTGTTCGTCTTCCCTGTTTCTCATGCATGATCTCTCTCTCTCTCTCCGTCTCTCTCTCTCTCTCTCTCACTGTCTGTCCCTTGTGCTCACTTTTTCTCTCTCTCTCTCTCTCTCTCTCCCTCTCTCTCCCTGTCTCTGTCCCTCTAGGTGCTGGCTGCGATTGGACACATACTTTATCTGGAGCTTCATAGGCCCTGCTACGCTGATCATTATGGTGAGATGCACATACATGCATGCTCACACACACTCGACATAGCACTGCATGTACAAAGTAGACATGGCTGCCATGTGTTTGTGCAGGAACGACGGGTTACATTAGGGTGTTCGTTAATCTCCCGCAAGGTATGCCTGAGCTCCTCAGCAGTATAAGTGGAAGCAGAAGGAACATTACATGTCAACTTAATCATTCCCACTTGCGGATTAACTCTCAACAAACTGGAAACCTTTGGACATAGGGTGTAGCACACAAACCGCAGATTATGATAAGAGCGCAACAAAAGTGATGTCGCTGTTAGGCACTTTTTGATGATCCGGGTGCTGTACTTCCTCTCGGCCGTGCTAATTTAGTAGAGTAGGCAGACACACAGACAGAAAAAGAAGAAGAAGAATATATAAAAAGCAGTGTTTGGGAATGATGCTCCCAATTAGGTGAATGTCAGCATGTACACTGATGCTCTGTTCTCATTTAAGAAATGTCAGGCAGGCTATCACTGATCTAACGGGGGCTGTAAGTGGGATTGGTGCAGGTGGGATTTCTCTATTTTGACTCGATGCCCATTGGTAACATATATAGCCACAAAGAGCCAGCACAACAGTGCAGACAGTCAGTATTAAACTGCCCCATCTATGCATTAGCAGGGCAATGGAATAGACAGCATCTGTGAGAATTGGATTTCTATTGTAACAATGATCCTCAATGGATGTAATGACTACTGTATTTTCCCCGATGCTCAAGCTGCTGTATTTTGAGCACATAAAAGGCTGTTGATTGTGGGCTGATACTGTGTCCCCAAGCCAATTACTGCTGGAAGGGAAAATGAAATGATATGCCCTGCCTGTGAGTGAATTGTTGTGGTGACATTGTGTCTTTAATTAGGCTTGTTGCTGCAGAATATTAACTTGTATGTGCGTGTGTCTGTGTGTTTCAGCTGAACGTAATCTTCCTCGGTATCGCTCTTTATAAGATGTTCCATCATACGGCCATTCTCAAACCAGACTCTGGATGTCTGGACAACATCAAGTAAGTGCATGTATGCACACAGTCCTGCCATCACACCATCACGCCTGGTTTTAAAAGTGCTGTGATTACGCATGCTTGCGTCTGCGGGTTAGATTGGAGGGAAATACGCTTAATTGCTGTGTTGCCGAGAGCTAAATCAGAAGATTGATAGCACTCTCAAATCTGCCTGTTCAATGTATAGCTGGAGCCAGGAGTCGGTTAGCTTAGCTTAGCATGAAGACTGGAAACAAGGGGAAATAGGTGACCAAAATAGCCAATACCTAGAACTTTGCAGCTTTTCTCTCTGAAGACAACAAAGTTCTATCAGCAGCTCACAATTTAACATGTCTTGTTTGTTCGATATGTACAGTGTAATGAAAGAATAACAAGTTGTGGTTTTAGGGGAAGTAATGTGCTAGACTATTCCTTAGAAGGGAAACAAATAGTCGCGCACGCAACTTTCAGTACAAGGAAAAAAATTTAATCAAGCGAGCTTTAGATTTACTTCCCCGTAAACACCGCCCAGCTGGCTGTTTTCCGGTTTTAAGACTAAGCTTAGCTAGGCTGCTGGCTTTAACTTCACATTTACTGACTTACAGACTTTACAGAGTGGCTGCTGCATCCATCTTCTAATCAAATTCTCAGCAAGAAAGCAAATAAATGTATTTCCCAAATGTCCAGCAATGTCCTTTTTTTTTTTTTTTTTTTTTGTCCGATGAAGCAGATTTCACCTTTGTCTTACATCATTTCAAGATGTTCCTCATTGCATTTATCATATTATAATTCTCAGTCCTGATTTTATTACCCATATCTCCCTTAGAGAATGTCCTAAAATATGACTTCACTCTCACTAGACGCTGAAACTCTGTCTACTAATCTAACTAATCAGGATTTTGTTATTTGTCGTTCCAGTGCAGCTTAAGACAAAAGGCTCAGTCTAATTCAAACAATATGCTGTGGCTCGCAGCGCAACGCCTTACTGAGGCGCAGCTCAGAATTTATAACGTAAATCACAAAATGGCTTACTCCTTTGATTTATCCTTTAAATATTACTGCCAATGTATCTTTCATGACAGCAGTTTTTAAGTAGGACTTCAAGTGGGAAGCGTTTCAGAAACCAGCTGATCTTTGCTTCAGTGCAGTTCAGGGGAATGTAATCAAAAAGCCTGATGAAAGATGAAAATCAAAGAACGATTTAGAATATGATGCTTTTGAATCTTTTTTTTTTTCCTTTTTAATGACTTTCCCTCTTCATTCTGAGCACACTAAAGGCTGAATAGATTTTAATCTATTTCACTTCATTAGTCTTGTCTTATAGTGGTTCGTGTACTTGTTAATCATCATCATGCCCCTTTTTTCTTATTATTTTTCTTCCTTTTGTTTTCTTTGTCTCTTTAACTCCAAGCCATCATAAGTTGTCTTTGTTGTGGATTGGCTCTGGTAAGGCCACTCTCCAATCAGGATGCCTTTCGTCTTCCTGGAGACATTTTTCATTGGTTTTCTTGCCGTCTTGTTTGTCTGTTGAACCTACCTAGAGTCTATGCATATCCCTAAATTAACCATTAACCTGCCTTGTAAAATGGATTACTTGTTGATGTGTGATTTGTGAGCTCCTATGACCTATAGACTTAATGTGCTATTGAAATATTATAATGGTGAGATGTGAATGAGGGGAAACAGAGCTGATAAAGAAACCATGACTCAAGGGAGCACTGGAGGAAGAGGTGGAATGAAGGGATGGAAAAGAGAGGGATGAGTGTACCCTTTATTGAAGAGGGTCGTCAGACGAGCTTTATTGGAGGTTCTGTCTCGCCTGAATGGTGCCACAGAGGGCAACATCGAATCAATCACCTCAGTCTCACTCACTTACTTCCCTCCTCTTTCTCTCTTCCTTCCTCCTGACTCTTCTAATATCCCCCCCTCTGTGTTTTTCTCAGTTCACCCCCCTCTTCTTTCCTTATCCCCTTTCTTTGTCTCCATCCCTCACATGAGAGGTGATCACTGCCCAGTCAGCCAATCAAATTAACAGCCATCTACTCGGCTGTGGCAGACCTGAAACTGTGACCTTTAGTGGGAAATGTCATTTATAATGGCTGTAATGTCCCTCTACTTACTGCCCAGTGGAGCCACTCACTTGGCCGCACGCACAATCACATGCACATGCTCAGGGGAGGACTTACAATGCATACACATGCCTCGACTCGTCCGGATTCCTCTGACATTTGGCCTTTATGACTCACTTCTGCATAGGCTTTATTTGAAATGGAGGTTCACAGCCTTGAAAACTTTTTATTAAATTTAATTCCAATAAATTGTTATAGTCACAATTGAACTAACAGACTTCAGTGCCTACTTTTGCCTGTGGAAATGGCTTTTACACTCTGTCATGTACTTGTGCACAAGAAGTGAGTGGTAGAGTCTGGATCTAACTCTGGAAAAAAAAAAAAAAGTCTTGTATCCTTGACTCTCTCTATTCTCTTGGCTGACGTCAGCTGGCTTATAACCTCTCCTCCCTTGCTCGAGATGGTATCTAGATGAGCAAATCCACTCTCTCTCTCTATTCTCTCACCCTTCTTGTAAGAGTGTAATTCTTTTAGGCAAAACCTCCCACTGTTTTCTCCATCCCACTCCCATAGCATTGGGACTGTGAATGAACCCTCTCTAACCCCTTTTCTCCTACCTCATGGTCCCATATGTGTAAAACTTGGCAGAATTGCTTTTCTGATCCAGGGAAAGAGATACGCCTCTCATGTTACTGCTAACCTAATATATATACTTGTTATGTTATCTGACATAGCAAATGGTGACATTGATGAGAATGTAGGATATTGAATGAAGTTTTAAGTGATGGGACATACAGTAATTGTCTGAGCCTTTCAACTACTTCCCCTCCTCTATAGGTCTTGGGTGATCGGGGCCATAGCCCTGCTGTGTTTGCTGGGCCTGACCTGGGCTTTCGGCCTGATGTACATCAACGAGAGCACCGTCATCATGGCCTACCTTTTCACCATCTTCAACTCTCTGCAGGGCATGTTCATCTTCATCTTTCACTGCATACTGCAGAAGAAGGTGAGGGAGACAAAGCTGGACAGAAATAGACAGGCAGACAAATACAAACACACACAGGCACGCGCATGCAACCATTGATCAGCAGGGACACACCAAAAGTATCTGCAGAGCTGTCACACCTTTGATTGGTCAATCTGTAACCCAACAGGCTGCTCAACGCTCTCACTTTTTCGCTGTCTGTCATGCCTCGTTGTAGCAGGTAACAAGCCAAGCTGTTAGTCTTACAGTGTTTCTGTCTTCCCCAACAGAAAGAAATTTTTTTTTTTTTTTTTTATCATCAGGGAGGGTCGTCCTCAATAATATTTAGCTCAAATTAAAGGAAATGCAGTATATGTCTGTTTTGATGTCAAAGTGGCAAAGTGATTATATTTACACTCCTCTAAATATTTCTATGATTTCATACATCAACTTTGCTCACACTGATATAACGCCCACGGCTTGTAAACAAACAAAAAAAGACCTCCTTTATATCTTTATATATGTTTTGGGTTTGGTTGGCCCAAAGGATTAGATGCATTTGTGAGTACAAATGTTCCTCTTTTTATATTTGAGTTATATACAGCTTCCAGGAAGAGCCTACACATCCTGGGATATTTTTACAGAGTCTCCCACACACTGGCAGTGCCTGGGAGTATAGAAGAGGAGTAGAATATGGAAAGAAAATTCATCAAATTCTTAATACTCTCGTCTGGCTGCCGTCCCACAGAGAATTTTTAGTTTTAAGTGTACTACCAGTAAACAAGTGCAGCGTGAATGTGTATGTGCGTGTGTATTTGTACTTAGGTATGTGTTAGGCCGTGGGATCAGGTATCCTGAGAGATATGTCCTCAGAACTGTGCTGAGGTTTTCTTTGGCTGCGGCCCAACATGGTTTCTCCCAAGATGCATGGAGCAACTCACCACACAGCTGTTCAAACAGAGTATGTGGCAATACACGTCTGCCAGTCCAACAGGCTTGTTAAAAAGCAATTACAGTCCTATTTGTTCTAACTTGATTGGGATCTAAATGCAGATGTTCTGTGTATACAAGTGCATCATATGTCTCCCGAAGGAATATGTCCATTTCAGATGGATACGTGGCTATAATAACATTTGGGGTGGATGTTGATGGGGGGGAAAGTTTATGAAGTTAATCCTTTAATGTCTAAATTTTTATGGAGTTAATGTTTGCACAAGGAATTTGAGTAGAAGAAGAAACGAACAGGGACACTATATCAAGTTAAGCTCTTCCAGTCTGTTTCTTACGGTCGGCTATATCATCTAAGATGTATGCTTCAATATGGGCAAGTTAAACATGGAACATTTATCAGTTCCTCCTCCTTCATTTGTGCTTTTTGGGTTATATATGTACTTAGTGTGTCTGTGTGTAACTCTCTCCACCGTGTGCAGGTACGTAAAGAGTACGGCAAATGTCTTCGTACTCACTGCTGCAGCGGCAAGAGCGTGGAGACGTCCATCTCCTCCTCCAGTAAGACCACCACGTCACGGACGCCTGGCCGCTACTCCACAGGCTCACAGGTGAGCTTACCTGCCTGCACACCTGGACGCTACAGCACAGCAGACTCTCAGGTGAGGCCGGAGCGCGCCATTAGGGTCTTGGGTTATCGCTGTTCACTTTTAACTAGATTTAGTTCAGTGGATTTTAACAAAAAAGAAAAAACACTCTTTTAATGTGGCACACATGTGATTAGGTCAGAATGTTATATATGTGCAGGCTTAAAAAAGTGGATTTTGTGTTGGAAGTGAGATAGCCCAAACCCTGACTTACAACTTCAGATATTGATACTGACACACACGTAGATGGAGTATAAATGGCATTGACGGGTGATTATTTTTCCCCACCTGTTTCTCCCTTGCTGGTCGCTGCTTTGCGTTTTCCTTTACTGCCTCTCCTGCACTAATTTGCTCTTCCTTTGCACACCATACCCCCATATATATTATCTTTCTTACCATATTTTTCCCACTTTTTTTGTCACGTTTTCTCTCCTTTGACATGTCCCTGTACCTTCCATTTATTCACCCTCCCCTTCATTACTGCTACTCCTCTGTGTATTTGTCCATACCTACCTCTACCTCTGTTTCCCCCCCTCCTTTGTCTCTCTTGCTTCTTTTCTCCTGTGTATAGAGTCGTATCAGGCGAATGTGGAATGACACTGTGAGGAAACAGGAGTCTTCCTTCATCACTGGAGACATCAACAGCTCCGCCACGCTCAACAGAGGTAACCACGGGATACCTACCATTTGTGTCCTCATCACTGTCACCATATCTACTTTATTAATAGAGGGAGGCTCAGACAGCATACGCTGTCATTTAGTTAAGTGGTAGGAGTCCAAGATTAGCAGAATAGAGTGTAAATATCACTTACTACTTTTTTGCTGTTTCAAAGGATGACTTCACTGAAGGGAGAGTTAGTACCAGACTCTTGTCAAAACTGAAACATCAGTTTGTGGTCCCATTATAAATCTACAGACTGCAGAGTTGACTGAGATACAGAAAGCTTCTATTCTTTTTTTTTCAAAGACAGTCATTTGTGGCTGAATCATACCTTAAATTAAAGAATGTGTGCAGATCTTGAGCTGAACACCAGCAGTTATGCAGAGTTGCATTAAATTAATGCTTTAATATTAGTCAGATGTAGTAGTGTGTCACTTCAGGTGAAGTTACTTCTTCTAAAATGTACTTTGAGTGTGTTTTTACCTCTACATTAGAAATGTTTTTCACCTGAGAATCTCTATAATGAACCCTAGCTTAGCTCATTATATGAAGGCTACTGTAGTTACCAAGATTTTAAATGAGTATTAGGCTCAGTTCACTGTATTTCTACGGTATTTTGAGCTGTCTATCGCTGTCCCGCCAGAGTAAGAATGGATTCCATCAGTATAGTTGTCTGAGGGCCAGGGTAATGAGGACATAGGCACCCAAATGGCTAGACATTTTGACACGCGCACGCACACACACACACAGTGCCATTTGTTAGTCTCTAAGTCGAGGTGTGGCCCTCACTTCCTCAGGCCACTAATAAGCTGTTAGCATGACAGATGGATGCTAAAGCAGACACGGTGTGTGTCAGCGCCTGAATTATCACACACTTAGTGAGGCAGGGCTTAAGACACCCCCGCCTCTTCCTTCCCTCACACTTAAATGTATAGTGCAGAGAGCTACTTAGCAAGTAGATTTGAAATGACTACATACTGAGTGACTGAGTGAATAAGGATGGGTGGAATGAATGGCATATTCTGATAGGAGATATATATATATATATATATATATATATATATATATATAATCAGTTTATCTACCCTGATTCCCAGAAATTCGCTCAGTATTCTGAACCACATTCCATTTTTATTTACTCCACCTGGGGCTCTACTTTGTTAGCCAAGTTCATGCTGCTGGCCAACGTATAGTGTCTGACAGGGAAATACAACAGTAATTCAGTTTTACTAATATGAACTGAACTGTAGATAACTAAAATGTCGGGATTTTTCTTTTAGCTAAACATCTTTGCCTCTTAGAAAAATAAATGCCTCCACAGAGGTGCTTTAGTGCCTCAGGTTTTTCACTCTGACCAGTGTTTTTTAAAATATATGACATAAAAATACACTTAGGAGTAGTGGTATAAGTACTGTGTTGTTTGATACAGAGAGAGAATACATGAGAAACATGTATTCTCATGAAACATGAGGAGAGGATGAATGTACAGGAGCTGCCGTGGTCTTTTGTCTTCTGTTTTCCTGCAGTGTCTTTATGTGTACATGATCTGTCTCCCACCTAGGGAAGAAAATGCACTGAGAACACTTTTTTGTGGTCCACTTGTCCATTAACTATCCTGTAGTCCTGCTATTCTGCTCAAGCGTGTTGAACTGCAGCACAATCTTCTCCAAGCTATGCTGCTCTCTGTTTGTCTCTCTCTGTCTCTCTCTCATCCCCTCCCTCGGCCTGTATGCAGTGGCTGCAAGAATGACTTGTCAAGCTTTTTCTTGGCTTTCACCTCAAACTATGTTTGCTTGTTTGATTCACTTGTCCTCTTCTCTCCCTCTTTCTTCCACACACTCCCTTTCCATCTCACTCTCCCTTCTTTTTCCTTCTTGCTTACTTCCACTCTGCAACGTCTACACGCTCTCTCCTTGAACCTCTATCTCTCCCCTTTTTTTCTTGAGTACTTCTTTCTTTTTCTCTCTTGACTTGGCTGTTGCTTTTCCTCTGTCTTCCTCCCTCGACTTGGCTGTTGCTCTTCCTCTCTCTCTATCTGCCTGTACCAGGAGCCATGGCTAATCATCTTATAACTAATGCTCTCCTTCGTCCCCATGGTACTAACAATCCTTATAACACTCTCCTGGGGGACTCTGCAGTCTATAACAACCCTGCTGTGGGCATGTACAACACCCAAGGTGTGCCTGATGTTCCTATTATCAGCATACAACACTTAGCTTAGAGTTGTTTTTTCACTACATTAGATGTATTTTGCATGGTTATTTAATTTAAAAATGTTTGCTATTGTGATGCACTTCTGGCTGCATATCTGATCTAGCTATATTATGGCTCCCAAGTGAGGCAATCAATCAAACTGCAATAATCTTTCACAGAGGACACCCAGTGGGCAGTTTTCACAGCACATAAATGAAGATAAGAAATACTGTTAATGATTTATCAAAGCATTGTAACAAATTTGCATGCTGAATTGTTGTCTGCTATAGATACACACTATATGTTGAAGATTCATTATATCTTTTATACGCTACTTGGGAGCCATGAAATGTTTGTACTAGTTTGTGTTAATTATTTTATACAGTACATGCTTATTTTTGAATGTAATTTTGTATGTGTCAGATGGGACTTGTGTATTTCTTGTCTTAATGCATGTCTATTGTGTGTATATTTATATATATATATATATATACATATATATATTCTATGTTTTAAAAATCATTTGTGAGGTATGCTTTTTGGTTTTCTCTGTGATAAATATATAGTACATCATATCATAGCAGCCAGTTAAGTCCCTGAAATACAGGGTTGTTAAACATTTTTCATTATGCATCCAATTACTGTGCAACTATTGATTTTGTAGCTGCTAAAAGTTGTTTCTCTCGATGTCTAAACTCACATCTGTCTCTTTTCTCCCTTCTCTCTAATGCTGTCCATTAGCACCTTACCGAGACACAAGTATGGGCTCAATTAATACTCAACTACTTCAATAGCATAGACTTTCTTCTGTCTTTTCTTGCTTTGAAAACACTCAGCCTCACATTTTCAGTCCAATCTACATCCAGAAAGTAGTTTTGTTTGGCTGTCAGCCATGCTAAAGCTCTTTTTTTTCTTTTTTTTACAAATCCTTCATCAGTCCATGTAATACATTTGATTTGTCACACTTGTTTCCATTCATTTTCTAAAAAAAGAATTCTATTTAGAAGTTATTTTCCTGAGGTCAATATATCTACAATATTTAAAAAAAATATGCATTACCATTGAATTTCATTTAGTTTAAATATTGTGGCTCAAATGCGCAAATTGACAATTGAGTTACAATTGAGATTCAGTAGGTTTGCCCTTAAAATTACTCACAATGTAATAACTTTAAGTGTCACTTCAAAACATTTATCTTATTTTGCAGAACTCTAAATCTCTTTTTGTGTATTGCTGTAGTGCTGGCAGTAATTGAGAGAAGAAAGCACTTCTGAGGTTTCTCTTAAATGAATTATGGATGCTTGAAGCAGTTTTCCTTCCAAGAAAATTATCATTGCTACGTTTTAATCCTCAATTCACAGCACATGCTATATCAAACAATAATTAAAATCTCTCTTCTGAGAAATCCACTTAGTTTATTTAAGAATCATAATAATTATTACTTTTTTTTAAATTATTTGTTCTTCAGAGGGCATCCTGAACAACGCAAGAGACTCCAGTGTTATGGATACACTCCCTCTTAATGGTAACCATGCCAACAACTACAGCATGGCCAGCAGTGAGTACTTGAGTGATTGCGTCCAGATCCTAGACCGTAGTGGCGGCTACAGCACCCACAGCAACCACAAGGAGACGACCCTAGAGAAGAAGATCCTCAAGGAGCTGACCTCCAACTACATCCCATCCTACCTCAACAACCATGAGAGAGCCACCACTGAGCGCAATCACAACCTGATGAACAAGCTGGTCAACAGCAGCATGGCCAATGGAGGTGACTGGTTTGATCTACATAACTTCCGGTTTAGACAGTCACGCACTTTTGGTTTATCTAGACAGGGATGCTAAGCACACAACTAGGAATTGTTGATGGTGGCTTCCTGTAAAGAATAATTAAACACTGCCAGATTTAGATTCCTCTATGTGCTTTGCTGGCAACATTTATAACACTGATAGGAATATGAGTATGTATGTTGCAAATGAACAGATTAAACATGCAATAACTGATAGCTGCAGGTTGGTTCAGCTACTTGGGGGCAGCTGAAGCAACCTGCGAGCACAACACTGACATATCGTCACCTTCTAAGTTAATATGAAAAACTTGGTAGGCTATTTACAATCCAGCACGTACTGCGGAACATCAGCATTTGGAGTTGTGTTTCTGACCACCTAGTGAATGTAAGTCCAAAACTCACTCTCCATTTTGCTGTACTTGGACTCCAGCAACTCCAAAGGCAGATATCTGCCAGTTCAGCTTCCAAATGCTCAACTGTGTTCCCCAGCAAGTCACTATATTTGCCAGTCTGCAGCTTGGTGCTGGGCAGGTAGTGAACAATGGTATATGGGGGGTTTTCTGCTGAAAACAGTTGCCTGCTGTGCCTGAAAACGACGCTGATGAGAGTGGTATGGTGAACCAAACCAAACCAAACCACTGGGGTTCAAAGACAATGAAAACCTCCATAAAACTGAGGGAAACTGCAGAGTCAGGTGGTCATTCTGTGGGTTTGTAACTATGAGTAACCTCTTTCAGATTACACATAAAACATGTACAATTTAACCACTGTTACAACTAAAATATTGATTATAGCCACTTTAAAACAACTAGTTACCACACAAATCTCCACTGTGGAGTGCAAAAATCGTCCCCACATGTCACCATACTAGCATAAAATTGCACAAATACATTATAAGTGCTGTTTCTGCCTTTCAGGGAGCATGGCAGGAGGTAGCAGCAGCAGCAGCAGCAGTGGAGTTGGTGGGTGTGTGGGCAGCAGTAAAGAGGATAATGGTCCCATGATGCTGGACAACCCTGCAGCCTTCCCTCATGAGGAGAACCTGGGATTGGAGATTATCAGAGAAGAGTCCAATGCTCCGCTCCTGCCGCCACGGCCTCCTCCACCAGACAGCCACCCTCCACCTCCGCCACCCCCCCACAGCTTCTCCCGACCACGGCGCATTCCCCAGGAGACCAGCGAGAGCTTCTTCCCCCTGCTGACCAATGAGCATACTGATGAGCACACACATTCGCCCAACCACAGAGACTCGCTGTACACCAGCATGCCAGTGCTGACGGACCTCCCGGATGGGCAGATGAATGGTTTAACAGATGGAGAGGAAGACAGCTCCGGGGAGCTGCAGCCTTGTAAGAGTGCCACTGCTCCAGAGCTGGATGATGTCTATTATAAAAGCATGCCAAACTTGGGCTCCAGGAATCACCTTCACGAGCTACAGAGCTACTACCACATGGGCCGTGGTGGCAGTGATGGATACATGGTGTCCGGCAGCAAGGAGGAGTCTGATTCGTCGCCTGAGGAGCCTCCAATAGACCCTTCCCACCTGGTTACCAGTCTATAGAGCCAATCAAGAGACTTCTGTCCCTCCCCTGCCCAGTTTCACACTTCCAACCTTCCAACGAAAAACATTCTGTGTTGTTGACTGACAGACTGAGCTGGCCCGCCCCTGGACTGATGTGCTGTGTGTGACTTTAACTATGGTTCATGACAATATGGTTGAAGTATGGCTGTTGAATTGAAAGCAGGGACTGAATGTATTGTCATACATGGTGCAGACTGAGAGGGCGGGTCTGAGAGACTTTCTGGGAACATCAAACAGAAATAGAACTTTTAACCTGGAAAGGAGAGGAAGGGGGAGGGATTCTGTAATTTTACCCTACCTGTTACTTTAATTTGGAATCTTGGATTGACCGAAGCCCTACAAGTTCCCCAATATGGACCTCTAGCAGATCATAGCATATAGTCTCCACTACCACCACCACTACAGGGGCATAGCCCCCAGCCCTGGTTAAAGGAGCTGCCTGTCTGTTTGTCTGTATGTCTGTCTCTCTGTCTCACTCTTAAAGACACGTACTGGGAAAACGTTTCCACCCCTCCAAAGGGTAGAGTGTGCTCACAACATAAACTGGCCTTAAAGAGGCTCCGCCCCACTACCTGCCAAACAAGTGGAGGATGTATGATATATACCCTCACTACCGATCATCCCAAAAACTATTTTATTGGGCAACCGAACTGTAACCATATCACGCTGATGTTCTGAATTCTCTTCCTGTCCGTATCTGCTAAACTGGAGTTTTGTCTGGGCTGGTGTAACATTCCTGCAAGTTGTAGTGACTGCGGCTACTGTGTATTTCACTGAAAACAAAGAAGGAAGATCATATTACAACAGACTGAGTTTTAAAAAAAAGAATGGGTTCCGTTTCTTCTCCTTTCTTCTGTAAAAGTTTTCAGTTATCAAAGGATTATAAAGAAATCACAAACTGTTTCTATGTATTGTACAGAATACAGATACAGATAGAAATGTTGCATATGACCAAGTCTTTTATTTTTCAATTTTAAGTTGCAAGCCTTTTGTCTGTGGAACTGTTCTGAAATGTCATGATATGTTCTGGTCACGTGTAGACTGCAGAACAAGCCAGGAAAAATCTGTCATGGCATTCTTTCGTAAATACAGAGACAGTTAAGCACTCCTTAATTAATACGCATATACCCTACGCACACTTCATTCTGGTCCTTTTATAGCAACACCACTGTCACTTACATTTTGCAAATCAATTGTTACTATATACTTTACCACTGTGTAGATTTAAAACTGAAGGGAACATGAAGTGACAAAGTTGTGAAAGAGATGGTTACTATGGAAATGCTACGTTTTAGTCTTTGCTGGAAGTGGGTCTCATCTCATTTGTTTTAGAATAAAGCATTTCCTTCCTTTAGGCACAAAGAGGACCCTCAGTGAAAAAGATATTACAAAGACACCAGATATTTGGTATAACAAAACAATGGTGTATGAAGCATATCCTCTCTATTGCCAAATATAATACCAATTGACATTATCTTGCTGTGCTGGATGAGATCTAATTGTACAGAAAAAGAATGCAGAGAATAATAAATGTTGTTCTCTAAACTGAAAAAAAAAAAAAATCTTCTATTTGAAAACTGGTGGATCCCACCTGTGAAATGCCATATTACACCATGTATGTGTACTGAAGATGTGAAAACTCTGCTCACAGCAGCACTGTCCAATGTGGAAAGCCAATGTTTACTTATTCAGGAGGAAAATTTCATAAGTGTATGAAGTGTAGCTTGCACATGTATCCCACAAGCCCCCTCCATGTCCCCAAGAGAGAAATTATTTATTTATCTGTTTATTGGTTTAAAGACAGCAAAACAAGCTTAGAGGAAAGAAAGCTGACTTTAGGCAAAAGTAAATAAAGTGGCACTGGGTTTGTTTTATGGTTCTTTTTTTAAATTATTATGATCATGATTATTATTACAATATTATTGCTAATTATTTATTCTTTTTGTATGGGTTCCAAGTTGAATGATCTCATAACTAATATTTGTTGTAACAGTGAAAGTTGTTTGCCAACAAATAAATTACTGACATAGCTTTGCGTTTTTTTCTGTCTCTTGAGTGTTATCAGCTATTACATCGAAATTAAACGCAAACACAGAGTTAAACCCAACAATGTTTTCACTTCAAATGTGCCTTTCTAGCCATTTAGGGAAATTACATACTGTAGGAGTGCCAATGTTTTGCTACGTGCATTTCTGTTTCATTCTGAGATGAGATTATACATTTCTGTGTAAGTCTGTATGGATACGTAGGCAAACTTTCACAGAATAATAGTAAGTAACTAATTTTGGAAGAACTTTGTGTCTGGCAAGTATATGTGCATTCCACAGCTCTCCATTATGTTATTTCACTACATATATTTACATATTCTATATGTATAAAGGAGTGACCCACAAGGGTCAGGCGATTACTAATTACTTCCAAACAAACCACCTGCAAATGGCTATTCACAGCATAAAAGTACCTGTGCACTTAACCGCCAATGGTCACCTTAGGGCTAAGTGGAAAGCAGGTTGGTGTATGTGTACTAGACTTATGTTTGCATAAGAGGACAGCCTTACTACTTAGATCAAATACCTTCCATAAGATATTTAATCTAAAAATATGTTATCCTAGATACTGACACCCTGAAGTGGAGGAGACATTGAAGGGTCCTCAGGTACCTCAGGTAGGTGGGCGATTCCTGAGACATGTTGCAGATCACAGCAGACATATCCTCTCCCTGGTTCGGCCCGTGTGATGCTGCACTTTTTTTGAGAATTCCTAGACAATGTCATGCCCCATTGTACTCTCAAGGAAATGCTGGCTGCAGTTTAAGACGCAAGAATGGGAAAATACCAGTTATATGAAGCTGCTCTCCTGCTGTTGCTGCCTCCTTCTAATTGAGGCAGCTGTATTCCTGCCATGACTTGTGCAGCCTGCTGCCTAAAGTTAGTCCTGTCAGTGCCCTGAATGTGTATGCTGTACATAAAACACGAGCCTATTAGAAAACAGACCATGTTTGTCTTTGTCAAACCAGAGCTCCCGGGCCTGTCACTGTCAAGGTCCAGGCCTTCGTACTGGATTGTGGGTGTTAGACAACAGGTCTGTGCCTCTAACATCAAATGTTAGGGCACACTCCAGCCCTGGCATCAAGCAAACATAAGCATTGTAGCGAAGGTCCCCTCTGGATGAGGTATGTGTTCCACTGTTCCTTCTGTAGAGGTAGGCACCTTCTTTGTGGAGCAGGTGCTTAGTGCAGACCAGCAATAACCGTTCATAATGATTCCCTTGGTGGACTGTGGTAAATCCCAGATGAGGGATGACTAGTTATCTTTTCCATTAATTTCTGCCTCTGGAGGGCAGGGCTGTGCAAGCCTCTATGCTCTTCCCATTCAACTGTAGCGTCTTGCGAGACTGGCAAAACCTTGTTGGCGTCGGACCCATTTGCTTTAAGCAGCGCTGCTTGTGTGTGACACAATTTGTATGCAGAGTAAATAACCTGTTTGCGATGGGCTGTAGCCCTGCATGCACATTTTCACACAATGGAGGCTTTTTTTGGTACACCATCTCATTCTGAAGCTGGGCATCTCAGCTCAGATTGTTGGGAGGCAGCATTGCTCTCATTACTGGCAGTGTACAGATGCTCCAGCGTCATGCAGTGTCAAGTCATTCGACACACTTCAATTGACACCCATAGCCAAGGCAAAAGTGATAAAAGCACTGCTTTTCTGGTGACAAGACGCCGTAGGTGTGTGTTGGTCTTTAAAAAAGTTTTGGTTACACACAGCCATGGTTCTCCAATTGATGAGACAATTTCTTCAACATGAGGCCACTCTGAGCTCCATTTGATCAAAATGGCGCTAAATGAGAGTTAGATGCACAGGTGCACAGTCAATTCACAGCTGGTTTGTCTTAAAGTGATTATCTACGTCTTCCAAACCCTAAAGGTCAGTCCTTCATGCATATAACTACATGGAAACTCAGAGTAGCATCCATTAAGGAAGGCAGTAATCATGTTCACACATCTTTCCACTCACTAGTATCCTAGCTAGGTATTCAGACTCAATTCTTCTGAATACTTGACATTGTGACAAGGCTCACACATGACAGGAACAAGTCGCACTGTATTAACATTGCACTCTACAATCATCCATATATAGTTTCTCCCACACTGATGTTAGTTTGGTTTGTGTTTGTTGTTGCTGTAGACTTCCAGACTTGATGTACCACTGAGTAATGCTATGAAAAGTGACAATGTATGGTTATAATGTTTAGTATCCTATACAATTGTGATGAATTTCTATTACATGTATTAAAAGAGAGAAAACAAATTTGGTTTAGGATAAATAATAACAGATTCACAAAATAGCCATATACGCTTTTATTTGTAGTAGTGCCACCACAAACACTCCTTGGGTGTAATCTCTGCAGTGTCTTTGTATTATTGAGGACTTTCACTATCTTTTTTCTGCTTTGATCACAGATTCGGTTTATAGAAAGGAAAGAAAAGAAAATAACAGACTATGGTGAGTTGGAAAATAATGAGAAAATGCCAGGAGACCAGTGAAAAAAGGAAAGAAAAAAGGAATGTGAGGAAAGGAAAAAGAAGAAAGGTAAAAAGAAATAGCATTTTATATAAATGTATTTAAGCTTTCTTCAAAACTAACTGGAGCCTCCTAACACTCACACTAACCTTGTCCCTCCTTCCCTCGCACTCCCTCTTTCCCTGCTACGCTGCCAGTAGCAGGCTGATTAAACGAGCATCGGTCTATGTGGGTCATATCTCTGCTGGAGTGCTCTGATCGGTTAGTGCTGCCTGGCTGTGTTATCTTCCCACTCTCTCTGTTTCCCTCCTTCAAGGGAAGGCATTCAGTATGTCTTACAAGGTGACATGTCTCTCAGACTCAGCTCACAAACCAAAGGCAGAGCCTGTGAGGATGAGCAACAGTATAAATTAAAGGGAATCAATCTGTTTATTGTATATGATTAATTAATGACTGTGGCAAGCTGAGTGAATCCAAATGTGGAGAGTGTAATGCGCGATCTACAAAAATCTAAACAAGAACTGCAAGAATAACTTCTTGCAAAGCCACTCGTAGCTTAAAATAGTTCCGAGTATTTGAAGGAGTACATATTCAGAAATGTTCTTGCAATTCTTCAGACTATGCTGAGAAATAGCAATAGGAAAATTCAAATCAAGCAAGCCAGGATGTCACAGACTGCACTTAGAAGACGTGCTCACAGACTGGTTGAAAAATTCAGTCAGTAATTGAGGGAATAATATTTCGTATACAGTATATGCAATACACATTTCAACAAATAACTAAAGTTCCACTTACTGTCTTTTTCCTTGGGCTTTTAACCATATATGACATTCTTCATCAGCTGATGGAGTTTGCTCATATCATACAAATGTTTTAATATTGTTTATCCATAAACAAAAGGTTGTTTGGCTGACCTAGTTTTAAAGCTAATCAGTGTGCTCTTTTCTCCCAGCGAGTAATTCCCTAAATACTTTGTGATGGATGCAACCTGGTACGCAAGTGGATTCCAGTGCTAGCGATGAATGGCATGATAATAAGCAACCCCCATTGTGAAACTGATATTACATTGTGGTCTCAGTTAATCAAGGCAACTATGACATTTAAAGCTGAGTTTGAATTTGATTAAATGCGGGAAATCAGCCCATTCATATACAGTATGACATTTCAGGATTTCCATCCCATTTCCTTCTTCTGCACTGTCAAGCACTATAAAGCTCAAGAGGCGTATTTTTCTGGCCTGGTATCTGGTTTTGGTTCTGATGGGAAAGAATGGAATAGAACACGTGACCTCACATTCTAGAATTCCTGGGCTGCCGTTGGAATTTATTGTATCAAATTATTCAGTTTTAATTGTATTGTCCAGGAATTCCATCCATCATCAAGTGGCCATTCCGTAGTTGATTAGAACTCGCTGTGAGAGAAAGCTAATTAGTCTTCTCTAAGCCACTTCATATTAGCTTCTTAATGGCTAGCCTTGCTCTGACCCCTGGAACAAATGCACAGGGGTCCCTGCACTGACCTCTGTGTGTGTGTGTGTGTGTATTCTAGTGTGTAAATGCACAGCCATCATGTGCACTCTCTCATCATCTCATCACCTCAATTTTCCGTGAGTGTGGTCATTGGAAGAAAAACACTTAACAGGTACATACATGCCACCCTGAATAATTCACTCTAATTGGCAAAAAGGGGGAAAGAAGGGCCTTTGTGAAAGAGTGACAGAGGGCGAGCTGCAGAGTGGAAAAGATGGGGGAAAGTGTGGCCATCCATCCTATGGCTTTTTTGAGGTCACATACACCCCCATGCATGTTTAATTGGCTTTGGGATGGCATGGTGTTTCTGCTGCCTCTGCTGTGAGTCAGACTCACTATGCTTTTCTGGAGCGTGCCTTTTCACGGCGGCTCAGCAATGGAGATACTATTTTAGGAACACATTAGGAACCCAGAAAACACTGACATTTAGACTATTGCTGCGATGGCTGGGAGAGGGAGAAGGCTAGTCACTAGTGTATATGACAGATATGCGCTGGGTTACAGCCAGTGTGCTTTTGTGGAGAGCTAGTACAGTAGGCCAGACCCATGTAAAATTATATTCTGAAATTGATTCACTCACTTCTTTAAAATTGATCGAGTCTCACTTGCAAAAGGACTGATTAGATTGTCCCAGATGTCCAAATCACACATAATTCTAAATGTATAATAGAGCAAAGAGCAGGAAAAAGGAAACACTCTCAATTAATAATTTACCATGGTCACACAGGAGGCAAGCTGCTGCAAATGAAGAGATGTACCATCAACCCTCATGGCACGCGTGAACATTTTCCTGTAGCAAGGTATTGGAGTGCATTTTAAACTTGTTTAAAACCTGTGGACTGTTTTTGTGCCGGCACACTACTTCACAAGAAAAAAAGGATCTTGTTTGCTGCCAGTCATTACACAGGACTGAGTTTGTCATATACTGCAGAGGTACTATGTCAATTGGCATATTATGGTCTGTTGCATATTGGTCTGACTTTCAGGCTCAAACGAGAGACCAAAGTCTACCCTCCCTCTTCTTGATACAGAGGAAAGAGAAGCGAAAGCAGAATTTACTATCACACTTTGATCATTTCTGCCTGGTGCCAAATGAAAATAGTGTGTCTGGATGTAAATAGAATTACACATATTCAAGTAGACTTTAAACACCAATGCTAGCTAATTGCATATGTTAATAAGCTGTAATAACGACTGTGGCTGATGACATAAGTGTTAGGTCTGGTTTAGGGATGGTTAAATCGTTGTAACTGTCGTGAATTTTTCTAGTGGACAGAAAAAGTAGCTCTGGTTTTACCATGACAGCATAATTATGCAGGCTGTGCCCAAACAAATATGAAATGTCTAAAATTAAAAAGAACTATGTTTCCGTCCACTCGTCCTAGTGCAGAGAAACAGCATGCACACCTCACACTGTTACTCGCTCTGTCTTGATGGGCGATTATCGTAGCTTATATAGCTTATGTGAACTAATGTCTGACACCAGTCATCAGTAAAACAAACTAACAAAAACCATTTGTAAAATAAACTCTGTTTGTTGAGCTCATTGCACCAGACTGAGAAGTGGATGTAAAACATAAATATCCAAAGCACGTAAGCTGCTCTTCCTATCTTAAATAGCACTTTTCAAAGCATTGTTGCAACCCTCAGTAAAAATATAAATAAATAAGCAAGGAAAGAAACAAAGATAAACTATAGAAAAGGTAATTAAATGTTCATAATAATTACTTTTAAGAAATGATTTAAAATGTGATGGAGAATTAACCTGTTTATGATTTTTTTATTTACTAGGTTTTAAAATAATCGTGGTCGTGGTCATCCTGATGTATTACATTAGGGAAGGCGGCAATATGACTCAACGCAACTTGTTTTTAATGTATTTTTGAAAATAACTGATGCAGGGCATATCTGCAATGGAGCAGACAGAAGTAGCCTCTGACTGAGGCAGATACGTGTTTTGGCTTAATCAGTTTTCAGTCGTGATGGGAAAATAAAAATAAAATTAGGATGGGGTAACCCAGGCTAAAGAGTTAACAAATACCCCAACCACTCCCAAAAGTATAAATATCTGGGTTAAGTGAGGTCACATCCTCTTCCTGTTACTCCAATCTGGCTGGTCGGCGTGCTGTTAGAATTGAATGTCCAGCGATCTCAACTGATTCTTTTTCTTAAAATCGCTACATTCTGCGGTTGCCCTGCCAGGTTTGCATTGACTACCCAGACACCAAACTTGCTTTAATGAGCTAACCATGAATCCCCTAAACTCTGGACTCCAGAAACTGAAAGAACGGAAAAGGTCGATTGTCTTTTTTTTTTTTCAATTATTGCAATACAATATCTTATCTAAAACGTACCTAAGTGTCCTTGTCTGTAGTATTCACACACATTGGGCTCCTAAATAAGCTGATTTTCTGTGCATGTCTGTTCTACAAATTCAACTTCAAATTGTAATTTAGCCAATAATCCTACTTGCTACACTGGTGTTTTCCCATTATAAATAAATGGGAAAATCTGCAGGCAACACTGCAAAAATGTAATGTGAAAAAAAGGTGGAAATAAAGCTAAGAATGACTGAAGTGCTTGCTGCTAGAAGTTATCCAGCAGCAAGTAAGGTGTGAATGACATGCAGACACGGAAAACATGTAACAAACAGGCGAGAGGACGAGCATCCTCCACACTTTACCTCCCACAGCACCCCAGTCCAAACGGATGTCTCCCAAGGGGCCTGTCTATCCTTTCCTTCTGATTGGTAATGAGGCACAGCTGCCTTATAGTGAGCCCAGCAGGCAGGGCCTTGATTGCTGCCGCTTACTTGAGCAGGACTGGATTGCAGCGTGAGTGTGAGAATGGGGAACTATTGGTAATGAAGAGATCCTAATCTTGGTTATTACGATTCAGAATGGTATTCTCAAGTCTACTAAATGTGGTTCACAAGTAGTTCTGGTGTGGTTATTATGTTTTCATTGGCAGTGGATGTGGTGTTTTAATGGCTCGGGAGCAAATATAAAAAGTTGCACTTTTTTTTTTTTTTGTTTTTGTACAGCAACATGAAACTATGGATCAGAATATTGCTGGCAGTTGTTCTTATCTCTAACTAATATAAAACTCATTATCATATCAGTTACATTATCCATTTTCTGGTCCACTGGTGAACTGGAAATTAATCTGTGTGTATCCACAGGAGCTGACTCACTAGCAAAGCTGCCAGTCTTACTTTGTTCCACTGTATTCCATCCTGCTGGCATGACAAAGCTACCGCCTCTTACCACCATGCATTTTGTCAGTACAAGTCAACATGGCTGAGATCACAAGGGGCAAACAGAAAACAATGACCACAAGTGATGCAGCTAGGAAGACCGAATGTGATTGTTTTTGTTTGTTTGTTTTCTGCTTGGCCCCTCCTCCTCACAGCTGTCAGCTTGACTGTCTGGGGGTGGCAGTTTACCTCAGTATATTTGGAGTCTCAGGCTGTTGTTTGGATATGAATCATGAATCTTTTTCGCATTCCCTTCAGGAGAAGCTGGGTGCCAGTTGCTATGGCTACACTACATCGTTGCTCCGAGCGACACCTTGTGAGATAAATTTGACCAGCGAGACTTATTTATTTTGTCTGTCTTCCTCTCTTTCACTGAAGCTGTTCTAGTTGGCCCGTAGCCTCCTTCACCCTCCAGCTCCTTGTGGATAAACCCTGCGTTAAGTTGAGAATGAAGCTTGAGTAGGTTTCAAGGTTTTTCTTTTTATTATTATTATTTCTTATTCTATGTTACTGTTGTAGATCCCGAGAAAATATTTGAACCTAGATTAAGAACATCTCAGAAAATACTGGAAAAATCAGTTAAGTCAGAGCATGTTGGTGTGTATTTATAACATAGAATGAGGAGAGAGCTCTTTTATATTTATATATTTATATATACATATATATATATATATATACACACACACACATATATGCAGCTCCATGGCTCTGAATCTCAAACTCCAGTCAAGTTTCTGAAGATTTATGTGAGCTATAGTTAGCTCACATAAATCAGTGAATGCAAGAAAGAAGAGCACCTACACAAAACTCCTGAAAACAAAGTGTTTGGCTTTGGGCGCACTGCTAGTGAAGTATGTGGGTTGAATATTGGGTGCAAACATTTACAGGCTCATATCTCCATCCTGCATGTACATGCATTATTTGCATAGATCATAGATATTTGCGTAGAGTCAGTGGATGAGCCTGGTTGGTACAGTAGGCTATTGACAATAACCAATAGGTATTTTGCGTGAGAAAGGACTGTGTAAATCTTGGAGTTTACAGAAGAAATTGCAAAAGCATCATCAAACATTCAATTTGATTGAATTTCTGCTAGCATGATTACCTGCTATAATGGATGTGCCTGATTGAAAGACTGTTAATTAATTTCCACAGTCCAAAAACTTAACACAGGCATATGAGCATGCGCATGTGCGCGCGCACACACACACACACACACACACACACACACACTGTACTTCTCTCACTGCTCAAAAAGGATGCCTGATTATCAAACCCAGGCATGAGCGTGGTGTGCAAAGATGAAGTATCGTGCATTTTGATTGGCTGCTTGGTCCTTCCTGAACTGCCTCTGTAGCAACTAGATGCTCCGAGCCCTCCCTCAGTGAACAGGACAACACATTTGTCAGCTAACTGAAACAGCTCATCTAAATTTAAAATGTAATTTAAGAACCATTCAAATGTATAAACCGCAATGCACCTCACAATATTAACAATTTACCAACATGCTCTCGGCATGAATGCCGGCCACCTGGGAGGATGCATGTGTGCGTGTTGTGTGCTACGTTGTGTATATCCTTTATCCTCCATATTTGTGCGTGTTTTGATGAACTGCAGCCTTTTTATGCGCTTGTTCAACATTCTCCTGCGCTTTGGCCACATTCAAACCCTGACACTACTATTTGATGGTAGATACTCAACCGTCATAGGTGGGAAAACGATTAAAAAGCTGGCTGTTTGCTGTTGCATCCAAGGACTCTTCATTATGTTTCTGCTCCCTCTTTTCAAATTACTGATGCAAGAACTATGCTCTCATATGACAGAGACAGAGAAAGAGAGAGAGAGAAAGAGAGCATACTCTCTATGTGTGGAGGAATGAAGATCCTTGTACTGTTATGTTCAAACAAAGGTTTCCACGGCAACCGCATGCACCATTAGTCCCCTTATCAAAACTCAGGGATGAAGCGCCTCAATTACCCCTCACTCTCAAGCACGCACGCACATATGCACACGCATACGCACACGCACTCTTAACCCTCAGATCCGCAAGGGTATCTCAACCTTTGATTGAGGATCGCTTTGCTCAAATGTTACCTCTGTTTGTCGAGGGACATATAAAGGGGGGTTTGATCTCTTGACTCTTTGACTGCGAAGAGTCTCTCAAAGATGAGCAATGATGGTTGATTTATTGGAAAACAATGTCGCAAGAAGGAAAAAAAAAGAAGGACTCTTTAGGAAGGACAAGTGCTCTGCTTTTTAGAACAAACATCAGAATGCTGCATTGATAAGATCTGATGTTTCAGGTTCTTCCTAAAAATAGAGACTATTAGTTGTCTGGAAGTTTCATTTGAAAATGCTCGGGACTGCAGCTCCAAACATCTTGTTGGTGGCAAGTAGATGAATATATCCATATAGGAGGAAGAATAAACAGAGAAAGAGAAAAAAGCAGTTTAGGAAGAGAATATCATTGGTGAAATTTCAAGCAAGCATTACTTCCAGCAACAAGCATTAAGGTATGCAGATTGGTTTATCAGCTTACTCCTGTGCCAGTTCCTAAGATCATAGATTTTATCTTTATTATTTAAGGCTTACAGAAGCTTACAGACAGGAAGTACACAAAAACTTTGAGATGCACTGAATTAACTGGATTTGAATCTGTATAGGCATATTGTTAAGAGGAAAATACCAAGTCGTTTATCTAGAATGATCTGAGCCAATAAAAGAATGATTAATTCAATTATACAATTTTAATTGCCTAATCTCTATATATAACAATTAAGCATATAGTGGTTATATTTGCACAAATAGGTAATTATCTGTTTTTGTTATTTACCGTCGTTATTTATTTGCCCCTTTAGTTTGAACTTTTCTTTTGTTTCCTCATATGTTCATGTGGTGTGTGTGGTGTAAAAAACATATTTGAACCGTGTCTACATGCTCGGTTTCCCATCCAAAACCAAATACATCTGTTCTATTCTATAAACACCAAAAAGGAAGAGGGAACAAGAAGAAACAGCATGGGTAATATGAGGGTGAAAGTTTTTACTTTTAGGTCATATAAATTCACACAAAAACACAGGAGGAGAAATATACACACCTATGTGCACGCACGCACATACACACACACACACACACACACACACACACACAGTCCCACATCCAGACCTGCTCATCCAATCATAGGACCAGGCATAAGATGACAATCTGGGGATTGCACCATCATCAGAACAAATCCAACCCAAAGGATCCCAGCTCTCATGTGGACAGACAGCCATCTCTGCCCATCAGGTCAGGGGCAGCAGACTGCTGGGCTGAGTGCTGATACCCTGAATTCAGACTGATGGGCTGAATACCAATAGCCATCCTGTTATATCCATCTGAGTAGATTGGACTGAATAACAATAACAGGAAAACTGGTCCCTTTACATAGTTTTTTTTTTTCATGGGTTGAATAGAGTGAATTTACATACAGCATAAACCTCCACAGCAACACATATGGGTTCTTCTTTATTAATGTTGTGATTTAACAAGTGGTAAAGTTCAATTTGGCTATCAGAAATAATTAATAATTATCAAAGATAATTAATAATTATTAAATGAATGGAACTTTGAATAAAGTCCACCTCGATTGGGGCACCACCTCGAAAAACGAGGAAAGGATAGTCGTTTTAACTGATTTAGTCTCGTAAAAATACTAAACTATCAATTAGGAATTATGTTTTATAATTAATTTAATAATTACTACCAAAATTACCACATTGATAGCTAGCTGAAGGATTTTGGAGTTCTTGACAGTGTAGAGGTGGCAGTGTTCACCCTTGTACAACATTAAAGAAGACAGCAGGTATTAAAACATTTATTAAAACAGAACAAAATCAATCAAACAATCTAACTAAGTCTCTATGACTAAACTAACAAATAATAGGAAGAGTGTGTGTGTGTGTGTGTGTGTGTGTGTGTGTGTGTGTGTGTGTGTGTGTGAGATGGGCCCACAAAGGTGGGGGAGAGCCCAAATGATGATGGCCAGACCCCCTGGGGTGTGGGGCAAAGGAGACAAAGGAGGCTAAGTGCTGTTAGCTTAGCTTTGTCCCTTGGTGGCCTGTTGAAAACTGTGTGTGAGAGATAAAGGTGCCAGGTTAAGAAAAGGTGGTTAGTTGTGTGTAGACTCTGTGTCTGTGTGAACAAACTAACATCAACTAAACTTAATGGCTGCACAGTAACTACAACACATCACAATAATCAAACTCAATGAACATTAAAGCAAGTCAATACATTAACAGGGGTAAACCATGTATGCAGTAATGCTATGCTAATTATGCCCAGTTAGAGTTTGTTACTAGTCCTTAAAAGGGGAGAAGAAGAGTCCTTGAGGATGCTGCTTTCTCAGCCTGTTGCTGGAGGAAAGGTGTGGTTCTTGTCCGTTGCTGTGTGGTTGCAGGCTGGAGGAATCCGGTCACTCCTTTGTTCCTGTTAGTTAGCAGCTCTGTTCCAACTTGCTGGTGTGCTGTTGTTGGTTATCAGCTGACAGACTCCGGGTCGTACCTGCTGGCGCTGGTCTGTTTAGTTCAGGCAGGACCTTGTGTCGCTACCGTGGGCTTGTGAGGAGAGGTCCAGGAAAAAGAGCTGGTCTGTCCTCCTCAGGACAGACGTCTCTCCTCCAGGGGAGACAATGGGAAAAAGAGAGTTCAATGGGGTAAACTGGTTTTGTTGGCCTGAGGTCGTAAAATCATGTGTCCCACTTTGGCCAATGGTGACTGTGGAGCTGGGTGCAGGGGTGATTTCACACCTATCTGTGAAACTGGGGGACACTGGAGAATGGAGTCTGTAGTTCCACAGACAAAGAAACATGCGGTCTGCACCACGTGCTATTCACCGTATAGTGAAGCACAACATTAATATCTCCACTGTCATATAAGTGCTTGTCATTTCAGCAGATGGATAGATGAACATTAACACGGTGTCTTTGACATCTCCTCTTCCTTTTTGTATTGTCACAACTTTGTATTATTTCATTAAATTTCTCTTTCTCTGGCTCCTATTGCTGCCCGAGGGTGGAGTATGTCTTTTTCATATCTGTAGTTTGTTTACTCTGGTGCAAATCAGTTGATGAGTTTTAAACTTAAAGCGTTGCCCCCTTGTTTTGGGTTTTTTTTCACATGAAGAAAAATCCAGGCAAATGCATCACTACAAATCACATATGTGAGAATGTTCACACCATTTATTGGTCATATGTGTCTGGGGCAGGAGCAAGAAAGTAAACACAGGAAGAAGATCCTGTGCTTTGGACTAATGAATATTTCTGTGAGAGTAACATTGCTCTGCAAGTTAACATGGACCACAGAGTGCTCTTCTGCATCCTAAAATGCAAAGCACATATGGCTACAGGGGCAGTTTAGCTCAAGCTTGTGGAGTACGACTGGTCAGATCGAGGTTGGGTCACGTTCCTACCACAAACTAATTGCTCCAGAGTTCTTTTGCGACAGGACCAAAACCACCCTCTCTAAAGGGTCTTTTGGTGATTGTGGTTCTGATTTTGGTTCTTTTGGTCTGGTTGAGCATGATTGCTGTGTTCACACCTCCCCAAATGAATTGCACTAAAGATGAAAAAAATTCAGAGACCGATTTAATCAGACCAAAAACTGGTGTGAAACCACCCTAAATTGCCTCCCCTGAGGTTTCTTCCCTTTTAAGTCAAAGTGTAGCGTGGCTCCAGGGAAGGAAGTGTCTGCCAATCAGTCAGTTAGTTGGTCCACCCTCTGGTCCAGATATTGGATGGACTGCAGTTCAATTTTGTACAAACATTCGTGGTCCCCAAAGGTTGAAGCCTACTGACTTAGGTGATCCCCTGACTTTTCCATCAGTGTCACCATGTTGTTGACATTTTTCATTCAGTAAAATGTCCCAATAACCAGTGAATGTTTTGCCAGGTACTCCAGGACAGAGTTAATGGTGTCCAGATGACAAATTCAAATGATTTTAGTGATCTCCTGTCTTTTCCTCCACCTCCACCAGCAGGATGACATTTTTGGTTCAGACTGAAATATGACAGTATTGGATGGACTGACATGAAATCTGGCACAGACATTTGTGCCCTCCTTTCTCAAATACTAATACATTTTATTTTCTCTTCTTTATTTTTCTCAAATACTAATACATTTTATTTTCTCTTCTTTATTTTTCTCAAATACTAATACATTTTATGACCAATTCTCTTTGTGAATCTCAATCACGTTATCTGCTGGAATCTGTAATGAGCTAGTGTAGGTGGACAATAGCCCTAAGGTAGGTAGAAAACAGCCAACACAGCACAGTGGTCGAGCTGTGTGACCTCTTGACCTATTGGTTACCTTCATTTGAGATCTGCGATCCCATGAAGTGACTTTTTTTAAGGATCACTCAGCTAGTAGCAGACTGTTAGACCTCTCAGTTATGTTTTAATACAAGCATTCACAAAGTGAGTAAAAGAAGTGAGGACTGAATAATATTAAATATACTGAAACTTCAGGCTAAATTTGTCGTCAGTGAATTAGACACCGTCAACTCTCACACATATAGTAGATTCCTGCACATAAACATAGAGAGACACATTTGTAAACTGTCTCTGCATCTCACGCTTACAAACACTGACACGCACCCACAACACACACATGTAGCCTCATAAAAACAGGATCACCATGGAATCTACAGATTGATTGATGGCTTACAGATCTGCTGTGCTAAGCTTCAAATATTCATCTTTCTCTCTTGTGGTCTCTCATCTACTGCCACATGTTCATTGACCCAGAGCTCCTGCTGTCATTTGTGCACGCGAGTGTGTGTGTCGGTGTGTGTGTGTGCGTGTGTGTGTTCATGTCAGCTTCCAATGGATATTAAAGTGGAGGTCGAAGGTACTGCTTTGTTGTATGTGGGAAATTTGCAATCTTTTATCAAAATAATTTTATTAAAGCTTCATGTAGCATTTAACCATCGAGAAAGTATTGATGATGAGACATGACATAAATAAATGAGATCATCAAGAAAAGAGATGAGAACCTCATTGTGTCCCACAGGATTGGATTTTGTAGGAAACTGTTTTACAGTATGTCATGGATTGCATTAGGAAAACACAAACTCTTCTTGTTTTGTAATCAATCCAAAATGTCATCATGCGCCTTGTAGTTTCGTCACAATACAAATTTCATCATAACACAAATACTTGTTAAGATGGAGGGTTTTTTTCGCACACAAAATAATACCCATTGCACTTTTAACCCACCGCCATCTGAGTATGAATGAAGCTGTTCAATGCATTTGACTCTGCTGTCACCACCTCACTGCGCATTCGCCCAACTCTGCGACCTCATTATACAAAACAGTGGAACAGAAATGGTTCAGTGCTCTGGGATGTGTATGTCCACACATGTATAAGTGCATGCAAGTGTATGTGAATGCTCTGCATGTGTGTGTTTGGTGTGGTTGCCACAGTGCCAACTTTAGGGGCTCCATGCTGGTGGAGGCCTGTGGGTCCAACATCTGCTCACTGCTGGTGGTGGGAGACATACGGGAAAAAACCTCCAGTCTCCAGCCCACTTCCTTCATCTTCCATCCACTCACGCCATCGCACCACCTATCTTTTAAACCCATCTCTTCTTTTAACCCCATATCTTCTATTCCTTGCATTATCAAACAGTGAATTTATGTTCTCTCCTTTCTTCTTCTTTATCCCTTCTTTGTCCTTGAACTCCCAAACAGCACAGAGAAGTATTATCTCTAATGAATGTGTTCTATGAATATTGCAAAGATTTCTTAGAGTGTACATTCAAAGAGCTATTTCAACATAGTTTTCAACATTGTTCTGTATTTTCAAAAAAGATACTCCAGTGGCAGTACTACAGAAAACTTAAGGATTCTGGTGAAATAGTGTATATGAAACTGAATGAAGTATTCTATTTTTTGACATGATCACATGGTATGTAATCTTGAATTTTATTGATAAAGACCACTGCTTAGATGAGTTAATACCACTAGTAAAATTGTATGGAGGCCCATGGTATAGCTAATAAGTGAGAAATATGTAAATAACAAAACTCTTTAGATTGTAAGTGATCACTCCCCCGCTTTGCATTTATACCTATTGCACTTACTGTCTGGCAGAATAGACAATTACAAGTGGTTTGTGCTAAATGTAGGTCTTAAAGTGGAGAGTAAATAGAGCACCCTATGGGATCAAAAGGGAGTTACTTATTACACCTATTGACCTATTGTTGATGATAAGGCCACCAACACAAATGTGCGTAGTTGTAAATTTGAGATTGTGAGTTTCCTCTATTATCAACTTAAATGCAACATTTTTGGAAAGTCATTTGAAAAAACATTCACTGTTTGGAAACCACAGTGAGTTTGGCTGTTGCTTTTAGCCAAAGCAAGTGTCAATCCAAACTGATACTGTGTCCATCTGGCCACCGGTCAGCTGGCTGAGTCTTTCTGTCTCTCCATATCTGAAAAATAATCCTAGCACATGTAATTCCTTTAGTTTTTTTTGGGGAAAAGTAATGACTTATTTTACCTGCATCGTCTTTATTCCCATCGGCATAGTGTTTTCTAGCTTTACCTTGCCGCGACTGACCTCCACCCACGATATCGAAATGTTCCACTTAAATGATATGACCTTGGATGTCAGAGCACTCTGGCCAAGCTAAAACTGGCAAACCTGATTTGTCACTTGTACCACATGCCTGAAATGATATTTTTCTAAAATAATTGGCATGTTCTGACCACTTAATCAGTCTCTCACTCTCATGCAATATCTATTTTTGTTTCTGTTTCGTAATGTATCATGGACAGTAAGAGTTCCATACATTTTGGACAATAGTGTATATTCTGTATGTCCTCCCAAAACTAATTCATTAAATTCAAAAGTCTTTATTGGCCCCTGGATGAAATGAACACCAACTATACACTGTTAATCTTATAGACATTGACATTAACACTAGTATACATTACCTGTTTACAATGTAAACTCAGTGAGCCACCTTGAACAAATCGGGCTCATATAACTCACTTCTATGTTTTTGCCACATATATCATAAGTGGGCTAACAGTCCAGGTGGCCAGTACAATGCAAAATGCATTTTGCACTTTTGCCAACACCAGACACTGTTGTCTGCCCACATATTCATTCTATGTCACACTTAAAGTTGGATAGTCCACCAACACACACCAAACAACACCTCAGGCCTGAAAGAGTCACTCCTACAGACACCATGGATCTCAGCAGGAACTTTAAAAATCATCTAACTTTTACATATAGAGAAAGGATAAACTGAGATTCACAACTGCCACCTGCTGTTTGCACCAAAAACACCAGAGATGAGTTCCTTAAAAAAATTCAAATGTATTATCCATTTTTTTTACAAGTTGGTGACATCCTGTGTGACTGGAACAAAAAAGCATACAAAGAGGTCCTTCAAAAATATGTTTGTCCATCATGATATCTGATCTGCCGCTCCTATCAGCAAGATGACGTAATTTGTCTGGTTTGGTTAGGTTTAGACAGAAAAATGACTTGGTTGTGTTAAGGGAAAGATCAAAATAGTAATTTTGGGATAAAATTACCATAAATAAGGCTGGGGGACCTTTGTCATCATGGTCATAATAATAACCATTTGGTTGAGGTCAGGGAATGACCCAAGCCAAGAGACACTGACTATCAGTAGGAGACTCCAAATGAACATTGAGCTTCCACGCTATAATATCTTCCACCAACTTCATGCTTTGCTCCCCACACACAAGAGTCACCTAAATGTGAACATGTGTTGTTTTTTTGTGATTTGTTCATTTGAAACAACCAGTGCTCTTGTTTTGGAGTTTAAAGGCCTTGAATCACTGCTCAATTGATGTGCTCACAAGGTTTAAGCAATGGCAGGACTTGGCAGTGCTGACCTCTGAGCAGAGAGTCTGACAATCAAAAGCAGAGGAAACATGGCCAAGAAGTTAAAAAAGAGGAAACTAACTAAGATTATTTGCTGTGTTAAACAATATACTCTTATTAAACCTCTCTGTAGTGTAGTTTGTAGTGAAGGGACTAAAAAACAACCCAGCTGGGGTAAATCAGTTGCTTAACTTGAATGATTGAGAGACTAAAAGATCCAAAGAGACGAAGTCCCTGCCTCAATAAAATGTCTCATTACCTTCATTTGTAAATATGTTTTTACCCATCCTGAGGTGCGGTGTTGGATAGAGTGCTGTGTTGTGCATAGGATTGGATCACATGGGATCCAATGAACATCTCGCAGGAAGCTGCGGGTAAGTGCGGGCACTCAAAAAGTAGAATTAATTAGTTCCTTTATGTGTTAATCAAAGATCAACACCGTTTTGAAATTACTGCTGGTTTACTGAGAATAACGACCACCTGAACATTAAGAAAGTCCTCTTACATGACGTGAATGAGACAGATTGAATCTGAGCACGTTCATTGGCGCTGCCATGGATACAAGATACAGTGGCTCATAATGACCAAAGAGGACAATCATTTAGTCAAATGATCAATAAATATCAAATCAAAGTGTTATGTTTAAACAGAGGAAATTATTAGAGTATCTTTTGTTTAAATGCAGAGGAGGAAAACGTAATTTCCCTTCATTATTACGGACAGGTATGCACTAGAGGATTGCATTAGGATTGGGTTCCTGCGTTTCCCACGAGACCCAACGCAAATGTGGAGTGGGCGTTTAACACCTTCTCACACACATTGTGTGAGAGGGTAGAAGTGGAAGACTTACATTGCAGGTATGGGCAATAATGGTCAGAAATCCAATGGGACTGGGATCATAAACACAGTTCCACGCAGAGCTCTACTTGGACAAGGACAATGCTGAGATAGAGCCAACTGGTGGGACCTTTCTACGTCATGAACTTGTGAAGAAAAAAAGAATGTTGACGCCCACCTCTGTAACACCATGCTCATTTTCAAATATATGCAGATGGGAACTCATCTTTCACAGAAATGTATGCTGGTTACAGTTACTAGCTAGAACGTTAACTAACGTTTAGCCCTCTAAATAACGTTACCACTCTTAGACTTATCATTTGGCCTTTTTGGGCCAGTGTGGGTCACATGACCCTGCAATACAAAGTGTGGCCTCGACACCAAAATCTGCAACTTTTAGCACAACCTATTTTGCCAGGGCATGTGGATGAACAATGAAAATACCATCAATATCTTGAAATGTACATGATCATGTGAATTGATTCTCGAGAATCAGTGTTGATTATGACTTGATTTCAACACACTCCCTATGCTGTTAATAGGTTTTTGATTTAAAGGTATGAAATGCATCATATACAAGTAAAGAGGACACGTGTGCATGTGCTCACACCATCCCTCCTGCCCTCTCTTTCTCACTATTTCCGCCTCTCCTTTCCTCTTGCTCCATCTTTTCTATCTAACCCTCTTAAACACCCACGTAGCACCAGGCTCTTCCTCCTACCCTGAGTTATCTGCAAACCACAAAATTTACTGCATAGTTAAAGAGAGAAGGAGGGTTGGTAGAACATACAGAGAAACAGGGAGAGAGAGAGAGAGAGAGAGAGAGAGAGAGAATGCAGGTAAAAGGGACTGAACGCCTACAGTACATGCATACATAAAGGCACCAGCGCAGGCTGAGATATTGACACCCACATTCCATCTGTCAAATGAGAACCTTACACAGATAATGACATTTTTCTCTTGATCTGACAGTTTTCATAATTCCTTGTAGGGAAACTTTTGTCTCACTGTGACCAGTGTAACTCACACACACAGAGACACAAACAAACACACCAACATACGCACTAACAGGAAATCTAACAATGAAAGCAAAGCCTTCACTGACATCAGCAGTGTCCTGCAATATCTATCTATCTATCTATCTATCTATCTAATGCGAATACCACACAAAATCGACTATGTACTGCATACCAAACTGTAGCTTGGGAGTCACATTTTTTTGGGAAAACAAAGAAATGCAAAAAGGACTCAAGCATTTACATATGGTCAGATAATCTAAATGAAAACAAAAGGGAAAATGTTTGTATTTCTTCAACTGTACAACAAAAGTATGAACACATTAAGGACCATTATAACTGGGCTTCAGCACTTAGAGCATACTTATACTTAATACTTAAATCCGGTGCTCTGACCCTCTCATATCTGTACTGATAAACACCAGTAATGTTAGTTGACCCGGTCTGAATCTGCAGCCAGAAGCTGCTTGAACGCTGGGGGGCCAAGGACCTCCACCACAAAACCTTTGTGTCCACTCAGCATGTCCACAAGAAGGAAAAAGTGTTGTGAATGTTTAAGTGTGTGTAAATTTAGAACCATCAGGTTCATTTTCTTCCACCAGCCTACTCCTGTTTCTCTCAGGTTTTGTGTGTTCATCAATGCTGAACATAATCTTGCGGTGAAGTACACCGCCTCCAGAATCACAGAGGAACATGGTGAACATGGATCAAATCCCAGTGGAGTTAAAAGCAGCAAGCACACATGGTGAAATGACTAATAAAAAAAAGGTAGGTGACAAATAAAATGCAAACAGTCATCTTTTCTGAAAAACCAGTAAGACTAAAAGATCCTCTATAAATGTGCCATTCAGTCTCAAAAAAACAAATAAAAAATGTCATTGCTTGAAACAAAACAAACCCACCAAAAATATGCAAAAACATGCAGAATACTTTAGCTCTATGATTGTGTCTGTGTTAACTGTCTGTTTCTGTTTTAATCAAAAAAAACAACATCATCATCTTTCAGTGACAAGTGTTGACAAGTCAACAGGAGTACTGAAGAAGTAAATGGTCAGTAACAGGTCATTTGCATTGTTGAAAAAGCCTGATTGTACCTCTTTGCCACTGTCTAAAGATGGGCTTCTATCCACCTGTTTTTCTGTGTATGTATTTCAACATATGTTTTATAAAATATGAGGGGAAATGTTGAAATGTATGTAAAAAGTTGTAGAATCTCGAAAACGTTTTTATACTTGGGGTAGGTGAAAAAGTTGCTGTATCGATAAAAAAACAAAATGTGACAAAAACAGCCGCCAACAGTCTACTTACCCTCCCCAAATTAATACACAAAACAAAATGGCATATTTCCATCATATTTTTTTATTCCCACCATTTGAGATATGACTGGCCCTAATCTTATAGCACCCTCTTCTTCTTCAGTGGTATAATGGCACCTGACCGGAGCATCAGCACCTCACACTTCTTATCTCGATGAATCAATGTTTAGTAAATTTGTGGTATATTTGGATGGAAACTTTCCTCAGCACTGAACAGCCTAACTAAACATCACTCCCCTGCAACACTGCCCATAGCAGGAAGCCTCTCATAGTATAGACAGTTACAAACACACACATAAATGTTTAGGGTAGATGCATGGTCAGTATCTACCCTAAATATTTATGTGTGTGTTTAATGTCTCAAAATGTGGCATCTTGGATCTTATGAGGCAGTTGTACACAACTCAGTAAGAAACTGACAATCATTTTAACCACTGTCAGTAACCCCTGTGGAGTAGTTCAGCTGGACTGGGGTGTGTTTGATAAAAAAGATGATTAGTGGGAGTAGAAGGAGGCAGGAAATACGATGGGGAAGGAAAGAGAAGCAGCACCCACGCTGCACCTCATTAAAGTTCTGAAACATAGAGATCAAATGCAAGAAAAAAAGAGAACTTTTTTTTGACAAATTGTGTATCTGCTTAAATGTTTACTGTTTATTTGTGATCTTCGACATGAAAGTCATTTTGGTGAAAATAGCTTTTCCCCCCCCCCCCTCCTAGTAGACGGAGCTCTTTATTGCTATCACCTGGAGCCCACGACTTGCAGTGGCAACGGTACTGAATGATTTTACAGACTGACTCGTGTTCAGGTTATTACATTTGAATGGGATTTGCATATTGTAACACACACATTGTGCCCACATTGTGCAATAAATGAACGCTGAGCTGTCATAATGTTTTGTCTGCCGCTGTAGAGTATGTGAACAGAAGATGTCTTGTCCTGTGTGCTCAAGGGAACAACAGTGACAGTTTATAAAGACTGATGTTCAAAAAATAAAACCTAAGCTTTGGAAGGCTTTCTGTTTGTCAAGAGCCACTTCTTCACCTCAAACCAAGAGACAATCAGAAGCATATTTGCAGCTGAGTGCCTACTGGAATTTACAGAAATCAACATAATCCAGCTCTGTGTATGTGCATGTGTGTGTCACTGTGCATGAGTGTGTGTATTTACTTGCACATTAAGTGGGATTCACCATGTGTTGTTTCCCTGACAAATCCCCCAGGTTGACAGTTATATTACACTCCCTCTTTCTCTGTCATGCGCGCCCACACACACACACACACACACACACACACACACACACACACATGCAGTCGCACGCTCACTCAGTCGCACACACACGCAGGCACTCACAAATACGTTCAAACACACACAGCATGGCAATAGTTGACTCACTGATCTTCCCTGCTCTTTTGTTCCTGATACACCTGCTCAATTTACCACCTCCCACACACATACACGCACCGACACACACACACAAACACACACACACACACACACACACACACACACACACACACACTCACACACACACAAACTGGTAAACACTCAGCATCTCAAAACTTAGTTCCCATGAGAGCAACAGTGGGGGAGAGACATAGAAAGAGAGACTGAATGAAAGTGAGAAAAAATGAGAGCAAACACAAAAAAAAAAAACTCTGAACTTTGCTCTACTGTTTCTCTTTTCTTTCCTTTTCTGTTTCCTCTCCTCTGCTTTCCCTCCTCCCCACACCCATCTACTTTTATTTCTCCCTGCTCTCATATCTTGTCTTCTTGATTCCTGAACATCCTATTTTCAGCTCTTCTCATTGCCTTTTCAGCTCAACCTTTCTCTGCTCATCTTCCATGCATTGGGTTACTATTTGTCTACAGGTAATATTAATATTCTTCCGTGACAGGGATTTTGTTTACCGCTGGATCTTGAGAAGTCATGCCAAATTTAGCCACTTCTCCCTCCATTTCTCAGGATAATAGGACAAACATGAACGCAAAGGGAAGACCTCCCTACAGCCAGATGTCATCCATTTTACATCTGCCACTGTGGCCTGCTACTTTATGATAAATATGTGTGTGTGCAGCCACTCCAGCGCACAAGCAAGCCTGCCCGTCCGCTTCGTTTGCTGCCAAACAGTTAGATTTGCTCTCTGAGCACAGACATTTCCCTTGCCAGAACAGTTTGTCCCAGTTTCCCACTGAGAAACTCTTTTGTTGGGAAATGCATGCACGTGTGTGGGCATGTACAGACATTTGAATGCTGTATATGTGTAGATGGATGTACACTGAGGTGTTTCTCTGTGTGAGTGATGTCAGGTCTTGTGTCCTCCACGGGGGATCAGGCAGAGAAGGCACGAGGCGTCGCTTGTCTACAGATAAAAAAGCCAAACTCTCAGAACCGCACAACACAAGTGCTGCTCTGCGTTTGCAGTTTTGGGGCTGTCTGCAAGGCTTGTAATTACGATAGGTTTCAGTCCCTACCAATCCCATCCTCTGACGCTCCATTTCCCTATCTCACACACACGAATGAATGTGTATCTCTCACACACACACACACACACACACACACACACCTCTCTACCTCACTATCTTTTTTTTTATATTCCCAACATACCATCCGAACTTGCCCCAAGCCTAAATCATTACAAGTCTGATTCAATGTTACGTCAGCCGGGCACGAATACACTTGTGGCATTTCTAACTAGTGTTGGACATTAATGTACTCACACCAGTTCTTCCTCTCAGTAACACAGAAGAGTAAGAAAGTTATTTGCCATTGAATAAAACCCCTTTTAATTATCAAGGAAAATCAATTTGGCTTGGCTCATTGTCCTCACTGAGGGAAAACGTGGAGATCTTTATTTGAATTGGTGCCACGTTGGAGGAAAAGAATAAAAACCATTCAGCATAAACTGAATCCAGGCTAGTGCATCCATGTGGCATCTGCATCCCTCCTCTCTCTCCCCTCATTAGCTGTCAGTATCAAGCTAAATGAAAAAATGTCTTTCTAAGAATCTTCCGTCCACTGAAGCCACCTCAGCGAGCAATCTGTTGAAACACCTCATCAGAAAACAGCCTGTTGCGGAAAATTGTGAGAATTCCTCAACCTCTACCGAACAGGCTAATATCAGTTTTTGATGGGTAGAGCAGCAGTAACACAGAGAGAAATGATATCTTGCATGAGGTTGCGTAGCAGAGGAAATGTTGCCCATGTCTACATTATCTATCAAATCCTGAACAGGATACTAATGACAGGTGATTGATATCACTTTTAGAGATAAGTTATTTAGGTGAGATATGCAGAAATAAAGAAAAGTCTATTGGGATTATGTATGCAGTAGTTACTTATTATGATTGCTCCTCAATTAGTTACAACTGAAATAATCTTATTACTTTTTACAAAATTAGATAGACGTGAATGCTTTTTAAAGTAATGTAACAAATGACAGATTATAATGGGAAAGATTAACACACCTCAACAAAAATAACTCTAACAGGCAAAAATGCAGAAGACTCCATCATTCTGCCTTCAAACACTTCAACAAACATCAACAAAGTCTGCTGGAGCTTCCACCAGCTCTAACTCCTGGCACTCCCGGACAGTTTTCACTGATTGGTCACAGGGAGTCCACCCACAGAATGGCAGCGCTGTGCTGACTGTCCCTGGTCTGCTGGATGTGGACATAACTGCTTTTACATCTATTTTCATCGAGTGCCCATCTGCCTGCATTGACTAATTCGATAGGCTAAGTTAAGGAGATGCGAGAGATATTATAGAAGTAAAGGCCATTAAGTGAGTAATTGATTTCACTCATACACTTTTCACATTTTATATTACATTCATATATACATATATATTTAATATTACACTCTCTTGTGTGTCAGGTTTTAAAGATCACACCACAGGGGCATGCTGAGAAATACAGTTTCTTTTTAAATCATCAATTCAAGACTAGGATGGTAATACCAGTTTTAATTAGAGACGGCGGATGCATTCATTCTTCCATAACTGCTTACAACTATTCTGAGTCTCAGAGGGACTGGTCATTAACAATAATATAGAACATTTTTAAAGAGTCAGAAAGGTTTTTATTCTGTTTAAATAACACTTTCGCTTTCCCCCCTTTTTTGCTAAGACATTGTCACTGTTGAGTCTTTACGCTGTTGTTCTATCACCTAGATCTAGATTAGTCAGTCAGAGCAACTATTGCTAAAGGCTGAGGCCATATAATTTCATATGTAAATATACAAGAACAACAATTCAGAACTGATAACTCACTGTATGACAACAACCTAGGAACTCACAATACTTGGGATGTTACATCATATCACTTTTCCAGGAATGCATGTAGGATTTGGTCTCAGCTGGACAGCTTTTTAAACTTAGGCAAGGAAAAGCAAATGCAGCAAACCCTCTATTTTGCCTGAACGGTCACATCAAGTCAGATTTGGTTCGGAGCATACTGTGAGTTTAATAGTCTTATCAATTTGTAAACACTTGTCCAAAATAATAATCAACAATCTGTGAACAATCACAGAGTTGTCTATAGTTTCAGCTGCATTTATCTTGGTTGGCAACATCTTCCTGCAACATAATATATATATATTGTTCTTGGCAAAGACCCCATGTGAATTCAGAGAAAACAACCTTGTCCCTTTACTGAGAATGTGATCATCGTGACTCTGTTGCTACAGAGAATATTAAATAAAAAAATAAGGTACTATTGTTAAGATTCTTAACAGGAAGACATACCAGAAGGGAAAATATTTATGATGACAGGCCTGCTGACAGGCTAAAAGCTAGTCTTTTGCTTCCCAAGTGATGCTTTTTGCTCATATCAACTTTTACCTTCTAAACGTTCATGATAATTGATTGGTGTAACAATACAATAGGAGTATAAAATCAACCTTTCAAGAAGCAACAGACTAGAGCAAAATTGCTTCCAAAATGTGTAAGTGGCAACGACTGCCGAAAGAGATGCTTCATTAAAACTATCCTAATACCAGAAATACCTGATTTGAAATAGTTGGAAATGAGAAAATGAAAATGTCACAAAGTGACACAAGTAACACCAACTTGCTGTTATTAGGCTGACTGTGTATGCCCCTCTCAGTGATATCCCTTTGTGTTATAGATCCATTCTCACTTGATGTGACTGAACCACCTTGTGGATGTCTGATTGTAACCATGGAGATGAACTTGCATGACCCTATCAAAAGGAGCCCTAACCTTAGTCAGCCAAGCCCAGCTGGCAAAGAATAACAACATCAGCGGATCCAATCTCCTACTGTAACACACACACACACACACACACACACACATGCCCTCAAAAGCACACACTGATAAATTGCATATGCAGAAAGGGAAAGAGTAAAATGCTGTATGTGTTTATTCATCCCCCATACTGCTGCAGCATAAAGAAATCACACCCTAACACCCCTGCACCTGACCTTCAGTATTATTAAAGAGCCTACTTTATTCCTGACACTCTCACAGCTCTTCCCTGAAGAAAGCAATTCATCCATTTTCCAATAACTTACTACCCTAGGCAATTATGTCTGTTTTTCTGCCACCTCTCTGCTTCTCAATAAAGTGCTCATAAATAGGGAGGGCAAAGATGTGAATCAAGGAAGTGATTTTGAAAAGATTGCCGGGTGTGTGAGGAAATGAGACAGTGAGAGTGTGTGTGCGAGAGAGTGAGAGGAGTGGTTGCGTTAAGAGATTTGTGAAGATAGCAAAAGTGAAAGTGATATTAAAAAGCAGGAGTTAAAAGGAGAGCGCGAGTGGAGGTTGGGTGGCAGAAGTTGTGAATTTGACATGTCTGAAGCACAGAGGCTGTGTTCAGCTCAGCTGGGTGCAGAAATTGCTTTAGCACTGCATGCAGTCACAGAAAAATTAAAGTCAGAGCTACATTACGTCTCCCACATGCATCTTTTATTGGCGTACCTTGTTGAGAAATGCACATCATTGCTATTAATCACTGAAGTCATTAATATCTTTATTAAGTATCTTTTTAAACAATCCAATATGAAACAACATACTTTACAATATGCAGTGACACAGGCATAATGTGAATGTATCAGTTTGCTCATAACTAATTGAGTTTTATTGGCCTTCAATGATACAAAATGCCATTAATGAAACAGATTACATTTTTTTTGCTATTGAACTAGCAAAAGAGAGCCTAAAACCATCAATTAATATATTGGCATTTAACAAAATATAGATGACCCAGCCAATCAATTACTCATTTCTTTCCATGTTCTGGCATTACAGAGAAACACAAACATTATTTTGGAGACCGACACATATGATGCAATTTGTATAAACAGGCAACACTCAGAAATATAATGTGAGTCTTCTCAGGAGCTTCGTGTGAAAATGTGACACAATGAGAACAGTTTACTAATCCTCAGTTCAAGAGGTTCTTTAGAAACAAGCTGCTGAAGCTGATTTATAGTGACTGCTCGAACTACGAGACCCTCCACACGTATAGGTGTGTGCACAAACACACAGATACTCACACACTCTGCTTGTTTCAGTTTATCTCAGTGACCGGAAAAAAGTGGAAAAGCCGTTCAGTGCCACCTTTGGCTCTGATAACAGCTGCCACATGTTGTGACAGTGACTCAGTAACAGACCTGTAGCCTCGCAGTGTTAAAGCTGACCAGACATCAGTGCTTCATGTGGTCAAGGTTCATTCCAGTCAGCGCAATTCAATATATGTTTTATGTCCCTTGGGGGCAATTTGTATAAAGACTGAAGTGTGCCACTGAAATAATTAAAGCCTTTTTGCAGTGCTTAATTATAATTGATTAATTAATTGATATATTAAAACAAGTCATTAAGTGATTAATTAAATTTGTGATTAAATTGTGCAATGAAAAAACAATTTTAAAACTTTACATGTGCCAATTAATAATTCTGCTTCATTATTCTATCTTTAAATCATAGCTAATTGAATAAATTTGCAATGGATTTTTCTTTTTTTTTACATTTGACATTTTTTACTTTTCCATTTACTAATGTATTCACATAATGCCTAATGACTCATTTGTCTCCACTCCATCCACACTTTCATTTAAAGATGTGAAGTTAATGTGACTCACTAGCAAATAAAGGACATCCAAGCATTTTTCTACGGTGAGAGTGGTCCGCTTGTCTGTGCTCATAAAGTGCCACCGTTTGTAACTATTATCACCCTCTTCCAGCCACTATGATATAATTGTTTGTGATCATGGTGAAAAGAGGATTAACTGTGTCCATACTTTAAAGGACGACTACACCCCCGCTCTCCCCTCCTCACAAGGTTTAATGAGTCATTTATGCCAGATGAAAAGTTTGAACTTCACAGAGAATGAAGCATTCAGATAACAACATCTCACCTGTAAGAAAATTCTCAATCTACTACATCAAACATTTCTGTTCAGTTCTGCCCTTTTTCCCATGAAAATAATGTAACATAAACTAGACAGCAACATCCCTCTAACCTCCACAATCATAATCAATTGAGCATCTGAATAGTCACAGAGGGAGTTAAAACTATCTATTATAATTGATTAATTAATTGATATATTAAAACAAGTCATTAAGTGATTAATTAAATTTGTGATTAAATTGTGCAATGAAAAAACAATTTACAAAAAAGATGGGAGATTTTTGCTAGTGTGCGGTCTACATCAACTTTGTATCCGAAGTCGGTAGGACTTTTGGTAGTTTGTTGCTGCAAACTTTTTCATCACACATTTCATTATGGAGTGGGAGAGAGAATAAATACAAAAATGCTAATTTTGGGTGACATATTTCTTTAATATCTGTCTCTGTCTCTATTCCATGGTTATTCATAAGTGTACATAATATACTCATTAGTGTGTCACTCCCACTGCATCCCCCTGCTGCCCATGCCTCACAGTCGGTTTCACCTCCTTCTCTGACAGTGGCGTGACTTGTTTACAGGTGGAGCTTCCCAGAGAGACTAATAATACCCACAACTGAAATATCACTGCTGCCTACGCCACACACCCAGGCTCATTCAGGGAGAGTGAGATGGGAGAAAGCAAGACACAGAGAGAGAAAACAGGATTCGTGGTGTTAACTTTGCAACAGGGGAGAGGAAGTGGAAAACTGTGAGAGACACAAAGAATTTAATTTTAGCACCATCATTGGTTTTAATAAACATCTATGTGGCAACAAGCTGTTAGGGGAGAGATCCTAATGAATACATAAACTAAACACTATTGCATCAATCTCAAAGGCAATGAATCATAAGGTGTCACCTTTGATAACCATATATACATGTAGTGTTATATAGTAGGCTGTTGCCTAAATACTCATATATACACTTATGAAATGAAGAGATTCACAGGAACAGAAATGCTCATATAAGATTCTATCAGCTTTATTTTCTGTCTGTCTGCCCCCCCCCCCCTTTCTTTCTCTCTCTCTCTCTCTTTCTCTCTCTCACATACACAGACGTGCGCACACACACGCACACACACACACACACACAAACACACACACAGACCACTTCCATGTTCCCTCCATACCCTCATCTATTGACGCCAAAGTGCCTGGTGATAGCTGGGACTTAGCTGGATTGATATTCTAGACCCTGTGTGTAAACATATGTGTGTGTGTGTGTGTGTGTGTGTGTGTGAAGGTGTTGTGTGTGTGGATGCAGGTTTAAACGCTTACACACACACACACACACACACACACACACTTATACACACACATACAGAACAAGTATACACAAAAGTGAATGAGTAGTTATGGCAGCGTCTTCTGAAGGATCTGCGGCTGCATGTGCTCGACGTGCTGCGGAAGCTGCAATAAAGAGGGATGAAGGGGCGTGTGGGAGGAGAGACGCATGCTGGACAGAGGCAATCATCTCCTCATAATGACTAGTAAATCTCACTCAAAATGGAAGAGAGCTTGATGCTCCACATTCAGCCTACAAGGCCAGAACACCAACTTTAGACGATTGTCTTGATTATGCAACAGCATGTGCTACATTCCTATTACTATTCTCCTAGTGATCTAAATATTATGGGTTTTAGTCATCATGTTGCTCATATTGCAATTAATAACCTCACTGCATGTACTTTAAGCTGCACTCAATCATTTTTTAGCCTCACTTGCAAAAACGGGTGACGTTTGCGTCAGCTGACTTACTTTATGTACAATGCTTAATAGCAAATGTTAGCTTTCTAAACTATGATGCTTAACATGGCAAACATGATGCTAAACATCAGCTTTGTTAGATTTGAATGAATTAAATGACTGTTAAGTGTTGAACGTTCACCTCAGACTCTATGGAGCCTTTTAGCTTCTTTTTGTTACATACCTAAGTTTCCACCCACAAACTCCTAACACAGATATTTTTCTCAGTCATTAGTGGAAACAGCTGAAAGGAGAGTAAATATTGAACTTCCATTCATCAGGTGGGCAGAGGCAATCTATGAGTCTTTATTTTGTGAAAAAAATAAAACAAAATGACAGCACATGACACAATACAACAAAGAAGAAGTTTATACCAAATGACAATATGGGCTGGAATATGAATTTTGTGGATAAATGTTATGCTCATTCTGTGCTATATGCACAATAACGATGTTATCCATTACCCTCTTGAATATAATTTGAACTAGTAGGGAGATAGAATATGAACTTGTCTCTTTTTCTCAGTTTTCTAAAGTGGTGGCCTGTAAATTGTCAATAATATCCAGCCTAAACAACCTATTAAGCTAGCCTGTTTGCCTCATTAGTGGCGATAAGATGGGAAATATGTGAAATATTGGATGAGATTGTACTTCATTATTCAATTGGTTTTCCATTTTGGCCTGGGAAACACTTATAAAAAGGAAGAGGAATATGAGAGAGGCTGGGATGTAATGTGCCAGCTGATATCAGGGGAATTCCTGGATAATTTAAGCATACAAATACACACACGCCCCCACACAGATATGCATGCACACACATGCAAGCACATACACAATCGGGACACAAACACACACACACACACACACACACAAGTGACTGACCCTTCCTGTTCCCACAACGTCTGTTTTCTGTCCAGTTGGTTGAGTAGAAAAGACACAACGATCCACCCTGGAACATAAGAGGAACTCTCCAAAACATGAGTGAGTTGGCCCACAACAGAAAAAGATGAGCTTTAGTAAAACTGCTATTTTTGTCATTTTATTAACAGGTTATCAGTAATATTAGTAAAGCAATAATGTGCCATGCATGGCTCATCAATCATTCTTATTAAATAATTCTGGTGAGTCATTCAATGTCTTTCTCTATATCTTTTTTTTTTGCCAGCATATCCCATAAAAAGAACAAGACATATATAAAGAACATTGAAAAAAATAAAATATGTGTCATGATCTTTTGATCCAAAACTGCATGAGCTAATATTAACGTTAGGTAGGACCGTAGCAGCATTTTAATGTAGCCTTGATCACATTAGCTTGCTATCAAAGAACATTTTTCATTTCAACTAACAGCATGGAAATAGTTCAAGTAAGGAAAAAAAAATTCAAAATCGCTCTCAATAAGATTTTCCTGTACTTTTGGCCTGTTTCTTCTTTTCTACTTCTTTCTTTTTTCATTTTTCTACTCCAGAGTGGTATAAGCACTACCTCTTTCCTCGCCGGGCTGTTGACTCTGAATGTTATCATCATTCACCGAAGTTACCACTGGATCATGTCAAATTTCTTCTCTTTTTTGCGTCAAACCGTCTACAAGGGGGCCCCTTTGTCGTGACATGATTGCCCTTAAAAAGCAAATGCCCCTAAAAACAAACTCATTCCTCATGAGTCAATCATCTCGTAGCTGTCAAAGTTTCTCTCTGCTGTTGTCACTTGTCATTTCAGGCAAATCAATGTGACCCTCCTCCACCCCTTTCACATCCACTCCTCATCACATCCAGCTCGTAGGGGTCCTTCCGTCGTGCTCATCAGAAGTTCTGCTCCTTATTCGTCTAGATCTCCGCATTGCTCTTCACTCACCAAACATCAACCCCAGTATCCAGCCTCTAGACTCAGGACAATATTCCTATCACATTGTGCACCCCCAATTATGGCATTTCAATGGGTTCTAATTTCCATAGACTGTTTTTCTAAATCATGCGTTTACAATAAGTCCAGTATTACTCTTGAAGAGTCTGGTGAGTAAGTTTCTTTGGATTGAAACATATATATAAACTATTAGTACCATATCACCAGGATGTAACAACATCACTGGAAAGTAATTTTATTCTCTTGGTAAACTTTAAAGTTGTGGTGCCTCTAATGGTAATGTGGAAGCTTCACTGTGTTGGGAGTTTTGATGCTCTAATAATGACAATATTTTGCAGTTTGTAAGAGCTCAAACATCATCATTATGGGTTGTATCTAGTAAAAGAAAAAAAAAACTGTTGTGTTATGATTATCATAGAAACTGTTTTATATACTGCATTCTGGCTTTATTTTTGCAACCCCCTGCCATCAGTACCACCACCGCTCCTAGTCTCCTGCAGAGTTTGAGTCTAAAAGCTGCAAATATGTACCTTTTTATCAGGATGTACTAATGGAATATAGAAGCAATGGGCACATTTAAATTGTTTTTCATAATGTTTTGGTGAATTAATGCTTATAAACACACCTCAGGTGCTTCTCAATGTGAGACGTGCAGTTTGATCTGCTGTGCAACTCAAATCATTCTATTGTTCTGGCTAAAATTGAGTGAAAATTGTACTGTAGTGTGGTGGCTAAAGGGAAATCAATCCTGTATTATACCTGTAATTCTGGACAAATTAATCAGTGTGTGCAACAAAAACACCACTCTCTCAAATGTAGAAGCCAACAACAAAAAAAGAAAGAGAAGAAACAAAAAATGAAGCATAAGCAATGAAAAGAGAAGAGAAGGCATACACCAAACATTGCCTGTTTGCAGTTGTTCATTGTCTTCTTTTGCACACTCCCAGCTGGCAAAAATGATGTGCTGCTGAAAAATCCCCATGAAAAAAACAAACATTAGCATCATAAAGCAATTCTTGACACATACGTTTTCTATTTCTCTTTGGCAGTGGTGGTCAACAATTCTCAGGCAAACACTGTGGCTCTGCTAATTGTTTTTTTATGCCGTAAGGAATAGATTAGGACCGACTGGTGACAGACTGTAGGCGGACAATGCTAGCATGGATCCAGCACCATGGAGCACTCGTTTTTGTTTTCATCCACATTAGTCGCATGGGTAAGGAATCCATTTGAGTAAAAAGATAAATGGGGACGTGTTAACTAATTATTTCATAGCAGGGCTACTTCAACAAACAAATCTAGTCAGTGTAACATGGCAGTATTAGAAAAAGTGGGCCTCCATTCACTTACTATACTGATACTTGAATGCTTTGACTTTTGCATTTCTAACTTAAGGAGAATACTTCATAAATATAAATCGAAACTTAACTATAAAACACTTGGGAAAAATGTTTGGAACGTGGTAAGCAGATGTTGTTTTGAACACTTTGTTTGTGAACTTCACTGTAATGCGGACGATGATTATTAAAGATTCAATAAGAGAATGGAGAATGGGATGCAGCAGAGAGACAGACTGCACACAAACACACTTTTTTGTCTGCACACACACAAACATCAGAAGAAATGATGCGTTTGAGGGGCTTAATAGTGGAGATTATCATGACACACACGGCATACACACATACACACACACACACACACACACACACACACACACACACAATGTGTGTGCCCACATTATGGGCCTGCTCCTCAGGAGTTGGCCCTTCTGTGACATTTGGAAAGGGCAAAAGGAGCATCGCTCATACACACACACATGCACACACAGCTTTGACCTCCACACCATCAGGTGTCAGCATGGCCCCCCACACAGGAGCTCAATACTCAGATTAACATCAGGAATCAGGATTAGTTTGCCCCTGCAGGGTTTGGACAGCACACACTCGTTTCACCTAGCTGTCCCAGAGAGCTCAGGTGCCACCCACACAACCACACGCTAACACACACTGTGCATGCATCTAGTGGTAGGACACACAGATGTTTGTGCTCAAGCACCGATAGGTTAGGAGTTATTGTTTGGCATTTCCTGATGGAGGTTTACTTCAGGGAATGAAGCTAAGGGGATGAGTATAGTCACTGAAGGTCCCCACAAGATTAATGATACAGACATGTGTGTGTGTTTTTCAGAGGTAAACAGTAGAAACAGGAGGGAGAGCCTTTAACCCTTGCTGTATATTCACCAAATTCCCCCTTGTCCGGTTACATAAACAGCAGAATAATGCATTAATGCTGTTCACCATCTCACATTCACAAGCATATAAGACTCATTCTGGGAAATGATTTTTGCTACAAAGTACAGAACAGTTGGAAAAACTGCCTCGGCAACAAAACCCTGCCCCATCCTTGAGTGTCTGTGCCGTCTTACATAACGATGCCTCACCAGCCACCTCACAGCAAGTGAGCTTGTTCAAATCCCTTAAGAGGCATCTCTTCCTTCTTTTAAATTGTCAGATTTAGCAAACACTGCCTGACTTGACCAGAGCACTTCCCACCAGTCAGTCAAAATCAGATCATTGATTTCTTTGATGCAAGGTCTGAAGAAAGGGCACACTAAAAAAGTGTCTGAACAAAGCCACAGACTGCTGGCCTGGTTTAGAGCGTGACAGCATGTCAGACCTCTACGTCTCCTCTATTAGAGCCGCTTTACTCCGTGATCTTCTCTATTTATATTTAAAAGGGAAATCTAGATGCTTCTGTAGCCACGGCGAGCTTTTCATTCTGAAAGGTTAGCAGATGAGCTACAGCCCTGAGACTGGGGTCAATACAGCAGGTTTGGCTGTTTTTATCTTCTCTATCTGTCTGAGAGGCTGCAGCTCTTCTAGTTCGATGAGTCACTCACCAGGCTGCAGCAGAAACTAATGCTGTTCTACTGCCACCTTATGGGTAGCTCGATTGTAGATTTAGCTTTTAAAATCCCTCCTCACAAGATTATTTCATTGCAGTAATACAGCATTTGGCACTCACACTTTTCTTCCACTGACATAATGCTTGTCTCCACAAGGCCCCACTGTAAAATAAAATGTTAATAATTACTAATTAATGTTATGCATGCATATGAATTCTGACAATTTGTTTACAAAATGGATACATAGCACTTTGAATCTACTTCAGTGCCAGCCCACCTAAAATGTCAATAAGCTAGGATTAGTGTTAAATTGATGAGCACATCACACTTACCTAAAATTGTATAGCTGATTTTGTATATTACATATCGCAGTGCAGCGTGGCCAAAAGTATATGGACACATACCTTTGTGTACCTTTGGTTTGTGGCTATTTTTCATGGCCTGAGCTTCAGTTCCAGTTCAATCAATGCTGCAGCATACAGTGATATTACAAACAACAACATGCATCCAGTTTTGTGGCCACAGCTAGCCATGAAGAAATGATTTTCAGAGTTCGGAAACGAAGAACCCGACTGGTCAGAGTCCTGACCTCAACACCATTCAACACCTCTGAGATGAAGTCGAACACCAACTGAGAGCTAAACCTTTACCGCCCACCATCATAGCCCAACTTCACTGCCAGTCTGAATGGCAGCAAATCCCTGCAGCCAGGCTCCAAAATCTTGTGGAAAACCTTCCCTGTTGAAAGATTATTGTAGCCCATGGATTTGGGATGATATTTTCTATAGTCAAGTATGAGTGTAATGTTTGTGTGTATACACAGGGAGAGACATTAGCTTCAGCTGGATGTCTTGCATACGTCTGTTTCTTTTTTCTGTTAGAAAATATGTATTAGTGTCCCTGATAAATAAACTAACAAATGAATGAATATCACATAATCCTTGATTATGTTTTGTTCACTGGTGGCCTTTGCTTCATCTGAGTAAAGACTGCAAAATACAATCTATGTCCGTGAAGCGGTCTCAAGCACTCATGGGCACAAATTGCACACACCTACACACAATGTACAGTAATACAGTGAGTTCCAGTGTGCAGTATCTGACTCCTCTTTGCTGGGTTTAGGTCCAGCAGCAGTTCAACTTGAGACACCTGAGAATACAGCACAGAAAATGTGAGAACAAGACAAAGAAAGAAAAAGAAAACGTGTGTGTGTGTGTGTGTGTGTGTGTGTGTGTGTGTGTGTGTGTGTGTGTGTGTGTGTGAGTGTGTGTGTGTGTGTGTGTGTGTGTGTGTGTGTGTGTGTGTGTGTGTGTGGCTTTTTTGTGTATACATGAGGTGCTTTCAATTCAGAAGCTGTGACATCTTACTGTCAGTAAAGCCCAGAAGTGCTGACAGGTAGTACACACACACACACACACACACACACACTCTCTCTCTCATACTGTTGTAATTGAAAGCTGTCACTTGAGATTTTCTCCTCCACAGGGATTTGCACTGGTTGGCTGCAGCTCCAGGATTTCACTCGCTCTTCTCTTTGATGTTATTCCTCACCTCTAGATTACAGGGCTGACTATCTCTCTCTGTTGCTATAATATATAATACACGAACACCCTCTTATCTCTCTCTCTCTCTCACACACACACACACACACACACACATTTGCTAATAAATGACTGCCCCTCACAGTTTCTCCCTGTGAAAAACAACAGAACACTAAACTTTTACAGTTTGATAAAGGAAACATCGTTACTCCTACAATGAATCTAATTCAGTCACCACTTCACTTCACTCCATGATGATGTTAACAGCATCTGTCTAATTGGCCATGGTCATGCCTTGACTTACCCAGGTTGCTGTGGCTTGAAAGTGACTGTAGTTGAGGCAATGGTGAGGTTGGCCCATCCGAAGCAGAATAATTTAAGTTGTCACTTCATAAGTCTCACTATTCTCTGATGTCCAAATCTTCTCCTTCTCTTTTCCATTCTTTCTCTGCTATGTCTAAACAGTGTAATTCATTTATTATGGATTAGTCCCTAAATTAGGTTAGCACATATTTAATCATTCATGTGGGCTCACTTCTTTGACTGGCCTGCTGAATCATTAATTATGAGTTTTGGAGATGCTAATTTGTTCTATGATCCGCAAGCTGAATGAAGTGATGCCTGTTTTTGCGTTCTGTTCTGAACCTGCACGTAGAAAAAGTTTCCTGCAATATTTTTTGCAAAATGTTTTACTCTTTTGCTGCATGAATTTTGGAATAAGAGCATATTGAATCTTTTTTTTTTTTTTTTAATATCAACATCTAAGGATTTTGAGTTTAGACCAGAAATATCTGACTAATGTACACAAATATGCACACACGCTCCTATTTAAGTTTTCATAGCCCTATGGAGAAGCTAACAGTACACTTTATATGGTTTATGTGATTTGCTTTCCAGTGTATAAAAAACCTCTGGTGGCGCTTTTAAAAGAGAATGCACAGTACACATCATAAACTAAATCTGAGGAAGTAATCAGAGAGCTGTTGCATTATTATTTACACGTTAATGTCCTTAAAACAAATGCATGGGGGATAACCAGCTAGCACACAGTAGGAGACAAAGGAGAGCAAACTCAGTGTCAAATTTGGGTATTTTCTCTCACTGTGGGTTGTAAAAACCAGTTCAGGGAGCATGTCCAAATCTACTAGTGTGGTGTATGAACATATCATTTATTGTGAAACTGTTGGCTTTTCACCGTTTTGAATTTTTTTTTAACTGATTTCTGTTGTCATTTCATCAATTTCTAAATCGTACACTGCTTTATAGGCAGGGTCATAGAAAGTGAAACCGTGATGACACCAAAAGCTTTTGCAACATTTGAATTAGAGTCAAATGTCAAGAGTCAAATCAATAAAGTGCTGCAGCTCACCTCACCTCACAAAGAAAACACTCTTACAGTGTCTTCAAGCCAATCACAACAAAAAAAAAGAAAGCTGTGGAATGATTCTTTATGTTAATATCTAAGAGGCTTTCGAATTGAAGCAATTAAGTTACTGCATAATTCTTGAATAAAACGAGGGAACATCTTTTATGTTAAATCCTGCTCCAATTAATCCATGCGTGAAAGCTTATGCACATGTGCAGGAATTGAGAACTAATTTGGAAAAATGCCCTCTATTCCCCTCTTACAGTTTGAGCTGAACGACATAGTCCAGCTCTACTCTGTATCTTATACTCCACACTCTGCTGCTCCTGAGTGCTTAGCTCTCTATTTGATTTGGTCACTTGGTTATACTGCTGCTTTGTGCCACCTCCTCTCTCACCTGAATACACAGTGTGGGTGTTGCCTTCTCACTTCAGTCAGCAAAGTCCAGCTTCAGTTGGATGAGCTGATGTACTGATATACTCAGTTTCGTAACAACCGCTTCTGCAGTGCAGACATTATGGCCTTTTCTTTTAACTTTCACCAGCTCCAGCCTCCCATATTGCACATCTTTGCAGTGAGTAGTGACAAGCAAAGCTAAATCATATTTATTGATCAATGAGCTGAGTAGATTATAGCCTCATCCTCGGCCAAAGTTGCACTATAGGCACATAGTGATGGCAAATTCCTTTAGGGAGAGGAATATTTCTTTGAAAGGGTGCCAGAGGGCACCAATGGGCTAAAAAGTGCTGTAAGAGCCTCACATCTAAATTCCTGAAGGGTTTGCCTCCATACATTACTCCCTAGAAAACTACAAAGTCACAGAATCCGGTCTGACACAGTGGATGCCAGGGTTTTCATCATTGTGGTCTGTAACTTTTCACACAATCACACTGCAGATGTCATGTTTGTACTTAACTTGAACAAATGCAGTTTTTGTGCACAATGCACAAATTCATTTATGTTCCGTCTAAGATTGTGTCAGTTCTGTTTTAGTGAAGTGACATTATTTCATTTTTACTATATTTTTACCAGTGGAAACAGCCAATGAGCGAAAACTTGTTTGTGAGGTTGTTTCATCTGTTTATTTTGGTACAGTGTGTAGGGACTATGACTCACCAGGCAGCATGACCAAACAGTGCACAAGTGTATAAATGATAAATGTAGCGGCACATCAATATTTGTCCCTCAATTTTGGTCCTGTCCTTGTTTGTTGCCTTGGTTTTGATCTCCTGGCATCTATCACAAGGTTTCCTCTCTCATGCCAATGCGCTGAAAATGCCATTCATGCTGAGCTTGGAGGAATCTAATTAGAGCTGATTTGAGAGTCAGAATATAGAGACTCTCCATATTTACCCTTAAAATCCCTGTTCCGCTTGGATAGCCCTTAAGTCACAGCAGACAATTTCTCCAGATCAATATTTCACCACTTTCAGTCAGCCAAACCTGCACATCATTTGGCTGAGTTCCATTACCCTTTAAGTTGAAGATGATTAAACCTTGCTTGAAATATTCACTCAGCCACCACCTTTGAGACCAAAAACATTTTAAAACACCTAACAACCCTGGTAGAATTTTAGAATTTACTTTTCACTATAACCTGTAGGGGAGGAAAAGAAATATGTGTGTGTGAAGCAGTGGCATTAACTAACCACTACGTGGTGCCCTTGTTTAATTTACAACCAGCCCTTGTCAAGGAGTGTAGATGCTTAAAAAATCATGAGATGTGATAATCAGAGTTATTTAAAAATAAAAAATAATATATATATATGTATATATATATATATATATATATATATATACACACCCAGCAGTACCACTGAGAACATGTATTCTGGACTGTCAACAATTTGTCTACCTGTCTACCTATCTACCTATATTGCATTTCCTTTATCAGATATGCATTTTAAGAATTAGATAATATTATTTCCTACACTATTTGGATTGTACCTTTTATGTGTTTTGTAAAAATAATATTAAACATCTGTCATTTAAATGTACTGCTAATTTTTTACTTTGCTTAAATGAATATTTTATCTCTTGTTAAATTATTCTTTTATCGTAGTATACTAGTATAATATAATACAAACTACTACTGTTTTGTCTTTTTCTGTTGTTTTGTGAATACTTTCATACGTGATGACGTCGTCCAAGGATTGGCAGTTGATATCCGAAAACTCGAACAAGACCGGAAGTGAAGCATGAGAAAAAAAGAGATGTATTGTGCATGAAGTTAGTTAGCTAACGTTAAGTTATATTACCTGTGAGGGAGCAAGGCAGTGCGGTGATTTGCTGAAGAGGGCGTTTTCCTCCTCTTTCATATCCTCCGTAATTAGATAGTCCTCCTGGACTAACCGGAACTAAGTGCCAGGTAACGTTCAATTAGATAACGTTGAACAAATGGGCAAGCTAACTAAGCTAACTAACTAGCCAAGTGTCGTTACGTTTGTTTATCTATGTTGTTATCCAAATATCCTACGTAGTCCGGAACCTTTCGAGAAGCAGATAACGTTGGCTGCAGCTATTTTGTTGGTTACATTATCACAACAAAGCAACAACGTCAGGCTACCTTGGAACAATGTGGACTAACTAACCCGGCTGGTAGACGAACTAACTAACTAGCTAACTAATGTTAGCTGTTCATGGGGCCTAATCTGCTCTGACGCCAGTTTAAATAGGTGCTGATCACTCGTGTTCATACAGTATTTATATGACCTCTCAGTGAAGGTGTTGTTTGCTGGGTTCAATTACAACAGTGCCAGATCTAGTCAAGGCTGGATTACCACACAGACTAAGCCTCTGAACCGTAGGCCCACCCTAAAGATTGTCAGTGTTGTGTTGAGGAGTCCATTGACAAAACTCAGCTGGTGGATATTTTTAAATGTACGTGTCTTAAATCAAATGACCTATTTAAAAAGCCGTAGGATCAGGCACTGTAGCACAGCACTGAAGTGCAGGTTGATCTCTGACTTACATGTGTAGTAATCCGGCCATGGTTACAGTGTGTCACCTGTTTGCATACCAACATGAAAACACGTGAAAAGTATCTGGTTTATGTGAAATGTTGACTCTGTTTGGAGAGAGATTAAAGCAAGTCAGACAACAGGGAGATAAGTTAAGTTGCCTTTAATTTTGTGTAATTAAAATTGTTGCTGCTTTTGATGCGTTTTGTGCCCTTTCAGCCAGGATGGATCCAGCTCTGCTGAGAGAGAGGGAGCTGTTCAAGAAAAGAGCTCTGTCCACTCCAGCTGTAGAGAAGAGACAGGCTGCCTCAGACTCTGGATCACACAAGAAGAAGAAGCCTAAAGTTGACAAGGAGAGCTCTTCAGGGTCCAAACATGGTGCTGGTAAGTGAAGAAGACTTAAAAAAATATATATATAATATATAATATATATTATATATATATATATATATATATATATATATATATATATATATATATATTTATATATATATATATTTATATATATTTATATATATATATATATTTTTATATATATATATATATTTATATATATATATATATATATATATATATATATATGTGTGTGTATATATAATTTATTTTTTTTATTTTTTTTAACACTTTTGTATATATGTAAAGGGCCTTGTTGAGATCTCTTGCAGTTTTGCTATCCGTAACACAGAACACTTCAGTGGGAATTCAGATGTCTGTGCAGTGGAGATTAGGCAGTGATGATGGATCAGAAAGTGAAAAAAGTATTTTATTGATTCTTATTTAAACTGTGATTCTTCTGAGCAGCAACTTTAGAGACCACTAAAGATGTCAATTGTAATGATGGTTGTTTTTGGCATCATTACATTTCTTGTATTATTTCTTGTATAATTCATATATATTGATCATATATTAAAATTGTACTGCTTGTAAGCCTTTCGAAACATCCATCCATTGTCTATACCGCTTATCCTTCAGGGTTGTGGGGGGGGGCTAGAGCCAATCCCAGCTGACTTTGGGGCGAGAGGTACACCCTGGTCTGGACACCAGTCAATCACAGGGCGAACACATAGAGACAGACAACCACTGATGCTCACAGTCACAGTGTAGAGTCACCAGATAACCTAACCTGCATGTCTTGGAACTGCGGGAGGATGCAAGCATGGGGAGAACATGCAAACTCCACACAGAAAAGTTTAATACCTGCTCCACTGTGCTGCCCTCCTTTCAGAACATATTATCAACAATAAGAAAAACACAAAACATATTTTTCGGTTAATGAAATGTTTACATATATCTATATAATGCACCCCCCAAATATTTTAGCCGTTTTTGTATATTTTATGTTTATGCTGTCTTATGCATACATGCTAATATAACTTCTTATTGACTGGCACCTAGCAAACCTGAATAAGGCAGCTTGCGGTCATTGAAACATGAAACCACATTGCTCCACTGTTGCAAATGAGCGTGGATAAATAGAAGTGGAATGTCCAGTGTTTTTACAGGTGTTTCACAGCTAAATCTGTTCTGTTTTCTGATAAACTAAAGACTTTTAGAGCATCCATCAGCCTCTGGAAGTTGTTGCACCACTTTCTTCAAGCTTATGCAGCGTCTTTTGGCTTCCCATGGTAGAAATTTTGTCTGGAAACATACATGTTTACATGTGTGTTTTTGGCCTACAGGGGACACACTTTCACCTAAGACAGGAAGGTACACACAAACAATCATAGTCAATAATGCGATGCTAATTTGAGGGCTCTGTTGAACCATTTGAAAAAAAGTTAGCAACAATTAAACACATCTTCTTTTTCATCACAGATCACTACAATTAAGGCTTGGCAGAAAAAACTCTGGTGCATAATTCAGTGACAATTTATTAGGCATTTTTGGGGTAAGGCATATGATATCATACATTGTGCTCAATATGACATGATAAATTACATCACTGTGCAGCACTGAAGTGTCACTTGTCATGAGATAATGTTGCAATACTAAACATGTTAACATCACAGGCATACAATTGACTAAAGAACAGAGAAACACAGGTTTTGTCCAAAGCAGCAATGTCCAACGAAGCTTGATCACTTGTTTGTAGTTTATGAGGTCCTGTTGGGAAACTGGGATAAGTCCTTAGATTAGACAGCGTTTTCTGTCAGTTTACAACGTTTCACCGCATCTCATAGAAGCTCATTTGCATCCAGCAGGTCACAAGTACGTGCAGTACTCACAGGGCAGGTGACACTGAACTAGAATGTTTTTTTTCTTTCTGGTTCTGACAAGTGTTTAGTGTTACAAGTTTTTTTTTGCTATTAGAACTAGTTCCAATACTCTTATTACTAGACTATTTGAGTGCTCTGTCTTTCTTCTGATTGTATTGTGGAAAATATGGCTTTCAGCATCTGCCCTGTGTGTTAAGTGGTAGTGAATGTAGATGTGTGAAGATTCCCTCCTAATTGAAATGAAAAGCTAATTAGACGCATTGTAATTTGGTGACAAACTGCCCCCTTCCTTTTTTTACATCGTTTTACCACCTCATCTTGTCTCTTCCCTTTGCATCCTCTCAAGTGTGAGCAGTGTGAGCACCACTATTGGGCTATTTTAGAAGTTCTTCTCTTAGGGCATAAGGGTCAACGCTGTGGGGTTTTCCAGTTCAGCAATGAAACCCCAATTCCTGCTCTTCCTCATCTTCATCCTTGCTGCCCCTATACTACTTCAGTGTGGGATGCTGGCTCCTTGCAGATGCTGGTCATGAGCTTGCTGCAGCTTCCCGGCCCCTCCTCCTGTAGCTGCTGATGTGTCTTCCCTTTGGCACAGCACCCGCAGTCCAGTAGCTCATAGAGCACGGCCAAGGCAGCCAGAGACAGGACAGTGAGGATGAACAGTAAAAGGATGATGAAGCAGGCCACATTCCAGCCATCATGGAACGGGTACACCTCCTGGACCTGCAAGGAGACATGGGAGAGAGGGGCCGCCTCTTGGTGCCATGGCAGATTGCTTGGGTGTATAGTGGTGGTGATGTTGGCCATGATTTCTGGTTTGAAGCAACAAAAACAGGGAGAGAGACAGATTGTTAATGCCTGCAACAGTGCGAGGTGGTAATTGCAATAGGAAGACCAAATTAGAGAGCGATGGTTGTAAAATACTTTTACGTTTCCATGGTGAGAGAATGATTAGGAAATGAAAGCTGTAGGAGAATTGCTCTTTAGGGCATTATATTTAGGATTCTGTGGCTTTGGAATGACTTTTAAAAAAAGAATCTGTACAGATCATGTGTGAGTTTCATTTTCACTGCGCAGCTAATGTACTGTTTGATAAGTGGGCAGTCTCACTGGAGGCCACAGACAGAATGGGAAAGCCATTCCCTTTTTTAAAACCATCAGAACTTCTCTGCTGTAATGTTATTATGCTAGTACAACATCATTATCAATCATATAGGATATTGAAAGATGATAAATTGCAGTGTCAGTTTAGACACAAAATGAACCTTGGCCTGCAGAAATGGGTTTTAAGTTAAATGAGAAGTGTTATGAGAGCAAAAGGTTATATTTCAAAAGAGCATAAACCCCACTGAGGCCATCTGCTCGGAACAAAAATAGACTTAAAAGCAGAGTAGAAAAGGATAGCTGCACAGTGAGATGTGGCACCTACGCTCGGTTTGCACCGCTTCGGCCATAACGCCTGACAAAAATGTTGTAGCGAAGGAACTGCAATCTAGTAATGAAGTTAAAAGATGCTCAGCAATGTGCACACAGTCGGGCCGTTTGTCTCTCTTCAGCTATCCTTTCACATTTTCTGCCAAAGCCTACCATTTTATATCCTCAGGGAACAGTGTGCCAGTATCTCTGCCCACACACACACACGCACATGCATGCTCTAAACACACACACGCACACACACACACAAAATCACAGACATTTTTATGTCATGTACTGAGAGCAAGGAGGCTGACCCAGATTACTTGAGTGAACCACAGGGATGAGTTGAGGCAGAGGGGCAGAAGTGCTTCTTTTTACACTCGGTTTTCAAATGCGTACGGTACATTTGGGTGACGTCTTGGTAAGACCTGTATTTGTGGGTGTGCATGCAGAAATAAGCGATTACTCTTTGCGTGATTCGACCGTTGTTTTTCCGTGTTACCTGAAACTGTAACATGATAGAAGCCAGCGTTGTGGTGGCTTCAGTTGTCTCAAGACAACTGAAAACAAACCCATTTTTGATGGGTTTGTTTTGTCAAAGAAGTCTCAAAACAACATATACGCACTTTATGAAACAAATCAATTTGTTGCAAAGTCTGCTTAGCCTCTGTGCATATTTCAAGATACAAATTGGCATGTTTCACTTTTCCTGCATGCTTCCAAAATACGTGTAATATGATATTATTATTATTATATCAGCCTAGGTAAGGCAAGAAACTAATGATGACTACTAAGAGGATGGTAAGCAGACTGAAGTACATCTGTTTACAGCGTGCACAGATTGTGATAAGTATTTTGTGGTATTTTCTCCTCAGTTGATGCAACTTGACTCCCTGTTCCCTCTTTAGCATCCCCTTATCACAGACTCATGATATCAACTTCACTTGAACTCATTGCCATGACAACAGCCTTCCTTACTAATGTGTCTCAACTGGTATTCTCGACCCATGGTCTCCCTCACCCCTTTCTTTTGTCAGCGCAGTCACACACACACACACACACACACACACACACACATAAGGACAGATTGGCTCCCCACAGCATCTGTTATCACCCTAAATGAGCCCCGCCCCAGCCAGGCTCTTAAAGGTGATGTAGGACCAGATATTGCTCTCCGGATACACAGCGCCTGCCCCTCACTAACACACACACACACACACACACACACACACACACACACACACACACACACACACACACACACACCAAACACACTTATATACTCCTAATGCCCCAGGCTGGCTCCTCACAGCTGTCAGCCCCTCATTGATTTGTCTTAAGAGCTGCAGTTTGCACCGACTCATGGATTGCCCGCAAACAGAGATGATGCACATGAGCACACATGCAGACATACAAACACACACTGGAATTTCTGATGCTTGGTATTCAAGCTGCAGACAAACAGATTTATTTTGTTTAGTTTAATCTATTAAATGTGTTTTCTCAATCTTGGTTTAATAGTACAAGTGCCACCCAAAGCTCTAATCTTAATTATTGTTAGAGGATAAAATTACATTTTTATGCACATAGTTGCTAGATATGATGATGTATTGCAGAGGGAATTCATAAATAGATCTGCAGCATTAAAAATGTATGACTTACCCTTTAAATGCTGGATTAGTCACCTAAATACCGTTTACAGTCATAGCCATACTCAGACCAAGAACAGTTCACAGCCTATAGCTTAGATTCACACTGAGGATTGTTATAATTGGTTGATGTGAAATGCGCGCACATTATTCTGGTGATGCTATTTGGGAAAATATGCAGACTCACCTGTGTGTCTGGCTCAGTGTTTAGAAGATGCAAGTCAACAGATGCACTCTCCTCTTTTTGGTGCTCCACCTTTCGCTCAGTCTTCCACTCTCTCCCTCCTCCGCGTTCACTCCTCAACCTGTTTTCCTCCTCGGCACTCTCATGCACTGTCAGCCGTCGCTCGTGCACTCGCTCGCCCCCTCCGCCACTCCTTGCAGCTCTTCATGTCTCAGCTGAACGACACGGGCCTCTCCTCATCATTGGCTCTTTTCCTCTAGCCCTGCCTCTGCACCATTCGCTAACCGGCCTGTCACAATTCCAGTGTCCTGCCCACAGTGCAGCTCACAGCAACAGAAGCTCCCGCCCACACCATGAATCATTCATGAATCAGTGTCTGTTTTCAGCTTTGATTGGCGAGCCCAGACCTCAGACGGTCTCCGGGGGGGGGGGGGGCAGCATTATTGGACTCCAACAGAGAATAGGACCAGCTGGCCAGAGTTCAAATCATTCTCATCAGATTACTCTCACAGTATCTCCTGCAGTATATTTAGGATAAGCCTGGTGATATTCTGTATTTCCCTTATTGTCAACAAATCCCAGAAAAGACCAAACGAACAATATATTGATCCAACTACCAAGTTTTGCCTGTGTAGCCAAAGCCTGACATAGAGCTCCATTGTTATCCAAAAAATATCAAAAACAGTGAGCCACATTGTTGCACTGGTTGACTTCATCCTGCATTAGTACACATGCTGTAGCTTATTTTGAGTCGATCCCTCACACACTGTCCTGCTGCTGCTGTAAATACTCACTACCACACCAAATGTGTGTTCATTTACGGCTGTAAATAGTCCCAAGAAATACACTATTTACGCCTGTAAAGTTGGCTTCAGACTAGAATGCACCACTGTTTCAGGAAATTACATGGCCTTTTCTTTTTTTTACATGAAATTATATATTTGTCACCTGTTTTCAGTATGAACAAATAGAGTGTGAGTGCCACAGACCGAGAGAGGGGGTCAGAAAGCATTGAGAGGATTCATGTAGCGTTGATTTTGGTGTTTTCATGGATTTGTTAATGAGAAATTAACAAATTCTTTTCGATTGATAAAGATTAGTGTTCCTTCACAATAAACAATGTGACATCTAAATGTTTCGCGTCAACTGTCGTTTCTCTCCACAGAGTCCAGTAATGGTAACTTCAACATCAAGACAAGCTCTGGATACAAGTTTGGCTGCCTAGCCAAGATAGTCAATTATATGAAGGTAAGCCTCTGGAAGCATTTTTGTTTTTTAAATGGAACGTTCTCTAGCAGTTAAGTGGTAACGTTTTTTGCCCCTATAGCTGAGCACTCTTTTAGACAATGGTGAATTCCAGTCTCATGGATGCCATTCCTGTCCCAGTTGATTAAAGCTGTCTGAACAGCATCCTCTTGATTGATAGATTTTAAGACTGTCGTCATCTTCATCAAAGCTCTTTACAAAACTTGACCTGTTGTCTGTTGTGTCAGCCCAGTGAGTCAGTTGTGTCCGCGGCGTAACATTTGGTCCCCAGTCTTTCTTTTCATGTGTTAACAGCTTGTTTATCATGCTGTGGCTCTGCAGTGAGGCAGCCAGGGCCTGTCACACTAGTTGTCTGACTCATTCCTCGCTGCAGAGCTCACACTCAAGTTGACAGATTTTCTTTTAATGTGTGCATTTTTTGTGCCATCTGTTGAATACACAGAGTTTTAAAGCGTGTAAATTACCCCGACAGTTGGATTTAAGGCAGAAAATCACTGTAGACATTTGGGTAAAACCCAAGTAAAAATACGGGGCCAATAATTGCTTTAAAAATGTGGCTGATAAAATGTGGCATACTTTATCAGTTGTTGACTCTGCATCTGTGTTGTCTTTATGTAAACCCATGTGATTTTCTATCCTTAACTCTCAGACGAGGCATCAGAATGGAGACACACACTTCCTGACCCTAGATGAGATCCTGGATGAGACCAAACTTCTCGACATCAGCATGAAACAGAAACAGTGGCTCATGACTGAGGTGTGTTAATGTTTCTTACGTATGATACTGCCCATTGACTGTCACCACACACCATTTCACTGACGTCTTTTACAGAAATCCTCACAACACTTAGTTTTCCCTCAAAGTCATCTGTAGGCTGATGTGAGCCGCTGGCAACACCTCCTCTATATAACAACCGCCCGTATGTTGTGAAAGAAAGAAGTCACAACATACAACATTCAATACCTTGTTATTGAATATAACCTTGGTAATAGTAGAAAGCTGCAAGACCTGAAGGAAAAACATCAGCTGCTGACTGAAAATCTGAAACTGAAAATCGTCTGTTCAAACAAGTGTGCATGTTTTGATTGCGTAACACAAATTGTTTATCCTCTTTATTTTTAAAGAGATGAAAAGCACAAAAAACAAATTTGTTCAGTGGAATTTGATTTAATTTGTTATTTTAGTAAATTCACATAATACTTAAATCACGAAATTTTTTAAATGCTCATCTCCTAACTTGGCAGCTACTTAAAACCATTCCTCCAATCTCAGGCCTTGGTCAACAACCCAAAAATTGATGTCCGGGATGGGACGTATGGCTTCAAGCCCAAGTACAATCTAAAGGACAAGAAAGCCTTACTGAGGCTGCTGGACAAACACGACCAGCTGGGCCTGGGAGGAGTGCTGCTGGACGACGTGGAGGAGGGACTGCCCAACTCAGCCAAGGCCATCAAGGTAACACACAATAAATATAATTCATGCTAAAACACACGTATGGCTGCACACAAAAAAAAACATTTACTTTGTACTTTACAGTCTGTTGATTAACAGATGGGACTCAGACTTCTGGCTCACACCCTTGTATGATGAATGAAAGCCATGGTGACTAAACAATAAGGATGTGTTAGCCGCGACGTGAGCTCTCATGTGTTCACAGGCTTTGGGGGATCAGATCATCTTTGTGACAAGACCAGATAAGAAGAAGATCCTATTCTACAACGACAAGCACTGCCAGTTTATGGTAGATGAAGGTGAGCATAAGTCAGCTGTCAGTCAACTGACTCTCTCTCTCTCTCTCTCTCTCTCTCTGCCTGTCTTTGTGTCTGTTACTGGCTCTCTGTATTTGACTGCTGTAGTTTTTGATGATCGGTTGAGTCTTCATATTAGAATACAAAACACCAAAGGCTCTAACAGACAAAGATTTGAGTTGACCACCCAGCAGCCTGAATGGCCCATCGGTGTGGAGTATCTTTTACAGTCATGTAGATTTGAAAAGAGAGAATGAGTATGCTTCACAAAACCTCAGCTGGCTGCTGAGCATCATAATGTGTTAGTGAACGTCACTCTCACGTTCAGCAGGAGCAACAATCCCTTTATACTGACTTTTGCATCATTGCGGGAAGGGCCGTTTAACATTCAGGCATCAGACTTCTGATGAACGTTTGTCAGTCTGTCCTATCCGTGGCAAATTTATATTTTAGATAACGCTTATTAAAGGGACAGTTCTCATTTTGTGAAATGGGGTAGATAGGGGTAGTAATAGGTAAAGCATTCAACTCAATTAAATCTGGGTGTTGTTACATGACCTTCCCCTGGATAGTGACAGAAGTATCGTGATGAAGTTATGTAAACGCATCACAAAAGAGATGATAACATAAGTGCACGTCACATAATTTGATCAGAAATGGTTTGACAGTATTTGAAAACTGTCACATTTATCGCACCTTACTCTAACATTTACGTGTTTGTCTTCTCAGATACAGTCAGAAAGTATCCATGTGTACTTTGACATTAATTCTGTCTATTTCACCTAGGCCTGCACTTAATTTGGTCAGAATCATGAAATAATTGATCTGTGCATTTGTCTCAAAAACCCGTCTTGTAATTGTAGAATTCCAGAAACTGTGGAGGAGCGTTCCCGTTGATTCCATGGATGAAGAGAAGATTGAAGAGTACCTGAAAAAACAAGGCATCTCCTCCATGCAAGAAACAGGACCAAAGAAAGTGGTCAGTGTCCCCTGGTCTCCCTTCTCCCATTCTAGCTTCCCAAATTTGAATAGATTCGGCATCATTTATTTTACCAGAAATGACACTTAAACGCTGAATGTTTGCCTTTGTTAATCAAGCATCATAATGAGTGCTGATTGCGTTTCTGTGCTCCCTGCAGTTGCCAGTTCAAAAGAGGAAGAAGCAAGGTGGGCAGAGGAAGAGACACTTCAAGACCCACAACAACCACTTGGCAGGCGTGCTGGAGGACTATTCAGATGGTGTTCCTGTTAAGAAGTGAAATCCCTTTCCTCACTGCTTTGTGACCCCGGAGGAGTGACCTAGAATCTGTTCATCAGAAATGGCTGGAGACGGAGACCCCGGCCACACTCGGATACAAAGACTTCTTGCCGTCTGTTATGTTAAACAAACTAGCTTCTTTTCCTTTATTTGCACTCCTCTCAGTGATCAGTGGTCTTGTATTACATGGAGTTAATAGCAACTGTGTTGTGGAATCCTTTTTAGTTTTTTAATTGATCAGTGACGACTGAAGGACATTGGAGGAAAAGAGTACTGAGACCATCTAGGACACTGAATGCCCTTACCAAAAGTACCATCCTTAAAGGGGGGTGCCACAAACTTACTGTTAAAATGTAAATGACATTAAAGTGTGTAAATACTTTTTTTTTTTTTTCATTTTGAGTATGTTGCAAAGAGGTGTGTTTAAGGTTTTGTTTGAAGGGGCCGAAGAAAATGGCAGCCTTCCATCATTTTAATAGGAACTGCAGAAGACGTGCTTGTGTTGTGCAGTGCATCACAATGAGGTCTCTCACCCAGTATCAAACATCCTGGACATTGCTTTTTCGTGGAATTTCAAAATATTTAAATTCTTTTTACTTTGCAGCACCACTGCAGTGGTTTAAAATACAAAAACCTTTTGAATTCATTTTAATAAATGACACTGTTACATTATAGGATACTGCCTCGTTGTTTGATTTACTGACATCAGTTCTATTAAATCTGTTAGTTGCCATTTTATATTAAGAAATTACAACTGAGAATTAAAGAAAATACTTATGTTTCGTTTACTGTTAGTGTCTCTCTCCATTTTCAAAATGTGGACGTACACTGAAAATCTAATTCTTACTGCACTGTTTATAACCTAGTGATGAAATTCCTGGTAACCACAGTGATCATAAATTAGTGCACGGTGCACACCACCAGCATTTTTGAGGTTATTTAATTAATCTTAGAAAACGGTACAACAGCACAGCAAGATAAAGACAAAATGCTTAATCAGCTGTTGCAGTTAGAGTAGAAAATATTTAGCAGTAATTGAGAGAAAGTAGTGATGAAGCTAGATACATACATAACTATATACATTCATGCTTCCCTCTGTCAAGATCTATTTAAATACGAGTTTTTCTTCCGTTTACAATTCAACTTAAAAAGCACACGGTCCAATTTTAGCTAGCATTGTGGCCTGCTTTAACAGTTTTCTTCAAATGGTGGTAGTTTGGCAAAATCTTCATCAGAAAGTCGAGCTGAAGAGTCTGGGGCTGTAAAGATGACAAAACAAACATGTTAAGCCGAGGACATAAGACTTGTTTTTCACAATGCTTTCAAACTTCAAACAACTCCAAACTACAGTAGACCTGAAATACAAACATTTATAGCGTTTTCCTGAATAGGTTGAGCATAGTATGTAAGGAAATACCCAACAAAAGTAAAAGCTGCAATACTGTAACACAAATGATGGTACAGTTTATTATGGTAATGTTACCCAGAATCCCACTGTTGTTCTTTGCATGCAGATCCGGTAATGTGCAAACTCTTATGTGATCAGGGTTTTATCATAGTGCACAATATACACAGACATGCTCATAGACATGTTTACGCTAGGCTTATTGAGACAAAACACACTACACACTACATATTGTCTGAAATGAATCTAAAAAAGTTTGACAAAAAAAGCTAAATCTAACTCAAGGTCCACAAAAACATAACTGCTCAGAATTATTACGTGGAAATTGCCTGTCTACACAGACGCCATATACAAGGTGGGTGCACAAGCATTAAACCTGTACAATTACCATACAATCTACTAAATCATCACCACCCGTAGAGTTCATTTAACACCTAACTGACAGAGTCTCTCCCCCCGTGAGTACAAAATGTAATGACATGCTCTGGTTTAGAAATCGCAAAGCTATTCACAAACCCAGTGTGCCCGATTACACTCCAATCATCCACATCCATACCTGTGGTCTCTCCGTCTGAACCCGCCTCATACATCCAGAGCCGTAAATGACCGTGTTCTCAGGTATGACTTCACAGGTGTTGACCTGACAGAAGGCTCCAATGATACAGCCACTGGTGAGGATCACATTCCTACCAACGTCAGCTACAAAACAGAAGACAGACAATATTTGATTCGGTGAGTGGCTTCATTCATCTGCTTGTGACGTTTCATCCTCCTTCTCTGCAGATTTTATGTTTCTCACACATCAACAAACCTAAAGTCAATAAAAAAATGCAAACATCTCACCTTTAGATTCAATCACGTTGTTGTCCCCAATTTTCAGAGCTTGTGATACTGTTAGTTGTTAGCTAAGGAAATGTTTGATGTTTGATTAACATTCACAAAAATATTACAATATGAGATCATTTGACTTATACATCAAAAGGATACCACATCCAACTTCAAAAACATTGTTCATGCCAATGGTCATGGTCTTTGGTTCCACCTCAGAGTCTGGTGTGATGTTTTCTGGGTAACTGTTGGGTAGAGCGAGCAACTCTGTAAGTATTATGATGCAGGTAAGGATAACTTCAACACAGGAACAGCTCCTATGCAAAGACTACCCATCCTGTATGTGTAAGAGTGATGCACAAGTTATGGATTGAGGTACAGTGGATATTAAATGACCTATTAATGATCAGAGCTTGCTCCTCGATCAAATTTCCCTCTCCAATCACGATGGGTCCTGCCTCTGCAATGATACGAGCTTTTGGGTGGACTACTGTCCTGGGACCTGAGGACACACACAAAATTCAAAAGGTTACAATATCGTTGGGTTACTTTAAACCTGTGAAATCAGCTGACAGTGTGATCCGATTTGAGTTAAAGAAATGCAAGTTTTGACAAGTCAGCAGTTGCTCATTGCAGCTGAACAAGAGTGAAATATCTTACCAATGGTGACATCTCCTCTAATTTCACTTTCAACACAGACCACGGCTCCAGCAGCTATTTTGACACTGCAAAACAGCAAAGCAGTGACAGAGGAAATTAGAGAAAAAGGGTGAAACTATTTGCTAACGTTGCTAGCTTAGCTAGCCATTTCTCTAAGGTTTTAAAAACATACTACATTGTTACTTCATTGTAGCTATTTAGTCATCTTCTTGTTTACTATTAAGTTTCAACTTAGAGGGTTAACGCAATGAACGGGCTAACATGAATATTACCTTTTCTGATGGTTTTGTTTATCTGCCATTGTGGTGGATGGAGTCCGACGGGAGGCGCCGTAGATTCACTCGGTTATCGATTGTGAGTCCTTGCTTTCGCAGCGTGTGCGCATGCGTCAGTTTTAACAATCTGATAAAAGACGGAAGCAGCAGTAAGCAGAGTAAAAAACTCTTTAGTCTGAAAATTATCATAGAAAGACACCATTTAACACAGACGTAAATTATTATTGTGTCACATTATAGCTTTTATCCAGCAGCGGGGTGAATCTTATGTGATCCAACAAATGTGTTTTGTCATGTCTGTTCTGGGAAAGTGAAATATTTCTCCGGGGCGGAAAATAAACGAGTAAATCCAACATTTCCACAGACTGCTTCGGCCACAGCCACGAGGCCAGGCAGCCTGCGGAAATAATGGATTTAAATGTTGTTTTTTGCACCTGCCAGACCTTTTATCTCTCCGGACATACAGGGTACGTCTGTTGGACCACGAAAATACATTTAGAGATACAGACGTTTCCCCTTGGCAAACCAAAGGGATGCGAAGTGACTTGACAGTGAAGTAACATGAGAGCATGACTGGGGCCAACGACACCGTAACAACAGTGTGAAGACACCTAACAACACCATAAAGAAAAAGCTTTAATGCACGTTTTCTGAGGTGTTTTGTAGGCTACAGATTAAGTGATTCAGTCAAAATAAACTGGCCATTTACAACAGCAATTTGAAGAGGGCGAACTTTATCTCACACACGAGATCAACCCGTCATGGTGACTTCAATGCCCCCCTTAGAAGACAGTAGGTGGATAGACAGAAATTTAATAGAATTGATCCCTTACGTATCGATCTGTTGAGGGTAGCGGTAACCTTGTACTTTGTCCCTCACCGCTCCCACTACAATGTCAAAACAAGGAAGGATCGGAAGTGGTGTCTGCTATGGGAAAGAGGAAAGTAAGGAAGAGCCCGAAAGACGCATCTTCAGTCGTGGGGCTGAAGGAAGGGCACAAAGAAATGATACCACCAGAGAAATATAATGGGTTTTCCTTTGCTGCCATTGGTTTGGTTGTAGCTGTTTGCGTGGTGCCACTGACCGCTGAAGTGTCCACCTGTGAGTACTCAGGACTGTTGACAAGTGGAAACAGGGATAGCTAGCCTAGCTTTAGCTAACCACCTACATGTCCAGCACGGTTTCACATCCCCTTCAGCTCTTAATGCGTTTAAAACGCCTTGTTACAACAACAGTGACCTTCATCTACAAACTAAAAGTTCGCCACCATAGATATGTTGGTCTCGTGGTCATAAAACCTGTTAGCTCGGGGCTAACTGTGGTTAATCGCCAAACAGCACCAGTTGAAGTAAACAGCTGACAGTCCAACAAGACTGAGCTCCAGCAGTTTGAACCTCCCTCCCGGAGCTGGTAGTTTACGGATTAATTCAGCATGTGACCGCAGAGCTGTGCAGCCATAACTTCAGCCCTCTCACATGCTCTCCTCTCCTCTTCCAGCCAGCAGCCTTAGCTGACTGCCTCTAGCCTGCTGTTAGACTGAGCAGCTTATTTCACTGCTATCGATGCCGCTGCCACACACTTTGGTATGGAATAGGTCTCCTGTCCATAACGATAACAGTGAACCACAGGTTTGAGGTAAGTTACTGAAAGCTAGCTGCACAGCTGTAGCCTCAGCTAAGGCATCAGGAGCAAAGCCTTCTCGGTATGATTTCTCTGACTTGTGCAGTGTGTTTGTCATCTTGGAGTCAGGAAAGATGGATTCTAATCAGTGCAGTATCCAGTATATCGTGTTATGGGTTTCTGATCATGAGAATAGTAATGATCATAACGTCTGTTAACAGTGTCTTCACATCTGGGTGTGGTCAGCTGCACTGTGGACTGTGGATTTTACTGTGCATGTTTTCTATTTCTGTTCAGCTAATGGATTTGCGAATGGATTTCTACTGATCTTCCCTCTCTCTCTTAATCCAGCTGGCCACCCTCATCAGAAGCACATAGTCCTGAGGATGGATACGGCATTTCTGACAGTCAACAATGAGCTGGACACTGACTTGGTGGTGTCCTGGATGTCAGAGCGCTGCTACCAGGTGAGCTCACACGCATCAAATATTCTCCTCCAGTTGATTCTGTGGCTGCAGGAGTTGTTTGAGATGAGGATGGTGGCGATGATCTGATCAGGACCCTTGTTTGCATGTGTGCCAGTGTTTGTACCAGCAGCTGGGGGTGGTACATGCAGGGCCCAGTCCCGGCCAGCCCAGTTCGGTAGACTTTGTTGTGAGCACACAGCATGAAATCACTGTACAGCTCAACAGCACTCCTGTCAACCTGGAGCTCTGCACGTAAGTTTAAGAGCACAGACATGTTTCACATAGACTAGAACAGGGACTATATAAAACATACAGTATATAATGTTTGGGAATATCAGCTTGAAATCCACTCTTAAAGTCTCACTTACACTTTATCTGTCAGCCTGACCTAAATATATGTTTTACAAACACATGTAATACTTTTGATATTCTTCAGAGAGATGGTCTTACAAGGCAGAAGGCAGTGATGAATAAAACATTTTCAGATCCTCACAGATCCACCTCACAGTTGAAATGCTGCAGCACATCTTAAAAAATAATATTCACTGCCCAACCATCCAGCATAAAAGGGAAAGACATTTTCACAAAAAGCAGACTGTAAAATCCATCCATCCATTCATCCATTGTCTATATTTCTTATCCTTAAGGGTCATGGGGGGGCTGGAGCCAATCCCACATAGGGCTAGAGGCGCAGACTGAAAAAATGTAACACTTAAACAGACATACTTGACACCCAGCAGAATTTCTTACACTTTTTTATCAAGGATTGTGTGTTATTGTGAAAAGCATTTGCATATATAGAATAAAAAGTCAATGTGAAACTCTGAAGTGAAAAATTTTGCAGTTAAATCGATGCGGTGAGAGATGATTGAAATACAGATGCTCAATGATGAAGTTGCCTTTGACTTTGGTCATGATGGTTATGATGCTATATTGTTAATGGGAACCATGTGGCTGCTCTCAGTGGCAAACAGATAAGCAACCACATCCCCAAATTCCTCTGAGTGCAAAAGGGTTGTCATAGTTCAAACAGGTTAAAGGTAGAGGAGCACAAATACTGATTAAACATGACAAATTGTCATTATAGTCATGACTATGAGCAGACAGACAGACAGACAGACAGACAGACAGACAGACAGACAGACAGACAGACAGACAGACAGACTCTGGCTGGTTTTGCTGCCTGGCTAGCATCTCATTTTTATTTTCCAGCGTGCCATTCCACTTTGGCGAGCACGGGAACTACTCTCTGTGGGTGAAAAATCTGAATGACTCCTCAGTGGTCAACTGCTCCATAGTGACTGATGCAGACCCTGTTAACAGCTACATACGTGAGTCGCATTCATAAGCTTGTATGTCATGGACGTACAATATGGTGCAAAAAAGTAAGAATGCCTTCAAACATATACAATTTAATTGTTTATTTTTTATCAATTTACGAAATGCGAAGTGAGCGAACAGAAGAAAAATCCAAATCAAATCAATGTGTGACCACCCTTTGTCTTCAAAACAGCATCAATTCCTCTTGGTACACTTGCTCATGGTTTTTCAAGGAACTGGGCAGGAAGGTTGCTCCAAACATCTCGGAGAACTAACCACAGATCTTCTGTGGATGTCGGCTGCCTCAGATCCTTCTGTCTCTTCATGTGATCCCAGACAGACTAGACGATGTTGAGATCAGGGCTCTGTGGGGGCCACACAGGCCAGGACCCTTTGTTCTTCTTTATACTGATGATAGCTCCTAATGACATTGGCTGTATGTTTTCGGTCGTTGTCCTGCTGCAGATTAAATTTGGGGCCAATCGGACGCCTCCCTGATGGTGTTGCATGATGGATAAGTATCTGCCCGTATTTCTCAGCATTAAGGACACATTAACTCTGACCAAATCCCCAACTCCATTTGCAGAATGCAGCCCCAAACTTGCAGGGAACCTCCTCCTTTGCCTGGGAGAGACTTTGCTGATGCAGTATAACTACCTTGTGTCTTGTTGCTGTGCTCAGTCTTGCCACGATGACCTGTGACATGAAACTGTCTTCCACAACCTCACCTTGGTAGCAGAGTTTCCTCGCCCAGTTTTCAGCCTCCTACACAGAACTTAATGACTGTGTTTCAACCTACATTTGAAATTACTGATCATTAGCACCTGTTTGGTAAAATTGGTTAATCATACATCTATGATCCTACAAAACGCCTGACTTTGTGCAAGTGTAGAAGAACTGATGCCGTTTTGAATGCAAAGGGTGGTCACACCAAATACTGATTTGATTTAGATTTTTCGTCTGTTCGCTCACTTTGCATTTTGTGAATTGACAAAAATAAACAAATGAATTTTATATATGCCAAGTGTTTGATGCTATATATAGGTATAGGTCTATGCAAAGAAGATGCTACATGTAAATAATGTCTGCCTCTCTCCACGCAGCAATCCTGGTCGCTTCTCTTATCTTTGCTGGACTGGCTCTGGTGTCTGCAATTGGAAAAGCAATATTAGGGTAACTTTAATATTTGGTTTCTATTTATTCAGTAAATTCCAAAGTAGTGTTGTGATTATTTTGATACCGAAAACAAAAAGCCGCACAGTTTAGTGTACATATACAAACAAGACCACCTTTACTTATGATATTTTAAATGAATTCGATCTCCATGTTTTGTTGAGGTGTTTGTAGCAGTGCTGTGGCTCTTGCCACAGAGAGTGTGCGCTTCTAGTGTGAAATGTGAGCTTGTGTGTATTGTAGAATTACTCCTAATCAGATTGATTACTTCTTGTCCAGGCTTGATGTTGTAAAGGGTATCCTCTTCCGAATTGCTGGCTCCATGGAGACAGAGAGGCTCATCAACTCGGTGAGTGTTTGTGCAGAAGGCGTTCCTCCAACCACAAACTGTACAGCAGTATTTAGTCAAGACAGCACAATAACTACAGTCAAATATATAACCAAATACCTTTTATTTCTTAGGATTTGTATTATAAAGTATTTGCCAAATGTAACTCTGTGTGCTTAAGTGTGTACGCTTCCTACTGAGCAGTGTTGATTTCTAATGCTCATCATTTAGGAGCTGGGCTCCCCTGGCAGGCCAGTGGCACCAGTTACTGACAACATCCTCCCTCCACCACCCAGCCCCAGCAAGAGGCTGCGATCTCTGGACACATTCAGGGGGTAGGCTCACCCTCCCTCACCCCTGCAGCTCAGCTTGCCCCAATAAAGATATTAACTGAGTTACGACTCGGCCCGGTCTGCCATTATATATTGTAGCATGTGATTCTTCTGCTGTGTGACGTTTTGGCTGCGGACACTGGAATAGTCACTCATTAATGAGTCCTTACTGATAATATTAACATGGATCTGCTGCCTTGAATTTGCGGCATTTTTTCTGTTTTTTTTTTTTTCCCTCCTAAAGTAAACCATTTATCACATGTTTCTGTTTTCTCTGAACTTTGATGCGTCGTTTGAAACAAACATAGCCGTGTAACTTGGCTTGCTTTGTTTGGTGTTTTCTCATTGATGCATTTTCTCCATTTTCTGTCAGAATCTCCTTAGTCATTATGGTGTTTGTGAACTATGGAGGGGGACGATACTGGTTCTTTAGACACTCAAGCTGGAATGGTGAGCCTTAACTGGTTCTGCTTTTTTTAACCATGTCTAACATTGATCAGATATCGACCTTGGTATTATAGTTGATATTGAAGTCTGTGTTTCCCATTTGTCTCCTTCCAGGCCTGACTGTTGCAGACCTCGTCTTCCCTTGGTGAGTTCAGTTTAAATTTTCTTCTTCAGAGTTCCTCTGGCATAACAAGGTCCATTCAAATTACGAGCCTTGTTTTTACACAGGAACAAGGGAACGATAAGGCTTTTTCTTTTGGTCTATTGGTTTATTCAATTTTCTTTTAAGTGATATTTTAGCGTAGAGTCCATTTTCAAATCCAGTTGCCATGAAGCAAGTTAAAATTGCTTTTTAGAAAATTTCGGTTTACGGACAGAGTTAGAAAAAAATAAAAAACGCACTTAAAAATATCCACTCCAACACACCTCCAACACGTACTGCAGATTCATTTACATTATGGACATTGCACATAAAATAAATGTATTATAATCATTTTCTATTTATTGCATCTTGATTGTATGATCTGATATTGATATTACATCCTCTGTTGCTCTGACAAAATGGTCTTTGCCACTTTGTTGTATATGTTGCTACAGTTTGTGTTTTTTTTGTGTTGGAGTCATATATTTTTAAGTGGGTTTTTTTTTGTGGGTTTTTTGCTAACTCTGTCCATAAACCGAAATGTTTTAACAGGCAATAAAGATTTTTAACTTTAACTTCATGGCAATTGGATTTGAAAATGGACTCCATGCTAAAATATCACTTATCACTAAAAAGAAAATTGAATAAACCAATAAAACCATATTGTTCCCTTGTTCCTGTGTAAAAACAAGGCTCATAATTTGAATGGACCTTGTTTCAGTTTCCTGTTTCTCCTCTTTTTGTCTCATTTTTTCACACTTTGTACTCCCTCCACCAGGTTTGTGTTTATAATGGGGACATCCATCGCTCTGTCAGTCAACTCCCTGCTTCGCGCAGGCTCCACTCGCACCTCACTGCTGGGGAAAGTTGTGTGGAGGAGCCTGCAGCTCTTCATCATCGGTGTCTTCATCATCAACCCAAACTACTGCCAAGGACCATGTGAGTGTAAAAACCTTTTTTTTTATGTTGACTATGACATTAGAAATGATGAATAGACCATGATCTTTAAAACTAGTGCACACTGTGGACTTGTTGGACTTCCTGGCTGTTGTGTGCTCATGGCTCCACCCTCATCCATTCCACAGTATCCTGGGACAACCTGCGGATCCCTGGGGTGTTGCAGCGCCTGTCCTGGTCATACCTAGTTGTGGCCTGCCTGGATCTGTTGGTGGCAAGAGGTCATCTTGACATCCTTACGACGGTCAGCCATCAGCTCCATTTTACACTTCTTCTTTGTAACTGGTGTTGAACTGCTACAAGAGTTGCCTAAAATGAAATTGCCATATCTACTCCGGATACATAAAAGCATGAATTAATTCTGATGTTATTCCATGTTTATCTGTCCGTCATGAATGCATTTGTGCTAAATGCATTTTAAAGGAGAACAATAGTGTTTGATTGAGGAGTGTTTATGTTTTTCAGGATGCCTGTTGGTCCCCTGGCCTTGACATCTTGCTGTACTGGCCGGCCTGGCTGTGTGTGCTCCTCTTAGAAATCGCCTGGCTCTGCTTCACTTTTCTACTTCCTGTACCAGACTGCCCAACGTGAGTCAAACAGCACATGTTTGTGTGTCTTGTTGTAATCTTGTAATAAAGAAAATGCGCAACAAGCAACAAGGTTTTGTCCACTGCTGAAAAGTATTTATGTGTCTTTGGTCCTTTGCATTTGTATGAAACTCAGTGGCAGCTCTGTCTGATCACACTATGCTTTAATAGTAATGTATCATAAATTAATTGATAAAAAATCATTTAGAAGCGGGAAAATAAGCTGAGCCAAAATCTAAATCAGGATAAATTAAATCCCTTAAAATCTTTACATTCATGTTTGCTTTTAAACCTTAGCCTTGCTTTTGATGCCCTTTTTCCTACACTGATTGACAACACTGACTTCACCCCTCTCTCCTGAACAGAGGCTATCTGGGTCCAGGTGGGATTGGGGACATGGGCCTGTATGCTAACTGCACTGGTGGTGCAGCTGGTGCTATTGACCGCTGGCTGCTTGGAGAAAACCACATCTACCAGAATCCCTCGTCACGGGTTAGTGACCAGCAAAACAACCCAAATATACCAGCAGTAGTCGCATTTAGTCTTTTTATAACAATGGATGTTAAGCTAGAATTTACATATCAGGTTTCTCTCAGATATAGTCCTACGAACCACAACCACGCTCACATTAGAGCTGATACAATGTGTCTGAGCTTAAGTATATTTACAAAAATCCAATTCTATTTCCGTTTGAATGAAGGTGATTTATGCAACTCATATGGCGTATGATCCAGAGGGTGTTCTCGGCAGTATCAACTCTATCCTCATGGCTTTTCTTGGATTACAGGTTTGTAATGTGTTTTTATCTGGTTCTTTAGCTTTCTTGTCTCTTTCTTTTATTCACATTTCAGATGTTAAAATGAGTAATAATGATGATGATGATGACAATACATGTTTTAAATGTATTTTTTTAATTGTCCCCAGGCAGGAAAAATAATCTTACACTACAGAGATCTCCACAGAAGTATTATGTCAAGGTTTCTTATATGGGGACTCTTCCTGGTAAGCACATTAACTTGTTATATCACATCTTATGCCTCTGCAGTATGTGCACACACGTATCAATTTATTGTTACTTCTAACTATATTAAATGAGTCATTTTTTTATTTAAATAGGTTTGTGAATTTTATTCTGCACATTTATTTCATGACCCTTTTGCTGTGTGAATAATAAAGTCTCTTGTAACACACAGGGAGTCATATCAGCAGTCCTGACCAAGTGTTCCACGGACCAGGGCTTCATTCCTGTCAACAAGAACCTATGGTGAGATTTGCTTTTCTGCACTCTCAGATGAAACCATTGCTTTTTGGTATCTGTTTGGGGAAGTAGCTGCAAGGAATGGGCAGTTTAAAAGTACTGTTGGTACCACCCTGTCTGATAACTTCATGTTAAAGCTCCCATATTATGCAAAATGCTCTTTAATGTCTTTTCAACATAAATGTGTCCCTGGTGTGTCTAGAGACCATCAGACTCTGAGAAAAGACCTTCCTCCCTCTTCTTCTCCTGCTCTTTCTTTCAGTAAATGTTTGAGGAAATACACCGTTCAGATTTGTCCCCCCTTATAATGTCATAAGGGGATCTGTTGATCACGTGACCGTGTCCAGCCCCTCAGCAGGCTGTTCCCGCCCACTGAAAACCTCCTGAATTCACCTCGCTGTCCACCATCATTGTTTCCTCACTAACACCAGCTCCTGTTCACATGAAGATGTTGAAGGCAAAAGCAGAACATGCAGACTGTTCTTTTCTGCTAAAACAGAGTGTGAAGACAGAGGCTGAAAACAGTTGTACCAACCATGTCTGGTATAAGTAAAATAATGGTTGTTGTTTTTTTAACATTAAACCATGTAAACCTGATCAAGTAGGACCACCAAAACAAGTACTGAGCAATGAAAAATTTGCATAACATGGGACTTTTCACTAGGTCTTTTGTTTCATGCATGTTTTGTACTTTTGGTGCATTCTTATCCTCACTTGGTTTTTTAATCATTTAAATAGACACTATTTGAAGCCCTGTCCAACTTCACACTCATATTGTATAATAACAAATTTCCAGTACTGTCCATGTTTACCACATTTGCTGTCTTTCCTAACCAGCTACCTCTAAAGTCCTAAATGTTCATCAGATAGATATTTCACAAAAATACTGTCCAAGTCAAAAGTGTAATGAGCTTAAACTTTAAGCTCAAGGCCAAGCTGGTCACCCATCCCAGTGCATCCGATCATTGACACAGGCAGCACAAGCCCCTGTTAATAATGGGCTTCAAATTACTGGCGTGGACTTGCTGTGTCTTTTATATTTATATTTATATTTATATATTAATGGAAACTCTCCAAGCAAATGAAAGGTGCCCAAACACACAGGGATATGTCTTTAACAATGCTGCATGTGTCTGCGTATGTCACCTCTAGGTCTCTGTCCTATGTGACAACACTGGCCTGTTTTGCATATGTGCTGCTAGTGCTGGTCTACTATGCAGTGGATGTGAAGAAGTGGTGGTCTGGAGCACCTTTCTACTACCCTGGTGAGCAAAGACCATTGCATGGTCACATACCTGCCATTCAGTTGTTGTTTTTGACTTTAAACGAGTACAGCTCAAGCTAGTTACAGGAGTTTTTATAAAGTTTGATATGGATACAGAGGTCCGGTATTTGTGGAGATATTAGTAATTATACATTATTATTACAAGTCTCAAGACTGAACTAATGTCTGCCATGATCTGTCTGTTAGGATAAAAACACAAGATTTACCAATTTCAAATTCTTCTTTTAGAGCTGGACTATGAGTGTGATCATCTCTATAACTGTGACCTTTGCTTCACTCATAATTCCAGGTATGAACTCTATCCTCGTGTACGTGGGCCACGAAATATTTGAGGAGTACTTCCCCTTCCGCTGGCGCATGGCCAACAGTCAATCCCACGCTGAGCACCTCACCCAGAACCTCGTGGCTACTTCCTGTTGGGTCTTCATCTCCTACGTGCTCTACAGGAAGAAGATCTTCTGGAAGATTTAGAAGTGGAGACCATAACTGATGGGATGTTCAGACAACAATACCGGAGGGCATTGTTTGCATCAGAACTGCTGGAGTTAAAATCTGAAAACCTGCAGAGCAGGAAAGAGGAGGCTGATTTATTTTGTCTCTGTCTCTGAACATATATGGCTCTCCACTTTCAAGCGCCACCTCTTTTTTGTTTTAACATTTTTTAAAAATCTTTAGGCACTACTTTATAGGACCATAAATGTTTAAAGACTTCTTCCAAAGACCTTTAGATATGAAGCAGCTGACCCCTGCCAAATATCTTAACTGACTCAGGAAGATTTTGTCCAAGAATAGCAGACTAACATTGTTATTCTGCTGTTTGACTATGTGTGATAGACATCATCGTCTTGCACCATAGACTACAGCATGTGGTTTAACAAGCCCTTGTTGACTTCCTCTTGGGAGAACCCCTGCTTCCATCTCAAGTGCTGTCACATTGCTCTGAAAACTGAAGTGTGAAAGTGACTCTTCCAGAGCAGAAGGAGACAGTAATGCATTGTGACCTTTCTCTACAGATTGGAGGATGAAAGTGATATTTAAACAAGGGGAAATCGTATACAGAGGTTTTAAAATATGAAGGTTAAACATTAGTTAACTGTTAATCTGTGTAGGCTTAATCATCATTTATTACTGTGAGTCTGTAGGTTTGTTCAGGTGCAAGTGTTTTCCATTTGCAATCCCCTGCCCCCCCCCTTTGGACACTGCTCACTCGCTTGGCATGTGTCCAGTGGTTTGTGACGTATAACGCTGCGCTATTATTTGCCTTTCTCTTGCCAAAAGTTTGCTATTTTTCAGTTGCTGTTTCTGTTCTCGATGTACATTGGTATAATTGTGAGATCTGAAAATCTCAATTTGATGCTGTCTTATTTCGCCATAAAACTGTGTCGCCACTATTCCTACAAAACTGTATGAATGTGGCCTCCTCTACTTTTTCATTAGTCAGTATACTTATTACTTAACACATTTTGTAAAATCAATTTGCAGAATATCCAAATGCTGTAAGAGATTTTAGAATAATTGTTCACATCTTACTGTCTAAATTGATGGAATTAATTTTGTTAACTTTTATACATTTATTTTTTATATTTGCCATTTGAAAATAATTTTATGTAATAAATTTTGATTTTGCTGTTTGAGTTTGAGAGTGATTTTAAATGTTGTAATATTTTTTTTTCTGATCAGTCTTTAGGTCTTTAAGGTAGAGGACACACAGTTCTGATGTTCCTGTAAGAATAACAACTATTCTTTATAAAGCTCATGTGAAGAACATATAGATGAATACACTGTATGTTTCCAGTGTTACAGTTCGCATTACTTAGTCACTTTCAGGCTGTGTTTACAGCTCTTCAACGCAGAGAGGTGTACTTTGTTTTATTGCTCAATAAGGCGTGGGAATCGAGTTACAGCGATGGTGCCTTGTGAAAAAAAAAAAAAAAGCCAAGTTGTTAGAGTCGATTCGCATCTCGCGATATAATCGCCCCGTCTTCATTCATGTCTATTGTGAGAGTTTTCCAGTTCTCGCGTGATTTTGTAACTTTCCCACGCCTGTTGTTTTGGCGTCTGCCCCCCGTCCGTCGCCACTCCCTCCCCCTCTTCTCCGTCCGTCGCCCCCCCCTCCCCTCTCTCTCTCTCTCTCTCTCCCCCTCCAGTCTGCCTCCTCTGTTGTCGGCCTCGGTGAAGGGGCTGGGGGAGGGATCTCGCGATTGTTGGACTGTGTTTTTTCTTCTTCTTTTTTTCAGGGGGTTTATTTGGAAGATGGCGCCCGTTGTTACGGGGTAAGTGCTGAAATTTAAAGCATGATGTTGTACAAAAAGTTTTGTTTTCCTGTGACGAAGCGTTGCCAGTCAGTAGTGTTTTTGTGGAGTTGTTTTTGGTGTCAGTACTGTCCGCCTGAGCTTACCCCACACAGAGCTACTTTGTGGCTCAGTTGTGCAAAACTATTCTTCGGACTGTCGCCTGGTTCCTCTGCCATTTGTTGAGATGTCCTACAATATTGACTCTGTTTCAGACTATTGCAGAAAGTTTTTGTGACTCAGCAGTTTTGCAGTTTCCCTTAACTTTCTCTCCTGTGCCCATTTATTCTCTGTTTCAACAAGTTGTTTACAGCATCAATGTAATGTCTCCAAACTAAAGTCACTCATATCTGTACATTAATGTGATACCAGTTGCTATAGTTACAGCACAGTGTGGCTACTTTAGTGAAGCATCGTTCTCAGCATACATCTATTGGTTTAAGTTTTTCCACATCAAAAAGAGACTGAGTTCATAGTGTTACTGTACCAGTGTAATGATAAACTACATTATTACATTATTGTGTTTTAAGTGTAAAAACAGCCAAGAATCAGAGGCAAACCATTTACCAAGTATGAATCTGTGATCTTACACGTTGATCTGAGAGTTATTACAGCACATTACATTACCTCTGCATTACAGATGTCACTGACATTGTGCACTTGTCTATTAGTTTTTTCACCTTAGTGTTTTCTTTGGTCTGTCTCTGCTCCATCACCACACCACCGAAACCACGTGTAAACACTTAGCACCCTGATGTTTTTGTTTTGCAGGAAGTTTGGTGAGGGACCGCAGCCTCAGCGTTTGACAAGGTAGAGGGAAACGTTTAAATTGGTGCTGCACGCTAAATGAAAAGGACTCGATTTAAGTTGATTTTGGAACAAATTGTGCTGGGCTGTTTTAACACGTTTCCCCCTGTTTCAGGGAGGCTATGAGGAACTACTTGAAGGGGAGAGATGATCAAACAGTGCTCATACTACATGCAAAAGTTGCACAAAAGTCATATGGCAATGAAAAAAGGTTTGTGTGGGACTGTGGAAAGCTGTATACACTGAATGTGTGTGTTTCATGGAGAAATGTATAGTTAAAAACAGATGCATTGGAACTCTGCCATGTTTTTTGACCTCTGTTTATGTGGATTAGGTTTTTCTGCCCTCCACCATGTGTGTATCTAATGGGCAGTGGCTGGAAGAAGAAGTTAGAGAAAATGGAGAAGGAGGGTTGTACAGAGCAGGAGGCCCAGCCATGTGCTTTCATTGGGATAGGCAACAGTGAGCAGGAGATGCAGCAGCTCAATCTGGAGGGGAAGGTGGGTAGGCATTTTATAATATCACAGTACTGCACACACGACAAGGTACTTTTTGCTCTGCCTTACTACTGATAAACCATGCAAAGTAACCACAGCATGAAATGTACAGTTGCTTGTTTTGCAGTTTGACCATATCCTCTGTTTGCTGCTGCAAAACCCCGTTAACTGTGTCCGTGCTGCAGCTGATGTTCTTGCTCATGTTTTCCTATTGCACCAAATCCACTGATGAAGAAAACAGTGAAAGGGAGACGAACAAAGACGCACACAAAACCCCCTAACATGAATCCTCTTCCATGCTTTAGCACTTCTGCACAGCTAAGACGCTGTACATCAGCGACTCAGATAAAAGGAAACACTTCATGCTGTCAGTGAAGATGTTGTACGGCAACAGCGCAAACATAGGAGTCTTCCTCAGCAAGAGGATCAAGGTCATCTCCAAGCCCTCCAAGAAGAAACAGTCCTTGAAAAATGCGGATTGTGAGTTGAAGGATGTGCCACACACACAAACACATACACTAGTTCATTTAAAGATCCTCTTTGTGTCTTACTGTTTTTCTTCTCTCCCCAGTGTGTATAGCTTCAGGAACTAAGGTGGCGTTGTTTAACCGCCTGCGTTCCCAGACAGTTAGTACCAGATATCTACATGTGGAAGGGGGAAACTTTCTTGCTAGCTCCCAACAATGGGGTGCCTTTTACATCCATCTCTGTAAGTCACAAATTCTCTTTATCGGTTCTTTTTCTGTTTTTTTTTACATTTTATTCGATCCTGTCTTGTCCTTGGTTGCCATTTCTATTGATTTTAAACACCTGACCTGCATAAAAGCAAAAACACATAAACTGCATAAAAGCAGAGACGGAGTTTTAATGACTGTTGTGGTCTGTGTCATTTTTTTTTAGTGGATGACGAGGAGTCTGAAGGAGAGGAGTTTGCTGTGCGTGATGGCTATATTCACTATGGCCAGACGGTCAAACTGGTCTGTTCTGTTACTGGCATGGCCCTGCCCAGACTGGTATGCATCTGTCCGTGTCAGTTCATATACCAGTTGTCTGTTGTTTGTGAGGAAGGGAGCCGTCATACCACTGGTGTATTTGAATGTAAACGAAGGGGCGTTTGGATCTGTGCAAATGTGTTTGCTTTAATTTGCACATATGTGCATTATTTATGTCTGTGTATTTATGATGGGTGTGTTTGCCTCAATTCCTCAGGTCATTCGCAAAGTGGACAAACAGACTGCATTAATGGATGCAGATGACCCAGTGTCCCAGCTTCACAAGTGTGCCTTCTACCTGAAAGATACGGACAGAATGTATCTCTGTCTCTCACAGGAGAGGATCATCCAGTTCCAGGTACGTACACACACACACACACACAAGGAAGTAGTTTTTTGGAGGGATTTTCAGCTTTTTAAATCTTCTTTCTTGTAAAATCTTGGTTCCATTTTTTTGCATTAACAAAAACACACAGTAACGGTGTAACTTAACATTTAAACATGGAACTCCTTCAAATAGTTTCATATTGTCCATCAGTTTATTTTTGATAATCAAGTTCTGTCCGTCAGATTTGCACAATAGAAGGCTCTACATAAAATACCCGTGAAACTCGACTGCTGTTGCTATGGATAAGAAGCCTGGTGGAGACGCAAATCAGAGCTGTAGTAATTCAATTTGCCTTGTCGTTGCAGTTGGCAACAACACACAGGGCACCATAGGCACCACAGTTGCCAAATTCATTCAAAGTGTACACAGCATTCAAACATCAAATTGGTTTAAGCTGCAGGTTGTATTATTAAGCTTCTGCATGTATTATCAGTATTCTCAACAGTGTAATCTTAAGCTTCCACCTGCTGTTAGTGGTTTAAGTAAACACATTCTTCAGCTCAGTGATTGGATGATTTTGTGGAACGTTTTTAACTACACAAGCTTGTACCTTCAAGCTATTATTCAGACAATTTCTGACACAGTTGTTTATCTTTTGGGAGGGCTTCATGCCATCCCAGCCAGAGTAAGTGCTCAAACTATGAGCCACCCAATATTTTATAGCGAAAATGAATTGACATTTTTGACCTGTAGCAGACATAAAGAGCTACTCTCACTTCCCAACTCTGTTCAGAAGATTATGTATAAAGTCCAGCACGTCAAAAAAAAGGCCAATTTTATGATCAGAAATGTGGCTCGCTCATTTTAGCTTATTTTGTTGGGTGAAAATGATGTTGAAAAAGTAAGAATATATAAGCTAGTAGTATGTTCCCTCTGTGATGTTTCTATCAGTGGCTTTTTTCAAAAAGTGTTACCGTGAGCTGAGATAGTGATGCTGTTTTTGCCTGTAGACAACACAATATTAACCTGTCTGCTGAGAGCATTGCCTACCAGCAGGTATGTGTTGTGAAATTAGTACCCACAAGAGGTCTAACCATCTGTTTTAATGAGCAGTCCAGGGCAAGGCAAGAAAGTCAAGTATTTGTCCCCATCATTGGAAAACTCTTACTTGACACTATGGTAGCTTGCACAGGTGTGTTTTTCTCCTTGTTAGACTCAGACGTTGGAAGTGAAATTTACTTCTGTGTTGGTTTTTTTTTTTCCCACCCAGGCTACACAGTGCTCCAAAGAGACTAACAAGGAGATTATTAACGATGGAGCTTCCTGGACTATCATTAGCACTGACAAGGCAGAGTACACCTTTTATGAGGGTATGGGCCCCGTTCCCACACCGGTCACACCTGTCCCTGTGGTGGAAAGTCTGCAGGTACGCACACAGCCCTTTCTGTCAAAAATACGCTTGTAATGCATTTTATCAGCAAACACGAGTGCCATTCTGGTTACCAGCTACTTCCCCTTAAAGTTTTTACTCAGCTTGTAGGGACCTTTTAAAGACATACAACCTTTTTTGGTATGCCTGTGTCAAGTTAAACGGCGGAGGAGATGTGGCAATGTTGGAGCTGACAGGACAGAACTTCACCCCTAACCTCAGAGTGTGGTTCGGAGATGTGGAGGCCGACACCATGTACAGGTGGGAGTTTGTATCAGTGTGGGCACATTAGCGCGTCGTGGCTCGAGCACTCAAACCTTGTCTGACTCGTCTGCCTTCTTAGATGTGGAGAGAGCGTCCTGTGTGTGGTGCCGGACATTTCGGCCTTCAGGGAGGGCTGGCGCTGGGTGAGGCAGCCGGTTCAGGTCCCTGTCACGCTGGTCCGCAATGATGGAATCATCTACTCCACCGCCCTCACCTTCACCTACACCCCGGAACCAGGGCCCCGACCCCACTGCAGTGCTGCGGGGGCCATTCTGCGATCACACAGCACCTCCTCTTCATCACCCGCATCTTCGTCCTCACCATCATCCTTGTTGGGCGGGCTCGGGGACGGCCATGGGGCTTACAGCAGTAGTGACTCAGGCATGGCGTCAGGGGCGTTGACCATGTCGGTGCTGTCATAGTAATACTTATTCTGTGTGCGTTTGTTACGTATGTATGCGTGCCTTGAATGACTGAGTGAGAAAATGTGTGCTTGTACTTTCTAAAGAGGCTCATGGACCTGTTAAGAATTGCACACTGACTCGAAAACTCTTCATCCAGAGAGCAACTGTGAATGCTAAAGAGAGATGGAAGCAAATGACAAGGTTAGAGGAAACCCCTCTTTAGCTCCATCTCCTGGTTTGTTGTGGACACGTCAAAAATCCACCGCAAAGGACCTTAATATCCAAGACCTTCACCTAAAAGAAGATGAATCTGCGCTCTAACTCCCACAACAACCTGATTTGTACAAGAACCATTTTGGGGTTTTTTGGTCTTTTTTTTTTTTTTGCTTTTGGATTTGGAAGCTATTCTCACTACGCTCTCTGTCATGTTTTTACTGAAAAGCTTGTTGATTTATCTGTTGAGTACAAGGGAAAAATTTGTTGTAAGAGTAACATAGTTTTTACGGACCAAGGAATATTATTATATTATTTTATTCGTATTATATTTTATAAGCTTTTGCGGAGGTACATTTTGATGTTTTTCTTTTTTTGTATGATACTGCATATTAAGTTCACTTTTGCTACCAAATAGAAGTTGTCATGTTGTCAAGGAGGTATTTGAGTTTTGTCTCAAGGGCTTGTCGTTTAATCGTCACTGGTGTGTATGGGAACTAGATCGCCAAATTCATAATTGCTCATAATAACAGTCATTACAGCAGTTTTAACTGGCCTACGTGCTGGACAACAACGAAAGAGAAATGTTGAGGCTAAGGTTTTGGCTGAGCTGACCTATCTTCTGGGTCACTTGGCTTAACTGAGCAATCTGAAAAATACTTTTTATATCAAGTATCATATTTTTTATGAGCGCAGTGTATGTGTGTGATAATGTGTGATATGATTTCAGTGTACTATGGAAGACCAAGGTCTGTGTTGGTTAATCAGTATGCTGTTTTTTTGCGCATAAACTCAAGTCCAAACATAATCTTTCCCTCGTTAACATAGCCATGTACACTGCAGTGCTGCTTATGAAGCCTTTGAACAAAATTACAGAAGCAGCTTTATGTAAATTACTACTAATTCAAACAAAGAATGAAAGTCAAAACTAACATCTGTCGAGCCTTGTGAAAGATTTCATTCTGTGTACATGGCACAGTATTTTTGGAGGGACCTTGAGTTTACTTTGAGTTTGTGCTGACGTTCTGGAGGAAGAGCTTTAACGTCGTCTCTGCTTGTAGCTTGTAGCGCTGTATCCACAGTCCACTTCAGCTCAGCTATGGTGCTTTGGGATTGAGCCTCATTGAATCGTGTTTTGTCAAACATGGCATCTGACTGCAAACACAGTAGAACTAATTTCAGTACAGTCAGCTGTGGTTGTGCTCTGGGTCTTCTGCAATGAGGGGGATGATTTGTACAGATTCAAACTTCTAGCTCTGTCTCTGTGCCTAACTTTTTAGAGAGTTGAACATAAGAATTATGTATTAATAAGAATTTTGGATTGATTTACTAAGCTAGTCAGAAATGACATTTTGTCAATCGGGTTATTTTGCCCTAAAAAACACTACCAGCAGTATCTGTCCTGCTTGAAATTTCTCACAAAGAATCCACATTTCCATTATGTTTTTTTTTTTGTATCATACTGTACATCATTAATGTCTTCCTGTTGTGTTTTCATCAGGTGTAAGAAGTAGATTCATGGTTGTATAGCTAAGTATTTAAATCAGAACAATCCAGCGACACCTCTTTGTGGCACCATCGAGCCCCATCAGAACAGGCTCTGTTTTCTTTTCATGCCCTCAGTATACATTCGTCAGATTGATGCATCATCTCTTGGTTTGATTCAGCGTTTTATATCAGATCGGTCGCAGCAGTTTATTCCAACAACGTTGTAGCTGTCTGGTTTTGCAGAGGTGGAGCGATGTGGCGTTTTCGGTCACCCTCCTTGCACATTTGAAAAAAATCTTGGTTCATTCCATATTATTGAAGTGTTGGTCACTGTACTGCCCAGACGTTAGATCTACGGTCTACCACGATAATTACTTCTTTGTCTCTGCTCTCTCACCTGTGCCTTACTTTGATGTTTTGGTCAGTCAAGTCACCAAGTGCTACACGCTGTGTGACTGTGACTGTTAGTACTGTAAACCCACAAGGTCAACTGTGAGCTAGAATGCTAAATTGACCCCATCATATCAACATACTGGCAGCTTTATGAGCATTTTCATTGCTCATCTGTTTAAGGAATTGGTATCTTTACTCTCATGTCTTGCCTTCAGATGAAATTTGTGCATTCTTTTCAACCTACTGTATAACTGAGTAAATCTGCCACTGTTCAGTGATAGGTCATGAATAAAAAAAACACGCTGAATGTTTCATATAAGTGTCTTGGTGCTGTTTATTTTAAGTATTTCAATCCTTTTTTTTAATTATTCCATTCTGTCTCATCATCATCAGTGACTATGGTTAGATGCAGACATGTTAAACCCACATACTATACTGTATACTCACTGATCCTGATCCTGATTCTGCTGGGGCCTTACGAGACACTTGTCACTTGGGCATGCTCTGCAGGGTAGAGGTTAAATGTGCCCCACTATTTTTAAACTGGGAGCCGAATTTCTGGAATGAAACCTGACACTTTGTTACTGTTAAAGTGTGTGTGTATTCCTGTGTTCTGTTTGTGTCGCTCACACGTTTCGATTAAATTTTAGTTGAAGGAGGCATACAGCGTGCGTCGGAGTGTGTTTGAAAGAACTGCAAGCCGCTTATAGACATTAGAAAGCCTATGAACAGGTGTACAAACATTTACTAAGTCCATCTACATAGCTTGAAGATCTGTGAACAAGGATTCAGCTGTCAGACCCAGACAGTCTGGCCACGGCGTGAGTCTTGATCTAATGCAACTTCCCATAGTGCTGTCTGACGGGCATTTAATTTATCCTCCACCCAAACCAGGCTCGATGAAAACTTGAGCTACAAATAATCCATTCAATTTGTTTCACATTATAAGCAGTTGTTAGATTCTGTTACAAATGTCCAAGTCTACCCAAAACCTGCATATTGAGGTCAGTGGATCAACACTGAAGCAGATTTTGAGTTTTGACCTCCCGGTGTTGGGTGGGGAGTCAGTTAGGAAACATAATAAAGTGCCAGGGGCCCTGTTGCTAGAGAGGGGGAGAGAGAGAGAGAGAGAGAGAGAGAGACGGGGTGGATAGGCAGTCAGTTCCTGGTAAGACCGTCACATCTCTACGTTTCTGATGGGAAAGGGGGGACAGAAGAGAGGACAGAGCACGGGACAAGCACGATTAGACGCAAAACACCCCACATGGACAAGACGGACAGGCTGCACCATTAGCAGGATTATAAACCTATGTCACCTTCCCAGCTCCACATCTGACCCACAAAGTGTGTTTCCATGCTCCTCTCCTGGGGTCTGCTGTGCCTGTGGTCAGAACAGTGGATTGTATTTATGATGGATGTGCCTCGGGACTTTTTCTGTTAACTTTTTTTTTATCAGGCCCAGTATGGATATTTTATAGTATTATCTGTCATTTTTGCCGGAATATTTTCCCACTTGTGGAGTAACCTATTTCTACGCACAGCCCATCATGTTTGGATGACTCTGCAAGTCATTTCTGCAAACTTTCTGAAGTTTGTGTGAACTTTTTTTTTTCTCTTCTTTTTTTTACATTTCCTGTTACAGTAAAAATTCAGTTCACCAGATTTATCAAGTGAATCCTCAGTAGGCTATCACGTCTCGCCTCTGGCTGTACCCGTAATAGCAACACAGATCGCTTAACACTTGTCGCAGACTGACACTGGTGCCTCCTAAACGGGGGCTGGTGCCTTATATGTTCTTTCTTCGTCTGATCTGAAGAGTTTCTCAGTGGAAGACGATTTTACCTGCCGCCTTAAAATGCTGCCTCTGCCCCCTCTGTTGCTCCTCGTTTTCCCCGCTGCGCTCTTTGTGGCCGCGCAGGGCGCCGGAGACCTCCAGGGTTTCACCTTCCCCGGTGGGAGCGCAGGTTTCGACCCAACAGGTAGGCCTGAATGATGCGTCATGGCAGCAACAGGCAGACTGGATCACATAGGAAATAAGGACAGGATTTCTTCTTATTATTAGGTTTGACAAAGTATTTGCATCGAATCAAATCTGTTGTAGTAGTTAGTAGTGATATTAGTAGTATTAGTGGTACTGGTAGTTTCATTTGCACAAAAATCACAAAAAGTTATTTCATGCTGACTTGTATATATTAAATAAATAAAAAAAAATTTAAATTATCAATATCTTCCATGTAATGTGACGCAGTGACTCTAGATTCATACCTGAATTATTACTAAACAGGCCACACAAGACACAGTTTTCCTTTTAAAATACTCAATAGCTAATAGAAAAAGTGCTAAAATTGAAAATATTGGGGCTTGTCCTATTTGTCCAGGTGTCCAGAAGTCACCACTGCATACAAAAAAAGGATCTTTCGTAGAAATATTAATAAAACAACACAAGAAGTGCTAAAATCCAATATGAAGAGATGTGTCCTATTAGTCCAGTGTTGTAATAATTTCTGCCACTGTTTTGGAGTCACTGGGTCACACAATGTGGGAGCTATTGGAAAAAAATGCCATTATTTATGTTAAAAATGTATGTAAAATAAATCACACATCAGTTTTTTGTAGTCATAATTTTTAGTAATATTGGCAAGTCAGGACATATTGAAATAACATTGTTTTAGTGTCTATTAAAGGAACGATGTGTAGAACCGTACCACCTGCTCCAAACAAATAGGGGGCAGCATTTCACCTCTTGCTCCCATCCTCCTTCTCCCATAATAAACCTTGCAGTGCCTTCTGAAATGTATAGCTATTGCCTCATTTCAGTAAAGGTTTAAAGGCTAAAACCCACCAGGATCGTACCGTTGCAAAATATGTTAGCTGTTAGCTGGGGCAGCATTATGTTGGACTGGACACTACAGTGACTCACTCAGGTACAAAGTAGGTACTGAGGTACAAAGTATTATTATACAAAAGTATGGAAACAAGAAACAGCTCGGTCCCGAGGGAATATCTGTCGAAGATCTAATTAATAACTGCAGTTAAAACACTTAATTTCAGTCTTTGTGAATCTTGCACGTTACCAAAGAAAACCTTTTTTTCTTATTACATTTAATAATATTTAAAAAACCTCTTCTTTCCTAAATTTTGCAGGACTATGTCAAGAACTGTTTTATTTTGACAGTATGACCTCACAACTAGTTGTTCTAAATGCTTTGTGCTCCAGCCCTATTTGCCCACAACTCCAACTTGTGTAAATAGGGTTAAACCCAGTTCACAGGCAGAGGTCCCACAGGGACACCAACAACACACACACACACACACACACACACACACACACACACACATATGCGGAGGGACTTTGCATACACCATTGCTATTTGATACCCATGCAGCTGAGACGTTTCCTCACTGGTGAGAAATGTAGATTTCATCAACAACCACGGGACTGATGTCTTTGCTCTGTACATGGGTATACAGCTCCTGGTGTTAGCAGCCAAACATGGACCACTTTCAAAGATAATTAAGGTTCCAATATTTAAGGATACTGACGATTTCAAGTGAAGCAAGAGATTGTCAAGAATTCGAACTATTTATTACCATGCCAATAATTATCTTGAAAAAAGAATGGCTTACGTCTGTCGTGTATCCATCCATCCATCGCCTATCCTTAAGGGTCTAGGAGGGGCTGGAACCAATCCCAGCTGACACTGGGCTGGTGGCGGGGTACACCCTGGACTGCTCGCCCATCAATGTCATGTATCCAGTGCACACATAAATCACAAAAGCAATAATCACTTCAAGCCATTTTATTCCCTAATGTTCAGCTGGTATTATTTTTTTCTGCAGCTATAGAAACCCTCTCCAAACACACTTGATGCTCATCTAGCAGTAATGAGGCTGATGTCACAGGATCATCTTACACTAACATACTCCTATGATCCTGTACTGACCATGGGAGTGGATTTGTCCCACACGAGGAAAAATACTATTACCTCTGCCATTAATGCCACTATTTTAGGAAAAAGGTTAATGTCAGAAGTAAGAATTCACTCTTCCCGTGGCTCTCCTTACACTGTGAACTAGGAGGTGCTAGTGTTCTTGGAGCTTACTTTAATAGTCGGTTTTACTAGCAGACCTTTGATCTCGAGTCCCTCATTCAGCATGGACAAAAATGGGCTCTGACTCAGTATGACATGTCATCTTCTCCTGTTGAAGTGTTTCCATATCATATTTAAACCTGGAACACACTGTAGGATTTAAAATCTAATTACAACAGTTTTATCCATGACGGCTGATTTTCCAGAATCCTCACTTGCATATGACCAAGTGCATTCGGCACACAGTGTCCTGGAGTTGGGGATTGAACCTCAGATTTGTTGATCAAACCAGTCAAAGCTGTTACGGTGGTAACAAACATTTGTTTTCATGACACTAATCTGGACCATTCATTGATGGGATTCTGTAGTTTGAGCTGATGGGTGCCAGTTCACAGTTACTTAAAAGTGTAGCTGTAAAAGTCTGCTTTGGTACCGATGGTCTATAGGCACTCATACAAATGTGATTATCATATCAGTATTACTTCCATTTACTCCATGTAGTAGCTACTAAATGCATCTTGAGGTGACATTGTTTTGTCGACAAATGTATTATACTGATGCAATTAGTTTATTATCCACATTCCCTCAATGCAGTATATGTACTAGTACTGTCGATAGAAGTTGACACAAAACCCAGAGAGAAGAGGGGGACAAATGAAAGGAACGCTATGCATAAACTGAATGAAATAATGATGATAATGTCATTGCCTTCATGACCCATGTAGACCCCTGCATGGTGGTGACTCCACCATGTATGAGCGAGGCGGATCGCTACAGCCTGGAGGCCCTGCGAGGCATCCATCAGATGATGGATGATGACCAAGATGGAGGGATTGAAGTGGAGGAGAGTGTGGAGGTATAAAACTCATTCTTCAAGACACGTGTACCCCAATTTCTTAGCTGTTGTAAATCCCTGTGCGTGTATGTTCTTGCATGCTAGAGACAGACAGTGTAAAGCAATACAACAACAGGTGTCCTGGCTGGTGGTAGAGTCAAATGCTACTTCAAGGATAGCAACAGTATTACTTTGCTTTTGGCTCAGGGTCAAAATTGGTTTGCACTAATAGAATACTGTAACACTGGTGACCTTCACAGTCATACTCTGAAGTAGAAACTCCTCTTAATGTTTCCCGACTCCAGCTTTTCTTATTCTTCAGCCAGATTGTTATAATCATCACAAACAAACTGACAGACACGCTGCTTGCCTCAGTAGTGTGATGCCCTCTGCAAAAAAACTAAGGAGAGAAGTATTTCAAGTTGTCAGATTTTAGTATTTGGTAAATGCATGACTGTCTTTTGTAAAATAAATAAATAACCATGCAAAAATGAATAAATGTTATTGGTGAAATACATTTGTAAATATGAAAAAAAAAGGTTTTTCATATATCTTCCAAGCACAAAAACTTCTTAATGAGCCAAGCGCAAAACCCATTTCTCATTTAGTCATGTAAACATGTGTGTTTCATCACTGTGGGTTGCTTTGTATGTGTGTGTAAAGTACAGACTATATAAAATAGGCGTAAAAGCATGTTTACTGCATGTGAAAGTGTGTTTGTGATTTCGTGTTTGCTTTTGCATATTTTTTGTGTGCGGGGTAAATCATACCGAGAGTGAACACGTATTTTGTCCTAGGAGTGTGTGAGCCTCTGGTTGTGTGTGACATTGGTAGTAAACCCAGAATTCTAGAATGCCTTGGCCTTCCAGAATGCAGTTTGGGGATACAGTATCCAGGGGCTCGGGTTGCAGTTGCCATAGAGACATCAGGGGAGGGGCTTGAGCTCATCAGAGCACAGCCCCAAGATTCCCTCAGCCATCATCTGAAGCTCCCGTTTACAGCCAAGGACACATTCCAAGATAGCACTAACACACTCACACTCTCTCACACGCATGCACGAACGCACGCACACACACACAAGTGCTGAGGTTTGCAATACACACTCATGCTTCTGCATGCATTCTAAATAAACACAATCTCAAAACAGCCTCTCCTTATTCATAGATTGAAATCCAAGTATATAACACCTACCCAATTTAAACAGTTTTTTTTTAAACTTTCACTTCCCTGCAGTTCATCATTGAAGACATGAAGCAGCAGCAGACCAACAAACACAGCAACCTGCACAGAGAGGACCAGCACATTACAATTGAGGAGCTCTGGAGAGGCTGGAAATCATCTGAAGGTGTGTGTGTCGATTACTCCCCCCCGGTGCACCCATGTCCAAAGAGAATGATGCAAAAGTGCCCTCTCGGATGCCTCTTTGGTAGATAAAACATGATGAAATGCCCTAAAGGGTGGACTAATGTGCAAGAAAATGCGATAAAGTGCCTTTGAAGGTGGCCTTCAAGTCCAGACAACATGATAAAGTGTCCTCTAGGGTGCCCTAAATGCTAGAAAATCAATTGGCCTCAACATGCTTCTAAATGCTTTAATAGTTAATAGTTGCCTGTGTCTTTATTACAGAGGTGTAGAAGTTATAACCTGGATCACATAATAAAACAAGTTTTTATGTTACCCAGGGTTTGGACTCTTTCAGCTTACCAAAAAATGCATCATGACTTTCTGTGCGCTGCATTCAGCTGGTGCCCCTTTTTTTCCCCCCCAGAGAGCCAGAAAGAGTGTACTGTATGTGTTTATGTCCAAAGGTATCCAGCTCTACTTTGTCTCACTTTTTATCTCACTGTGTCTCACTCCTCAGTACACAATTGGACTCAAGATGAAGTGATCCGCTGGTTGAAGGAGTTTGTTGAGTTGCCACAGTATGAGAGGAACTTTAAAGACTTCAAGGTCAATGGTAACACACTCCCAAGGTGAGAATATCATATGACGATGCTACAGTCAACCAAGACTAACTCTCTTGTGTGCTGTTGTCCAGGCTAGTCACTGTAAAAACAAGTCAGTTGTTGTTAAGAGTCATATTGACACACTGAAGTGCCTATGACATCTGCGTGCAGGATTGCAGCTAATGAGCCTTCATTCCTGAGTGGCCATCTGAGAGTTCTGGACCAGAGAGACAAACAGAAGCTCAATATCAAAGCTTTGGATGTCGTCCTGTTTGGACCACCTACACGTAAGAAGAAGTCCTCGCCCTCTTCCCTCTCCCTACTCTTATGTCTATTTAATGTGTCCGTTGTTCTGCCTACTTGCCTCTTTAGTTTGTGTAACTACCAGTTTCCCCAGATTTCTCCAGTATTTGATGCATTTATGATCCATCTATTAATAATCATGACCTTGAATTCCAACATAGGCCCTCCTCATAATTACATGAAGGATCTGCTGCTAATTGTCTCGGTGGTGATGGGAGTTGGAGGCTGCTGGTTTGCCCAGGCCCAGAGCAAAGCCAGTAAAATCCACATCACCAGGATGATGAAAGATTTAGAGAGTCTGCAGAGGGCTGAGCAGAGCCTCATAGATCTGCAGGAACAGTGAGTGTTTAGCAGTCCCTCATTTACTGCACATATACACTGATTTGTTTTGCTTGATTGCACTAAAAACAGTTCCCTTTCTCAGACTGGAGCGAGCCCAGGAAGAAAAACGTAATGTCGCAGAGGAGAAACAGAACCTGGAGGAGAAGATGAGGGATGAGATCATGGGGGCACAGGAGGAGGCTCACCGTCTGCACGAGCTGAGGCAGGGGGCTGTCAGTGAGCTCAGCCGCCTCCGATATGCAGAGGAAGAGCTAGAGCAGGTAGGCACACCGCATACCATACAAGAAGAGGGCATACTTGGCAAATACTGCACCAGACACTTAATATAGTTTGGAAAGTTTAAATGATTTAAAGAAACAGATAACAGCACAAGTTATTCTACATACTGATCTCTAACATTTGACTGATGCCATCCTTTCAGGTCCTTGGAGCACTGAAGCAGGCAGAAAAGGACATGCATGCTAGCTGGACTGCCTCCGAGGCCCTCCAGCAGTGGCTGCAGCTAACGCATGAGGTAGAGGTCCAGTATTACAATGTCAAGAAGCAGAGTGCAGAACTACAACTTGCCATCGCCAAAGAGGAGGTAAAGGATGAAAAAGGGAGACAAAAACATAGCAGTGATATTTTTAGTGTCTGCACGGGATACCCCAAAAAATTAAAAGGCCCTGTTGAGACACATTATTATGAATGTAGTAATTTTTTCTGTTTTCTAACTAGTTACCTACATATGTGTCAACTGACCTGCACCCATACTTCCTTGCAGGCTGAGAAGATTAAGAAGAAGAGGAGTTCTGTGCTCGGGACTCTCCATGTCGCCCACAGCTCCTCTCTTGACCAAGTTGACCAAAAGATCCTGGAGGCAAAGTGAGTGACAACATTTCCTGTGCAGGATTTGCTTGTGTCTGTCACAGTATGTGTAACATACTGGATATCACAAAGGCCCTTGTATGTCTCCCAAAGGAATGCCTTGTCTGAAGTAACTTCCTGCCTACGTGAGCGCCTTCATCGCTGGCAGCAGATTGAGCGCCTCTGTGGCTTCCCCATCATTAGGAATCCTGGCCTAACAGCACTCACTGCCCAGCTCTACTCAGACGCAATTGCCCTTGGTTTGCCCCGAGTGCCCCAACCACCTTGTTCATGCCACAGCTCCGTCCATGGATCTATAGAGGACCTGTTAGAAGAGTCTGCTTCTCCAATCTTACCACAGATTCCAGGTAAGAAACAGAAATGATTAGTTTTTTTTCTTCTTTAGTGTCCACAAATTGTTCAATCGAGCTCAGATCTGGTGACTGCTGGGACCATGGCATGACCAGCTCCAGTATTACTGAGGCCAAATTACAGAAACAGAAATGCTGCAATCAGTGGATTTGCTCTCAGTGCAGAAGTGAATCCACACAAATTTAGTTACACTTTGTTAAACTGTAAAATGAAATTAGTGTGACCAACAAGCCACCTTGACGGAGCCAGAGAGCTGGACATTACAAAATGGAGGAAGCAATAGTGGCTTATTAGCTGAGTTGTATTTATTATTTGTATTTAACCTCCTCTTTCACAGTATTAACTGTTCCACAAAGGAGACACAGTTGGCAGACACTTAAGTACCAAGAGTCAATGATGCTTGAACTTATTATCCTGTGAAGACTTAAGCTAACAATGCTTTACAGAGTACAGAGTGCAAATAGAAAGAAACCTTGAAAACTTACTGTGACTGAATAGGACTAGCATGACAGTGGTTACTATTACAGTTGTTTGCACCAACAAGCCCTGTGAGTAGTCTCTATGGCACCAAGCTACTAGAACCACATGTTTCACAAAGCCTTTATGGTCATAAACTGGGTGCATATATGTATTGTTACCACTACACCACAGTCTGTTATGTGTGGGTTGGTCACCTTTGCTGATTGGTACATCTTTGGCCTTTCTCCAATTCCAGTTCCACCACTGAAGCGCTCTCCTCGAACTCAGGGATCCACCATATGTCGGTCTCGTCGCCCAGGCGTCATCACTCAGACACCAGCCTCCATGATCTCCTCGGACCCGGACCTTCTCATTCCCATCCGAGCCCCATATCCTTGCCTTGATGAGGAGCAGGGGCTCTTCCTGAAAACTCTGAAGAAACAGTACGTCTTCCTGCCCACAACTTTTAGAGGCCAATTTGTTTTTACACACTGCTGATACCAAACTTCTGTGTTTCAGCACCATTTATGTTGATACAGGAATTGATCATTCCTTCCTTCTTTCCATCCTTGTCCCTTCCTTCCCTTTTTATTCCTTTCCTTTCTTTCGCTAATAGAGACTCCCAAGAGATGTTTCCAGATGCAGAATACATGACTTCACCTCCTCTCGGCAAAATGTTCACAAGTTCCACTGTTGACACTTCCTCTCAAAGGCTCTATCAAGATGAGACTGAGTTGCTTTTAGACAGCTCTATTGCAAAGCCTTTGAGTAAAGAAGTAGAAGCTGCTCCGATTGAATCTCCAGTTCGCAAAATTTCTATAGAGGAGCTTGAAGCTTGTGTAGATGCATCCTACAGGAAGTTGGCAAAAGATAAAGTGTTGGATACTTCTTTGGAAACCCCTTCTTTGAAGATGCCCAAAGAGGAGTCTTTGATAGAGGCTACATCAAGGAAGATATCCAGAGACAGGAGTGAAGTTCCCATTAATGCATCAATCAGAAAGGGGTTTTCCAATGAGTTGGATGCAGAATTTGAATTTTCAGTCAGGAGAGCAGAGAAAGAGACAATAGGGGATTTGATAAGTGATTTACCTCGGGACATGAGAAAGATTCTTTGGAATGAATTAGAAGCACCAACAGAGGTGGCACCAAGGAAGATATCAAGAGATATGATGGGAGCTTCAATGGACAGCGCCTCAAGAAAGATAATACGAGATGATGTTGAGCGTCCATTTGACTCGGTATCCAGAAAGAAGCTTGCGAGAGATTCAATGGGAATGTCCCTAGACACAGGTTCTAGAAAGCTTATGTGGAATAAAGGAGAATACCAGCTTGATTCCTCTGCGAGGGCATTAGCAATGGACAAATTGACAGAGACCACCAGAACAAGAAATATATACAGAGATGAGCTGGAGTATTGTGGAGATACTGCGTCCATAAAGATGCTACCCAGAGAGAGGTTCGACACACTTATGGATACCTCATCCTCTACAGAGACGCACGAGTTTATCTTAGAACCAACAAGCAGGAGGATACTGAGAGATGAACTTGATATGTCTGCTGGTTCTCTCAGAAGGAGAATACCAAGAATGCCCAGAGATTACATTGACAGTTCAATAGACACTCCCACAGGAAAAATCTCTTGGGACAGAGTTGACGTTCCAGCGGAAATACCTGAACAATCAATACTGGGGGAAGAGTTGGGGGCATCTGAATTAAGTTCATATCCAGGTCGTATTGGCCAGCCAGACCTTATGGTAACCTCCCACATGCCATGGAAGTCATCATCAGACCTCTTCACTGTTGGCCCGCTGAGCCAGCTTGTGTATGATGGAATCCTTGAGAAGTCCTGCACCGCCATGGCTACGACCCCAACCAGCCTCTCTGCCTCAACACCCAACCTGCCCCACAGCAGGCTGCAAGCAGAGGTGGAGCCACCGAAGGTTTCCATCCCATCTGCTGCATCACCCCGTGAGACTGAGAGTCGCAAGCACAAAGAAAAGAGCAAGAAATCCTTAAAGCTCAAAAATCTTTTTAAAAAGAAAAATGAGTCAACTCCAGAGAAGCTTCAGAGTGGACTTCTCTGACAACAAGCTTAGAATTGTATCTTTTTATCTTTTTGTTAATATTTTATTGAACCAAAAAAACTGAGTCTGAGAACCTCATTGAAGGTATATTTTATTGAACAGACACAAAGTTTAAGAAAGCATAATGTTACCTAAAGCTAGACATTTTAAGAGCCAGTGGTGTCCAGAATAACAGCATGAAAGTATATCGATGTTTCCATTCTGAGTTTGATGTTAAAAGTACTGACGGAATTGCAGTACATTTACGATTGTTATATCTCAAGAAAATACAAGACACATAAGTCACTTGTATGAGATCAATACGAATCTCAGCGCAGAGTTGTTACATTATTTATTTTGTATTTTAAGCTGATTTTATTCGAATATTAAGTCTTATGTAGACATATGGTTAATATACCATATATTATTTTAGATGCGGATTGTTTGAGGCTTTGCCCTTTTGATTGAAAGATTAGATGATGTTGTTCAAACTGACGCTGCTATTCTGTATGACAGAGGCAATGCAATGAATTCAGTTTAAACCTCCAATAAAGACATTGACTGTAGTACATAACAAATACATTCTTTTATGATAGAAATGTAGTCTAAAAAGCGTGATGTGCCAATCCCAGTGCTCGCAGACCATAATCACAAATTACCATCCAACAATAAGGTTTTAGCAACATTTGAATCAGAATCTAATGACAGGAGTGGTTGTGTGATCATCAAATTATCAATCCACACGTACACAGTCCTGATGAAGCAGGTTAGCTGAGTTTAGACTCTTAATAAACAATATTTTTCTTTTAATTTAAATTTTTTTTGCTGCTTATCTAGTCTTGACTATTTATTGTTACTCAGGATTTACTTAGGATTTACTTACTTACTTACTTACTTACTTACTTTCAGGGGCCTTAAATATGTTTGACAGCTATGTACTATGAAAATAAATTCATTCATTTAAAAAATAAATATTTTTAATGCTTTCATATGATATTTTGTGTAGATTACTCAATCATGCTTCATATGTAGAAAAATACAAGGGAAGAGGTGTGTCAGTGTGAAACTGTTGTAGCAAGAGGCCTCTTTTTATCTCTAGAATGATCAAAAGTTCAAATACCATTTTCAATCAACATCAGCACTTTTAAGGTGTGATTCACCTGCAAGACGTTGCTGGAATAGACACAAAATTTAAAAGAAAATAAAAATATTGTTTCCCAGTGCACATGCTGTCATAATTGAAACTACTGACTGCTTTTTATTAATTTTGTGCGCTCTATTATTTACATGCTGGTTTCATGCTCGGTTTTAGCACTGTGGAAGTTTTTTCATGAAGTGCAATGGAGCATAGTTGAAAACTGGTGAACAAGGAACAAACAAATTGTGCACAGGTTTGGAAATGGGTCTGACTTAACATATCCATTACTGACCCGTTTAAAAAAGATTCTGTCTTGATCCTGATCTTGTGGATCGGCCTGGGACAACCCAAGTTTTATTGAAAATGTTCTGCTTTGATTTGCCAAATGCTCATCAACTGTTGGCTTACAAGCCGTCTTTTGTAAAAAAATGTTTGCATTTCAATGCACATTTTGAATGCTTGAATTGTTGATGTTTATGGAGGATTTATGTGTCTTTTATTGTTTACAGGTCTAAAGTCAGTACCACGAGTTGTCTATTTTGATTAAAATAATTCAGAAATGTAGCTTTTAATTGATTTAAAATTTGCTTACTGGAATAAGTTTTTACATGCAATTAATTTCTTTATTTCAGGTTTACTATAAGAAACATATGAATACAATGTTTTCCCTTGTCTTAGACAAGGCCGGGCACTGCATTGTAATATGAATGTAAGATTTTAATAGGCTGTTGTTATCTGATGATTTATTAACAACTGATGCTAGAGGAAATTAACAAGTGGTGAAATTAGTTAATTAAATATTATGTATTGTTCTACAATAAAGTACCTAAACGTTGCCACCACAAAAACCCTCTCAATTCATTGTGAAAAGAAATGTGAAATGTTAAATTGCAACATACAAAATGAATATAGTGCTGGTGTATTAGGAGTTGTCCCATAAAGAAAACATGTTTCTTCATAATTCTTCCTACACTGCAAAATGAAATGAAATGTCAGCATAATAAAATACATTAGAATTACCATAAAACACTTAGCCAGACACTGACAGAAAATTGAATATTCTTAGAGGGAACAAGTATTGCTTTTAACGTCCAGTGGTAGAAAGGGAGACTGGTATCTAATTACAATGTGACACACTCAAACAAGCTAATATATTGAATATTTAATCCCAGCAGCCGCTCTCAATCTTTCCTCTTGAGCGTTACAGTCCAATCTGAAGTTTCAGCTGAATAGAGCCGGCACTCTCAGTAATTTGGAAACTTGATGGGTGATGTTCTTACATTAGAAAAGAACAACTGATTTAGTCCCAGTGAGTAATCTATAAGCAGAATTGATGCAATCTTAAAATCAGACATTTTATTATTTGAAATAATATAAGCAGTTGTTGTTAAAGTTAATCAATAACATATCTCACTTTGTTTAACATCTGAAAAAGATGAAAATGAACTGTTAACTTTATACTTTTTGAATCCAGCCAGTTTCATGATGAGTGATGACTATTTATAAAGCATATCTCATTCAAGCCCTGTGCATACTGGTGTCTTTGTCCTTCCTTGTCAATGAGTAACATACATAGCGCCTCTAGTGCACTACTCAGAGACAGTTGCATTGGTGCTGTTTTACATTTACAACAATAAAACTTCAATAAAATTAAACAAAATGTTGATGAAATCATGGAAGGTCGAGAGGTTCTTTAGTTTTTGTTATATAATTCCCTCTTCTTGTCCCTCTAAAAGTGTCTTTTCTCTGGGGGCTTTTCTGACGAACTTAATGTTCTTCATCTGCACAATGAATGGAGCATTATTACACCAGCTTTTTTTTTTTCTCAAAAGGTACATGCTATCTGACTGAAATGATGAAGCAAAATCAAGAAGAAGAAGAAGGAGGAGAAAACAGTTACGGCTGGAGTGGACTACATCATCCAAGATACAACAGGTACCACATGGCATGGACTGCAGTCTGGGTAAGAAACATAGTGTGGATCAGATCTTTGAAATATTTTTTTTCAGTCTGTCTTTGGGTTTTTTTCTGCAGTGAGTAAAAAGCTCTAAATGTTTGTGGTCTAGCTCAATATATTAACATTGTCAAAGTACCTAAATAAACAAAAAAATAATTATATTACATTATTTTCATTTTCTTCCCTTCATCACAGTTATGAAAGTTATTACATTATTCTTGTTGTGTGAATACACAGCCAAAGAAATACAGAAATCATTTTTTGCCTGGTCAGAGATAATAATTAAGTTAAGTTCTAGCAAACAGTATGTAGAAAAAAGTAGAAAAGTAGAAAAAAAAATCACACCATATAACGTAATTCAGACACCAAAGCACTTCTGGTGGGCTTTTTGGTTTGGTTTTAACTCATCATTTCCACTAGAGGTCAGGAGAGTGGCTGCAACAGTTTTCCCAGTGAACTGGTCTAGTTTTAGGACTCTTATGTTGTGTTGGAATCAATCTGTTTTTAAAAATAACAGATGGTCTATGCTCTAAACATCTAAGATACGTTTTTTACTGATTAACAGTAAAACCTTCCAGCCACCAAAATCTTCAGCAGGCCGCTAATCTGCAGCTTCAATCTGTCTGCGTGTTGAGCTCTGCAGTCGTGTGAGGGGCTGTTTGTCCCTGAGGGTTTCCTGTAAAGTTGAACTACATGCTGTGTGTTTGTGTTGTAACTTCTTGGAAACAGACTGGCATGTATGGTCAAAGCATGAACTGACGATAAGCAAAATGACTGCATGAAAGAAAAAAACAAAATAGATGAACACCAACAGAATGGACAGTAAATTCACAGTGAATCGCAGTGACAAGTTATCTGATGCCTGCTGTCAGATTTGAGCAGCAGTGAGTAACTCATTCACCTGCATCGTTCTTTGCAGTGTTGGCTGTGAGAGAAAACTGCCCTGTTTCTTAATAAAAATGTTACCATTGAGCAGGATGGTCTAAATATTTGGGAGGAAGTAAAAACCACAATCAGAGAGCATCTTGACATAAGTGTTTTCTTTCATGGTCCCAAATAAATTCTATTAAAATAACAGCCTTAACGATATCACATTACAACAATTCTAAATTAAGATTAAATGTTTATATTGTACTACATTATATTATTCTATATTATGCTATTTCCTAAATCAATATTTAATTTGTACTGTATAAATCAACAGTAAAGCAAGAGGAAATGCCAACTTAAACCATTGATCTGGATGCAAACTCTAGTCTTTCATTCTAATTGGTTTATGTTGAATAAAACAAATGTGCTCTCTCTGTCCATCCTCTGCCTTTTGGTGTGTTTGTGCATCCTTAACCTCCTCCTTAATACATGTCTTCATTCTGAGAGGCAATTTGACATTTGTCATTTTGAATTACAATACCAGTTTCCCAATTCTGACCGTTCATTACCTGATTCTGTCTTGATTTCATCTCTGGTGTTGGGTCCTAAATGGAGAATTTGAGGTTCTTCATCTGCAAAAATGAATACAGCATCATTCCAGAGAAGACCCCCACTGCACACAGTATCTTTGTAAATATGGTGATCCAAACTAACAGCTGCCCTTAAATGTAAAGAATAATTCATTTAACACAATTTGACTTGAGATAACGGTAGGTACCTGTGTTCTGGCAGAAGTAATAAAGAGAGAGAACAGCGAAGGTTGGAGCAAACGCCACCATCCAGGACACAACAAAAACAGAGCTTGAGTCGCTGGAGTGAGAACATGAGGTGGAATCTGGAAACATAAAAAACATATGTGGATTACATTTTTCTATTTTTTATTTTTTTTTGCCTCTGGCTTTTTTTTTTCCTGAATTCAGGAAAACATTTAAAATCTTTCTATGAAAAAAAAAGATGCAAATAAAATGCTTAACATTCATCTTGTTACTCACTGATCTTTCCAGCTTAGAGCGATTTTCAATTCAATTTAATATAAAAATTGTCAGTATCTCCATAACCAAAATGTAACACATTGGTGATTGATTTTATGCCAGCAAGGTTATAATAATTCTGGAACATTTTTATTCCATGTGTGAAGCTGTTTTCGGTTTCTCAAATGCAGAAATTTCCAGAAACAAAGGATGCATAAGAGGATCAATGTGAAAAACACACACTTCTAATGTCATGTATTTAAATTTCACATTAGTAGTTCAGTACAACATTACAATATGTTCATCCTAATATGGCCCACACTATATATATACCAGGTGATAATTTGCATTCACGGTAGAGAGTGATGTTGTCTCCTCGTGTGACTGTCAGTGTCCAACACTGATCCAGAAATCCAAGTAACAACTCCTAGAATACCAACACAGTAAAAGCAGATTCAAATACACACAGCGTTACAGGATTGCACATTGCAGCAGGCATTTTATTTTGTGGCAGTTTTCTATTAATGTAATGCTATGTGATAGTTTGGGCATTGATTGTTTTATTGTATACCTGTTTCAATATCCATTGAAAATCATATGAACGTCACATAATATTGCTTGATGATGCATTATTACCTGATTGGTGATGATGACTTTGTCACTAGTCACAACTAAGACAGACTGTTTTGCTTTTGCTTGCTCAAGAGTTGTACTTTCTTTGGATTCTCTCTGTTCAGGCAACAATTTCAAAAATCAGATTTCTTGTGCTTTCCTCTAGGAATCTTCTGGCTTTGTCCTTTTGTTGCACCAGGGATCTTGATTTTCTCAAACGGAAGCAATACTGACAGGTTTATTTAGTCATAATATTAGATATAAAAGATGCAGTATTTAGAAGCAACATAGCAGGGTATTATTAAATTTGACAGCTTGGAGTCCAAACTTATCTTGCAGACTTTTTGGGTTATTACTTATCACACCCACTAGAGGTCAGGAGAGTTTTAACTGGAGCCAATATGTTCAACTGTTGAGAGCTTACACCATTGCCATCTCTCCACCCTCCTCTTTTTGCCCCAAAAGTTCAGTTGTCTTGAATGTCTCTGAAAGAAGTTGCTAAAAGCAGTTGATCTATGATTTAGTGAGGAGAAACAAGCAAAAATATTGACTTCAAGCTATTAAATGCCCACAAGATATTTGTGATTCAGACAAAAAGATGCAGACGAATGGTGTGTCTTTAATATACCACCACCTTTATACTGGCTCACTCCACGCTCTGATACTATGAGGTAGGACCTGGGGCACAGTGAACCCTCCCAAAACCATCTAAACCCAACACAGAAATATGATTATATGTGGGTATCCTGTGAACCTTACTGATCACATGGGCTACATGATTTGGGTAATATTAACTTTACTGTAACTGCATCATGTCTTCTTGTAAACTCATCACAAATATATAATAAAAAAGACAAAAAGAACTGAAGACATAAAATGAAAAACGCACATTTCCAAAGCTCTGAAAAGCATTAATTTTTTTGTTTGAGGCCATTGTTATGCACTGTGGCTGACTAAGTATGGACAATCAATTCACAGTCACAGTCAAATCACAATAGCATGACAGCTGATGCCTGCTGACTTATTTGATTCAGCAGTGGATAAGATAGCCTGTTCCTCTCCATCATTCATTGTTGGCTGTGATGGAAAGCTTCTATTAAATGCTAATGGTCAATAAAGGCATGATGTGTTTGTCTAAACATGCTGTGGGTTTTTCTGATGCTGTTAACCAGGAAGTGAATACCCTATCTGACAGGAAATATTAACCTCTGCATGTCAACTGCGTGCCTGCAAAATAAAATTCATGGACAGTAATAAGTGGCACACTGCTGACTGGTTACTTATAAATAAAAATCATGGACAGCTGCTATTTTATAAATGATCATAGACTACAGCCTGTATCTAAATCATGCATATTCTGTAATGAAACTAGCACAATGTAATACATAACATATCATTTTTCCTATTTCATTTTTTTGTAGAGTATAATTTAACAGGAGCTGCAAATGGAAAGTTGCTAGTTGCTAAATCTTGTACAAAGCATCTCATCTCATCCATGTGATATCCATGTGTTTGTCTCTTTGGTCACTGAAGCACTAAGGTAACAAGATATCATAAGGCAACATTGCCTTACAGTAAGTAAGTTCTCTGACAAAATGAACCATGAGACAGTGAGAATAATGTGCAGCCCATCCATGTGTGATGATGAAGAGGTTGAAAGAGAGCAACCAAAGAGCCCTTACTAAGAAATGTCAAATAACCTCTGCATGTAAAATGTGCATGTTAATTAACCAGTCAAGTGCAACATCTTCATCTGTGGTTGTTTTCTACCAGTGTGATGCTGCGTGATGGTCTGGGCGCTGATGTGAAGTTGGAATAAGATTTCTTCAGAAATCCAGAGCCTCCACCTGAGATGTTAGAGCTGACACTTATTGCCTGGAGACTTTTGGTTATGTCTGTTATATGGCAAATGTTGGCTTCACATTATATTTTGTGTTGCCATTACGTACATGGTTATTTGGATGCATATAAGCCAGAAATGGACAGTCTTCCAATTAGTTTCAATGCAATCTATGGAAGCAGACTGGGAAAATAAGAGTTATGAAGAAGGAAATTACCTTCTAGAGAAACCAAGTAGCAACTATTTTCTACCAAAAAAACACATTAAGATTGATCTGTTGAGAAATGTCTTGATGAAAACTTTGACTGTTTTTCTTGACTCACATTTTGAACTTTGTGATGTTGTTAACAGATGACAACTATTAGAAATACATTGTACCCTTGTCTGCTCTTACACAGAGTCTGACAGCACATATCACCTCAGGGGATATGAGGAGGTGAGATAACAGGGAAAAAAAATGTCTGAAAGCTCGATGGCCAAAGCCACATAAACATACTATAATACCATCGATGCAGCCTGTTCCTGTATGCATACTTGCATGTCTTGGGTGTAATTTGGAGGGAAACCACTGACTTTCTGCTGTTCTATAACAGCTATCTCCTTACCACACAGACACAATGTTCTGTGAAACACAAAGGTTTGCTTTGTCTGAATGAGAACAAAACATGTCTCAGATGAACAAAAGGTGGTTTTGTTTTTGTCTGGTTAAGAGCAGGTATTTCACACTGTGGCATAATAATTAATCTGTCTCTCGGCCAGTCCGCTGCCACAGTTTGACATGATATGACACTTTCTAGATAACATTGACAAGAACATATGTCTCTGAGGTTTAATTATCATCAATTAATGTATCATTTTCAAAAATTCAAGCAAATATGTCTTGAACCTTCGAGCGTCATGTTGTGACTGGCTAGTTCAAAGGAACGTTTTCTTCGATGGTTGTTTTCTATTGTGGTAATGCTACAGAATGTGATATTCTGGGCATCATGTAGAGTAAATACTACACTTGGTGATTAGATCATACCCACTATGCTTCAAGCTGCCCCTGAAGCGTCTTTGACAAGAGCCATATAATACCTGGAGTATTTTGTTGCACAGTGAGTTCTGTGCAGGCTTTTTTACAGGTAGCTGAACTGTGGCCAAGACTCACTAAGGTAAACACCATACAAAAACAAATTCTTTTTTTAGAGGCACACTGAGAAACTTTGATATAGTTACAGAATGATTTCAGATGTAAACAAGGTTATCAAGAAATTTTCACTTGTTATATCTCATACTAACTTTACCTGTACACAATAAAATACATAATAAAACATTCTCCAACAAGTCCAATTGCCTTTGAATTAGCACCTCTAGAAATCCCATGAGGTGAATGACTGAGAATCTTCCTAGAAATATCTGATAATATTAATTGCTGAACTAACTTTAGTGAAACGAATGATGTAATCTCTGGTTTAAGAGTCCCTTTAATCCTCTAATCTGCTGTGTGAAAGATTTCGTCAGGGTTTTTTGCATAATTAGGATGCGTTTATGGTGGCTCCCTGACTTGAATTGGTGTAAAACTATAATTTACCGCAGTGCATGACTTCTGTGAGCGAGAGAAGGTGCAGAAATTGAAAGACGGCTGTAGTAGGAGACACATGGAAACATGGCAGCCAACAGACATTTCCTGTGGTCAACATTTTGTCGAACAAAAGCACAGGTGTTATTTGTTAATGATGATTAATGATGACTCAATTACTGTACATTCAGGCGAGCCGGTGAGCTATGCCAACGAGACAGCGTGCTCAGTGGAAGGGGCCCACTCCTGGAACACCAAATGCAATGAAGCCATGATAAATATTAGCCACTCTTTTGTCTGAGAATTAGAAGTATGTGGCATGAAAATGGTATACGAGCCTGGCCTCTGGTGTCAGCTTTAGGCTCCTTATGGAAAGCTGTAGACAAGATTTAAACATTGTTACATTATAACACCTAACATCTGACAACAACTTAAAAGCTCTGTATAACAAAAGCAGCTAAAGAGAACAGACACAGAAGATATTCTGTTCACCAAAGTAATGCAATAAAGTGAAGAAAGAAGGACTGAAAAGATAAAAGTGACAAATGCAACAGGACCTATTTTCTCTGGATAAAACATGAAGTTGTATCAATAATGTGCAGATGCCATTTGAATCCAGGTGCCAGCAGCCATTGTGACAATTTGCATCTAGGTACCAGAGATACCACACCATTCCATAGAATACCATAAATTACCATACATTACCATAGAATACCATAGATTACCACACATTACCATAGAACACCGCAGAATACCATAGATTACCGTACAACACCAAACATTACCGTAGATTACTGTAACATGCCATGGTATACCATAGAATACCATATAATACCATATAATACTGTACCACACCCATGGGAGATTGTTATAGTTAAAAGTGGGGGTGTATGATTAGTGACAGACAAGGGGAGGTGTAGCAGGTAATTTTTCATCTAATTCATACCTGAAAATGCCATTTCCCACAACACAGAGCCTTCAACAATGACCAATAAAGCTGCTCTTTCCTTATAAAGCTCAACTTATATTGCACACGAGCATGCACATGCACACATATAAGGTGTGACCACCATTGCTCTTTGATAAATTAAATATGGTTTGTTTCTGCCTTTGCTTTGAGGAAGAGCATTACAGCAATGTGTTACACTGTTTTTCCCTTCAGATGTCCACAGGCAGTCTGTTGCCACAGTTTGATACACTGTGAGACTTTCTAGATCTCCATGACAATATCATCCGGTTTGTGAGGTTGGTTATCATCAATCACTTTTGAAATTCATGTGTGTTCAAAGGGGAAGTTATCTCATGCCCAGACTGCTGTTGTACTCATATAGTTTCATCTCAGCAATGCATCAAACGACTGGATGTGAAAGTAGTCACTTGTATGAACGCACCCACAGAGAATTAATGCCTAACTCCCTCAGTTTCCCTTAGCTGTACGGACCTTTCTGGAATCTTTCACCTCACTGTTTTGGTTGTGAGGTGTTACTATTTTGATTCATTGTCACTGCTCTAATCAGCATCATGCTCAGGAGTTGGTAGACCAGACCAGACCAGAGAAAGGGAACAACTCACGCTTTCTATGTGAACTCGTTTGATGTGATGTGTGATATGTCTGTGTGTGTGCGTGTGTGTGTGTGTGTCTCAATTTCCCCTGATAAACAATGTAAACAGTGATGCTGTGCATGAGCATGTTCATCAGGTCATTAATCGGCAGCTCCAGTGTGTCTGCCTGCTGAGCTCTGCAGTCATATGAGGGGCTGTTTGTCACTGTGGGTTTCCTGGAGCCATACTGATCACATAGGTTAGCCTTATTGTCAACTCTTTATCATCCTGGAACATCTTTGAAATAAGGCGGTGGGGGCAGTCTGTAATAAATAATATAAAGATGAAATTATATTTGTTTGGGATATGTCCAAGGGACACATTCATTATTTTGACTTTTATTCTGATGATAAAGGGTATATGGGCTGATGGCTAAGACAAGATAAAAACAGAAATTGCTTGAACGTGGCTATTGTGTACAGACGAGTAGTCAGCATAACCATTATGAAGTTGTGAAATGAAGATCAGTTTCAATCAAAAAATTAAACATGAAGCAAATTTGAATCAACAACAAATATATTTTCTGCTTCAAGGCCTGTGCATAGCTGATTATTTATAATGTGCGATGGAGCTCACTGAGATCTGTTGAGCTTTCTGATATCTCATCACAGCACTTCCTACAGAATCTGCTGTAAGTTCTGTGAGGGCCTTCCATCAGCAAATGTGCCGTTGCTTGAAACAAATTACGTTGTGTTGATCAGTGGACGCAGGGTGACTCTTAACTTGACACCATGTGTCAAAGCAAAAGAGGTGAATAGAAATGCTGAATAATGTTTTAGTTGGCTTGTAAATTGTTGCTCATCTTTGCAGTGGGGACCTAAATGATGGAGTGACGAATGAATACCACTTCTCATTCATTCATTATGACATCATAGAAGAATGGACGAGTTAACAGGTGCTGGAGTCAGAGCTCTGAACTCTCTTCTTCTAAAATGTATCTCAGCCAACATTTTGACCTGTCTTTGTATGACAAACACAGGTTATTATAATGTTTTAATTATTTATTAATGTTAGTGACGGCTCCATTATATTGAACTGTGCCAGTAAGCAATGCCAGTGAGTCAGCCTGCACAACACTAAGGTTCTGCCACAAATGGATTACAGCTATTAATAATGTATTTGGTTAAAGTATAAACATATTTTAGTGTGAGGACTTATATGCGTGTGAGGATTTATTTGAGAGCGCAGTTTTGGCTCAGAGGTAGAGCGGGTCGACCATCAACCGGACGATCGGTGACATTGATCCCGGCTCCTCCAAGTCCACATGTTGAAGTGTCCTTGGGCAAGACACTGAAGCCCAACTTACTCCATAACTTCAGAAAATGAAAGTATGAAAGAATAGTCTCCTCCAACGTAGATTCCTCCTGTATGAATGATGTGTGAATGGGTGAATGAGGATGTCATGTAAAAAGGTCTAGAAAAGCGCATGCAAATACAGACCATTTACCATTAACCATGTGTCTGACCAGTCAAAATGTTCACCACCACTGATATAAGTAGCTAAAGATTGAGAAACGTTCTCCCTGGTAATTGCCTGATCATGTCTTTGAACACATTGGAGTCTGGATCAAACACAAAGTTCTGCACAGTGAGTCCATTTCATTTGTTTGAGTTTGCTTGTAGTAATCCTGCTGAAAGAGGTGGCAAACACAAATAAGGGAGATGAAGGAAGACAGAACAGTCAACATCATCATCCTGGACACAGCCACTAAAACCACCAGAATCAAATCTGTAGATAGGATTCGATCTTTGAAATCTTGGAAAAAATCTAAGCATAGCTTCATACAAAACTTTACAATTCTCCTTAGTATGTTGCACCCTACAGGAAGCAGGACTGTCATCTGTCACCAGTCTGCCAGTCTGTCATCAGCACAGGTATGCAAAGTGAAAAAACCCAAATCCATCCACCCCCCCGGATCCATCCTGCCTTTGCTTCCAGCTTAAAATCCTGCTTCCATTATCCAGGTCAGACTGTTGACACAGTTTGGCATGCTATGACACCGTCAAGTCGTCACCTACATCATCATTGAAGTAAACCGGATATGATGGCCACATTAGGGGGTCATGTATATTGTTTCTGTTGTAATGAACCTAAGCATTGCAAACACACGCTCTTCTCTGTGGAGGCACAGATTGTTTTGTTGCTGCTTGAATAACAAATGTGGGCCTTGTGGTCTCTCTTTGTTGAAATTTCAATATCCAATCTCTACGACAAAACACAGTAATCACACTTCTTGTGCATTGTGAATACAGCCAGTGACCTCCAGAATATTTTGGGCCAGGCTGTATCTTTCTGCCACCAGGGATTTGGTTTTTCTAACACTGCATGGCATACCGGTCAGATCCAATACAGTATGGTATTTTGTTTTGTTATAACAGAATGCAGCAGTGTGAGAAAACTTAGAATTACGATTTAGCACCGTGTCATTTAGTTTGAACAGCTTCGAGTCACTGGTCTCCTTGAGGTGTTTTTGGTTCACTTACTTAACATTTCCACTAGAGGTCAGGAGTTTTTCACCTGGAGCTGGTTTGACTGCCTGTTCAGCGATAACACCATTATCGTCTCTTCACCCTTCTCCGTTTTTCCCTCGTAGTGTTTTCCAATACTCCAATCCATGTGGCAAGTTATTGTAAATTGTATACGACTATGTGTATATGGGTAAAAAAAAAAAATCAAATATGAGTACAAGTCTAAATAAATATTCATTTCGTTTCATAAGCAATCATCCAAATGTCACAAAGTGTTTGTTATCTAGATATAAGGCTGCAGGCAAACAGCATATTTTGAATGCAACCTCACTGACCGTGGTATGTCTGCATCTGTCTGCCAATAAATCACACAAAGTGCAAGCAGAGTAGAAGATTTAATCTCACAAGGTTAGGATGTGGTCACTGATGTGTCATAGATTCAGAGATAAACTGTGCATCTAAATGTAGCTGAGGTGGCTGCAGAGTTGCAGGATTCTAGCAGCAAAGGGTTTGGCTAAACAGTGGTGACATATGCTTTAACCATACCTGACCAAACAGCTGACCACTTTTTCCAATGGCGAGTCCATCCATCCATCCATTTTCTATACCGCTTATCCGTCAGGGTCACGGGGGGAACTGGAGCCTATCCCAGCTGACTTCGGGCGAGAGGCGGGGTACACCATGGACTGGTCGCCAGCCAACCGCAGGGCCACATACAGAGACAGAGACAGACAGACAACCTTTCACTCTCACACTCACACCTACGGGCAATTTAGAGTTACCAATTAACCTAATGTGCATGTCTTTGGATTGTGGGAGGAAGCCGGAGTACCCGGAGAGAACCCACGCTAGCATGGGGAGAACATGCAAACTCCACACAGAAACACCCCGGGTTCAAACCGGGATTCGAATCCGGGACCTTCTTGCTGTGAGGCAACAGTGCTAACCACAGCACCACCATGCTGCCCAATGGCGAGTCGAACCATGTCAATAATTTGTAGCAACTTTTTTTTTGCTGAAATAAAATAGGAAAAAAACTTTCCACCACCACCTTCAGCAGACCACTAACCTGCAGCTCCGGTCTGTCTGCGTGTCGTATGAGGGGCTGTTGGTCACTGTGAGTTTCCTGTTAGCCTTACTGAACGCACCTGGAATTGCCCACTCTATGGGTGAGGGGTATATGGCCTGGTGGCTAACCTGAAATAAAAACAGGAAATTGCCTGAAAACAGCTTTCGTGTCTTGTTACAGAGATGCAATCATCACTACCATTATGAAATGTTACAGATCGATTTCAATCAAAAATGTGAACCTGGAGCTGAATTGCAATCAACAACAGGTTTTCCATCTCAAGAACAGTGTGTACATCGGATATTTCTCTTAAATGTTATTTAAGTGGTGGAGAGACACAAAACACACATCTACTGTGTGAAGACTGAAATAATGAAAGAAGGAATTCAGTCACTGAAAATATATTTTCATGAATGAATTCAACATTAACGATCTGAAACAATCAAAAACAGCTGGAGTGGAAGTTAAATTAACTGGGAAACATGATTTTACAAATCATGTAAAATGTACCTGTGTGTGCAGTTGATTAGCCTGTATAGGTGAAACTTAACTATTCACAACTGCATCACAATGGCAAATTATTATTATTGTGTGACTTTGGTGTTTTATAGGGTTAATTCGGATCCAACTCAGTATTTGTGCAACACACAATAACAAAAACAAACAGCGGGAGTGTTCTGTGTTTTTTTCAGTGGGGTCTGGAGTCTGGTGGCCTTTAAGAGAGCGATGTAAGAGCTGTTTCTGGTTGAACAAAAACGATCTTACAGATGATCCTTTCTGTAATGTTTTCAGACAATTTGAATAACATTCTGAGCCTGTCAGTGGTAATAACAAGCACTTGATCAGGTACAGTTGCCCCAAGGGATTATATTGCAACCATTGCAGCCCATTCTGCGGCTTTCAGCTGAGGCGGTCTACTGGAACACATTTTGTACCTTCTATTCATTTTGAATCCAAAATATGTAAAAATAAATAAATAAAATAAAAAATAGGGCCCAGGTTTGGCCCTATTCACACATAAAAATCATCCATCCACAAGATGTTTATTTAGATATAAGAATGCAAAGATTTATATCTTTATCACCACCTCAGTAACACTGGCACCTGTGTATGAAACCACACTGTATGGCCACAGTGTACACATGGCATTTAAAGAGCACAGATGGTGTCAGAAACTGCAGTATCCAAAATGTAGCTGTGTTGGTAAATTCTGAGTTTGCTTTGCTTTAACACTACTCAGCAGTCAGTGAAGATTTATACCATGTGAGAAAAGTATTTTTGTGTGAACTGTGAACAATGAAGCTGTGCATTAACCTGCAGCCTCAGTCTGCCAGCATGTTAAGCTCTGCAGCTGAGGGGCTGTTTGTCACTGTGGGTTTCCTGTGAGCCTGATTTAGTGATGTCGTCTGTATTGTTTTGTAACTTCTTGGAAATTTTGTGGCAGGGCTGACTTTAATAAATGAGCTAAGTAAGAAAGTAGCTAAGTAAGAAGTACTCATCCGATGTGTCCTGAAAGGAAAACTATGACTTTGAGTTTTACTCTCTGTAGCGAAAACAGCCCCAACATAACAAATACTTGGAGTTGTAACAAACTCTACTGGTGAAGATAAAAACAGGAAATTGCCTGCAAACAGCTATCGTGTCTTGTCACAGACAAGCAGCCATCGCTGCCATTACGAAATGTTACAGATCGATTTCAATCAAACAAAGTGAAACTGAGGCTGAATTGTAATTAACAACAATAAACACATTTTCTATCAAGAGGTTTTTTTATCTATATAATTATTTTACAGCTCATCAATTTGTAATCTGTCATTTAAGAGGTGTACGGTAATAAGATACACAAGATACATATATTCTGTAAAGAAAGAAAGAATTCATATAAACTGTGGTTCCAGTTCCACTAACAATGTAGACAGAACAGTGAAAGTGGAAGAATTAGCAAGATTGTAAGTACTGTACAAAGGAGAAGTTACAAATTACATCCTGATTTTTCTAATGAAAAGAACAAAACTCTTTTCAACATCAAATATGTTTATCCTCAGAGCAGCGTTGACACTAAAGGAAAATTTAGCATCAAAAGAGCAAGCCAAAAGAAATGATTTGCTCAGCTAAATGGGGACAATTCATGACAAAATAGACTGTATGTATCCTTGAAAATGAATCATGTAGTTCATGATTAATCACCAATATACAATGTATTTTGCATGTTCTTTTGTTTTAGGCCTTCTACACCCCAGCTTCTTTGGTCTCTGTGACGCCTGACGGATTTGCAGTGCAGCATAACATACATCTTCTTTCTAGAATTTGACATTTGTATTTCAGTATCATAATCATGTAGTGATATAATGCCATGATTTATCACTCCTTCATTCTACTTTTACACTTACCTGATTGAGTCTTGTTTGACCTCTGGTGTCAGTCGTTTGCTGATCAACTTGAGGTTCTTCAGTTGCAAAAATAAATACAGCATCACTACAGCGCGGTACACCCGCTCGCTCAATAAATTAAAAGAGGAGACTATTTAAGTCAAGGTTTCTTCACAAATTAAATGAATTTTGTACATTAATTATTAAGGTTGTTTTTAAAATCAACACAGCTTAAAAAATTTGCTTCATGTAACTCTGATCTAACAAAGATGTCAAAATGAAAATATGTTTTTCATATTTCTGAACAAAGTTTTGCGTTCACATGGACAGAGGTGCATTAGTTGTTCATGACCCCAGGAACAGAGATACCCAGATATTTCCATCAATAAATTCACTGTTAGATTTAGATTAAATTCAGAGGAGTTTGTGATGAACTAAAGTTTTCACTTAGCAGAAAAAAGATTATACTCCATTGCCATTATTATTTGCCCTGCCAAGATCCATGCTTTGTGTTTTTCATACAGCATTGACCCTGCATTTTTTTCAACTTTGGCCCCATTTCAGAAATATCCATTCTAATTTGAATGCGGTCTCTGGTTTATTAGATTGTCAACTCATGCCAGCAATAAGTGCAATGTGCAACCGTTAACCCTGTTTGAGCCTGTTCTCTCAGAACTCACTATGCATAAAAATACATATCAAAAGAATACTGGGTGCACAACTTAAAACACTTCAGCCACGTGAGGTCCCAAATGTGGGAAGAATTATTTGTAAAAACTATTATGCACTATTTCAGTCCAGATTGGAGGTTGTTGATACACAGAATTTTCACATACAGTAGGCCTATATATTGTATGTGCACTGGTGTAGCTGTGATCACAAATAAACATCCAATCCATCCACTTTTTACTTTCCTAATTATCATTTAGTCAAATTATGTTACTGAAACCAGTCGATGTAGATAGATATTTCAGGCACAGAGACAGTTCAGACCAGCATACTTACTGAATATGATCCTTGTTGTGACATTGCCAAAACATTGCCTGAGAAAAACTCAGATGATTGGGGTTAGCAATGTCCCTAAACAACATGGTTTTTGATTTAAGGACAAGAGAAGGCTGGTTCTCATGAGAGCAGTTTCTGTAACACACTATATATACTCCAGGTGGTAATTTGCAGTCACAGTAGAGAGTGATGTAGTCTCCCCGTCTGACTGTCAACTTCAACACTGATCCAGAAATCCAATCATGACTGCAAGAAATAACTCCTGGAATACAAACACAATTGTAAAAAGAAGATTGAAATGTGCACAGTGTTACAGAATTGCACATTACAGCAGCTGTAGGTTTCTGTTCAACAATTGTAATGAAATCATCCAAATTTGTTATCATAAGATTTACCCAAGAGAGCGACCAGAAAAACATGCAGCCCGTCCACGTGTGATGATGGCAGAGAGTTAAAAGAAACAGGTCTAGTGTAGGCAGTGACTGAAGGTGTTACAGTTTAAGCACATGGTGGAGTTTAGCCTGGTAATACTTGCTGTAGTGCCTTTGTGGGCCGTACAGTATATTTGGTCAGAGTTATAGACATGGAGATTCCAGTGGTTACGTACCACAAGTTGAAAATCCTTGAAGTAAGCAAGATGATGCTTAAAATAGAATACATGTTTGTACAGTGTAGAGTAGCGTATTTGCTTTAGAATCTGACAGACGACTTATAATACAGGCCAATGTTGTTAGACTGCAACATGACAGACTGACTGCAATTGTAATGTATTTAGTTTGGTTAAGTTACACTAACCTGTTGGCCGTTGCAAAAGGTTAGACTAGAATTGTAACTGCCCGATTGCCCTCCCTGGTGCCCCCATGTTGTGCAGAAGTGCTCTCTTGGATGCTCCTTTGGTAGATAAAACAAAATAAAGTGTCCAAGAAAAGGTGTTAAAGTACGCTCCAGGGTGGCCCTCCAGTGGCAAAAGGTGTTGCAGTGTACTAAAAGGTGCCTTTAAAGAGACAAACCGCGATGCAGTGCCATATAGGCTGCCCTACATGCTAGAAAATTAGTTTTACTCTATAGCACCCAAGAGTGTAGTCGTTTCCTGAAAATGTAATAATACCTGAAAATGAAATGAAAATTGCATGTAACTTGATTGAAAATGTAATAAAACACAACATATGTATTAACTTGACCAACTAGAAAAGTGAACTTGGAGTGCAGATCTCTATCAGGGATCTCTGCTACCATCACCCTCAGCTAAACTCCAACTCCAACTGTGAACTCCAACTGTGAAGGGCATCACTACGGGAAACAGTCTGATGGTGGAACAGACCCTGACAAAAATATGCTTTAATTATTGGAAATGTAAAGTCTGCAAGTATAAAGTAACATTTGACACTGATGTCATGTTTAGAAATGAAATGTCAGGACTTTATATAGATTTCAAAATGGATGAAATGAATGAAAAGATGCATTAAACTAAAATTCCTATAAGTGGGAAACGAACCTGCTCATACCCGTGCTGACTGGTCGTTGTGCAAGGATTACTGAGACCAGGATGTAGTTGCATTTCCCTGATTTTTTGCTCACGTGCAAATGTTTGTCTGGTGCTTGAAATCTGTATTGTCTGTAGTCTGTAGTCATTCTGCCATCTCAAATTCAATGTGTGAGATATTCTTTTATTCTTAAAACACAAACTGTGGACTAAAAAATGGACGTAGTACTGCATTTTCTGTCAAAAGTATTACATTATCAGTTTTGAAAAAAGATGACAGCTGAAAATACAATAAATTCACAATATTCACAAGTTCTTATATTATTGGGTTTTATTACATTTTCAATCAAGTTAACGGCAAATGTTATTATATTTTCAGATGTTATTGCATTTTCAAGAAATCATTACATTAGTGGGTGCTACATGCCTCTAAATAGTTACGTAGTTAATGCTGCTGGCGCTCCACTGAATGCAGCTGGTGCTCTTTTTATTTTTTTTCCCCCCAGGCTGCCACTGGCTTCTGCATTAGGCAGTAGCTCCCAATTCCAACAAATACTCACATTAGAAGTTAATTATCACTGCGCAACACACCAGCCCACAGTATACAGCTGTCCCAAAAAATCACTCATTATTTTCTGATCTGCCAAACTCAACTTCCCCTTCCCTATAGAGACTTTCCTCTCAAGAAAACTGTTGTTGAACAGTTCCAAAAATACAGTCAAACAACAAAAGTTGTTTTTTTGGAGATTTGACATTGTGTCCAACCTCAACGATATGAAATGTGTCTTTGTCGACACTTTCTTTGTTCCAGCAGTTGACTTTGGGCCAGAGGCAGGGTTCACCCTGGACTGGTCGCCAGCCAATCACAGGGCCAACACATAGAGACAGAAAACCATCACACTCACACTCACACCTACAGGTAATTTAGATTTAGAGTCAGCAAGTAACCTGCATGTCTTTGGACTGTGGGAGGAAGCCGGAGAGCCTGGAGAAAACCTGGTACTGTACATTTTGTGGTGGTAACCATGCCTGTATTGATGTCGTGATGTGATAACAACACTAACCACATAGAAGTGTGACTCAGAGGTTTGGTGGGTCTGACGCAGTGGTGGGCCGTCAGGGCCAGCAAGGCTTTCTCTGCTGGCCTAAACTCAGAATCACTGATTTCCGTTTTAATATTTTCCCATGAATCATTTTAGATTATTCCTAATAGTCTATGCTCTTCATTTCATAGCGCGTCTCTGGGCTGGGGTGCTTCCAGCAGTGTATGTCTATATTAGAGCTTTTATCCAATCTTATTTCAGCCATCATGTGTTGCCAGGGTCAAAGAAATCTGCCCTGAGGCCTTCAGAATCAAAAGTGCAGGCGCCCGTAGCTTAAAACACATCGCAATGAAACTGTTGCTTTAACCAATCAGATTTCGAGTTGGTGACCCCAGGGCCTTCTAGCAGGCATACCATGACGTCCTCTGATTGGCTGGTCAGAGAGCTTAGCCAAAGCTAGCGATTCTTATCTGTAGCGACCTGCACAAGATAAAACTTTATCATAATCGTAAGTATTAATAGCAGTTTTTTTTAACCCACAATGGCTGACGGAGGAGAAGATGTTAATTTGGTCGCAGATCTACTTAGAAATCCATTTTCAAGGCGGACTTTCCAAGAAAAGCTGGACATTTTGAGGAAATGCCGGCCCACCCCGAAGCTAGCAAGCCTGTCCCAGCCGGGAAAAGGGTTTGTCCGCTTTCAGGTCAGCAGGTCAGGTTAGAGTGTTTGGTGGGTTTCTTGCTTTAGTGATGTCATTCATTCTCGTAACATGAGATACCTGTCTGCGATGCAACGTCCTGTTATACTGCCTTTCTGTATAATATTGATGGTTTCTGTAGCCGTGACATCATAATGATGGTATTAAGAGGTGGTTTGATTCAGGTAGGACGCCACTGAAGGCCCAGGTATAAAATGAACGGCCCGCCACTGGTCTGATGAGAACAAAACCTGCCCTTGATGAAGGTAAGTATTGGAGGTTTGTATTAGTATATCTGCTGTGATAAGAAAACAAAGTCATTCTCGTGCTAAATTACAACACTTTTACTTTGCCTCTCCTGTTTTCAGGTCAGCTTGCTGCCACAGTTTGATAAACTGTGACTCTCTCTAAACCTCAGATCATCGACAAAGCCCATGGGCAAACATTGTTTTCCCTCTTTTTGAGCTTAACAAGTATATTAAACAAGGATCTTCAGAAATAATTAATTATTGATTTAAACTCCACTTCTGAAATTAATTTTGAAGATGTATTAAACCCTTCTTTAGACCAAATCACCTTTTCCTTTCGAGATCCATAATGGCAAACTGTCGCTAGAGGCTTTTCCCTCCATTCAGAGGCCTTTGTTGGGTTTGAGTGGTTAAAGGCTCAAACAGGCTCAAGGTTTAGACCACATAAATATAAGGTATTGTTGAGGAGAGTCACTATAGAACTATTGTATGTTTGTCAAGCAATCATCCTACAAAATACTAGCTGTGTGTTCATACTGAACATATCTGCAGTGGATTTAGATTTTAGTTTTGAGACTGACTAAAATCTAAATCCACAGCCCTACTATTGCATCATTTGTGGATTCTACTGTGATCTAGTGATCCACATTAATGGCTTTGATTCAAATACATCTGCTGACCAAACATTGAGGCCTCACAAAACTGGGACACACAGATGACACTATTGGCTATTCTCCAGACACAAATGAGGCTCTGTGTTAACATAGTAGACAACTGGGTATATGGATTCACAAAGTCAATGTGTGCCAATTCTACCAAAATTCTTTTATAGACATGAAATCATACCAAAATTATTTCCTGGATGTCTTTCATGAACCGGAAAACCAAAGCTGCCAGGTCCAAAGTGGCTGATTTGGCAGCATACCTACCGACTTGGCAGCTGACTTTTGCTTACACCTGGTCTCTGCAATAAAAGGACGGTGAAAAAAATCAATGGATCAGCTCAGTCCTAACAATATGTCTTCTTATTTGCTTCTCCCTGCTGGGAACCTGAAAACAAATGATTTATCTTGCTTTTATTGAAAATGATCCTTTTCTCATTAGTTATTGCAGTTCAGTTTCAGATATAGCTAAAATTTTAGTATAACTCCACCTCTGCCACCGGAAAAACCAAACCCACACTGCTGGTGTGGTGCTCACAACATTATTTAAGGCTAAAACAACATGTGGACTAAATGATACTACAAATCTATACTCTGTATTTCCAAAACTGCAGTCCAAGGAGAGCGGTAAACAGAAATGGTGTGTGACAGAGGGGTGCCTGGAGACTTATAAAATGATGCTGATTAAAATGAACTAAACCGGGCTAAAAAATTAACACAACTAAAATTCAAGGCATACTGGAAAGAAAGCTTTTCAAAACCACTTAGATGTCTTGGTATCTGTGTATGTGTGTGTGTTTCTGCAAGTGTTATGTGCATTTATTTTCGCAATGCTGTTGCTATGCGTGTTGGTGCAGATGTTATCCAGAGGATTTTCAGCTTTACTGTTTTCAGCTAAAGCCCCTCTGCAGCATCAAGGCCAGCAGAAACCACAACAGTTTCCATCCACTTGTCAAACCTCAGCTGCCTGGTCACCCACTGCTGCCTGTCTAAGTCTGAGCATACACTATATGTGCATATAAGTGTGAGTGTGTGTGTGTGTGTGTGTGTGTGTGTGTGTGTGTGTGTTTTGCATTTGCCTCTGCAACTACAACTACACAGGAAACAGTATTCAGGTCTGCAGGGCAGTTTGAACGTTTAAACATTTCTCTGAGACATGCAAATTATTTCTGACAGAATGACTGTCTTGTCAGTGTAACAATGTTGACTTTGTTAATATTTTATTTGACCTTTATTTAATCAGGGTGGTCTTTTTTTGGGTTTTCCAAGATGCTTTTCTTTTTGAGAGAGAGAGTCTTGGACAAAATGACAACACAATTATTTTATTACCTAACAACTACAGAAAAAATTATTTTAAAAAAGAGTACAAAAAAGGTGATTAAAAGCACTGTTTATTCATTAACTATTCATTACAAATTTAGATAAAACAAAGCGCTTGTCCACCTTCCACTTCAGTCAAAGTAAATGGAAATGCCTATATGAGAGCACCAACCTCCATACAAAACCGAGGTACAGACAAGAGCAGGGAGTCCTGAGAGAGCATGCTGTAGTCATCATCAGTGTGTAAGCAGATATGATGAGAGACATTATGGACGGTGCTGAGGGAGACCCTTATAAATGAATATGCAGCAGAGGTGGAGTTTTTTTAAAAATCCCATGTTTCATTTCAGAGTATTTAACAGACTGTAAATGTGTTCTCCATGCACCTTCATGTGCAGAGCATTGCGACAATGAGATGAGTCAATATGCCAATGTGAGAGCACAGATACCCTTTAAATGTTTGTCTTTGTATAGGTATGATTTTGTGGACAATAGCTGCATTCCTTTCTTTATGCACTGGCTCACTTTTATGTGGATATGTCTGACTGTGTGTGTGTGTGTGGAGTATGTGTCTGTTTGTGTGATCTGTGCAGTTATTTGTACACTTTTCCTGTGTGTAGAATACCTGAATGGATGTTTATATCACCAATGACATACACAAGGTCAGCACTATCCTGCACTAAAGCAGTTGCAAATGGAACTTCAACTGCCAGCTTTCAACCTTGTGTTTCCTTTCAGTGTCACTAGATGGCGATGTGGCTGTTTAGTGAGGGCATTAGAGGCAAAGTGCCTCTTTAGTACATCTGTTATGTAGACTCACTGTGCCCATCTCCATTTAGCACTGTACAGTGTTATTCGCAGCCCTACAGCCATTTGTGTACATCAGTTGTATTTGAGTGGTCAGAATGTGTTTTTTGCAGAAAAAATAAGTACATCTAAAAAAAAAAAAGAAAAATAATGATAACGCTCAGTCATTTTCACCGTATTATGGCAAAAAAGGCAGGCTTGATTACAGCCTTTACTCTGTGTTCTCTACTTTGTGATTACACATATTCTCTTGTTTTGTGGTGTATGAAGTTTGTCAAATGTTTGTCAAATCTACAGCACCTCGAAACAGAGAAAGAATAAGTCTAGAATTGCATGCTAAATACTAGGAGAGGACATAATAACATGCACAAATGTGCAAGTGTGCAGGGCGGCGCAAGTCAATACAACATTCCTGCCATTTCTGAAGTTTTAATCATCCAGTTTTTGTCGATTCTTTTAAAGGTTTTAACTCAAAGGGCTCTGAAAGGGTACAAAAGAACTAAAATCCCGGCAACACAATCAACATCACAAGCTTCACAAATGACAATAGGTTTTAATAGCCTTTTTTTCCCGCAGCAGACATTTTGACTTGTCATAGCGGGCAAAGTACAGGTGTAACTAATTCCAATAACAATGGCTCTGTTCCACAGTGTCCCAGTGAGCCATGCCAGTGAACCAGCACGCACAACTCCAGGACCCTGAAACAAGCTCATCTCAATGGAATACAGTCATTTTTAATGTTATCAGTTGCACCTGTGCTTTTCCTTCTATGACATGCCAAAATGTCCGCTTCAAAGAGGCTTTATTATAACAGGAGCAAAGGCGGTACTGAGGTGAAATTATTATAAAGCCTGTGCAGGGGCGGATGGGCCAACAAAACACCAGACTTTAACACAGGACTGCTTCCCATATCAAATGTCAGTGTTATTTTTTTAAAAAGGCACGACCACCATCACTCCACAAACTTAACATCATGTTTATTAGTCTACGAAGGTACCCGAACCATAAATCAACCAAATAATTTTGTGCATAAACCTGACCACATCTTTAAATTAATTTATTTCCATAAAACTGACTTAGTTTTGGAGTGAATAGAGAAACAATGTTTTTTGTCGTTTAATTTGGAGGACCTACTGTGTTAAAATACCAGGGGTGAACATGATAACATCACAACATCACAAGCTTCGGCCCACAGAAATTACCATAGATTTAAACCGGCATATCTCTAAGAGAGTCTTCACACAAATTTATAATTAGTTAAGCCTCATAATGGTGGGTCAGGTGCACTTAAATTAAAGCAACATCCTCAACCAATCAGAAAAACAACATCTCATATACAGTATTTCTACTGTCATGGCCAACCACTTCTGAAGAGATGATGATTCTATATCTCTACGACCAGTAACATGACATTGTACTGTCTTTGTTTAGTTTGCAATTTTTAACTAGAAATTCAATTTTTTTTAAGGGATTTAGAATGGAAGTCTGTATTGATACACAGTCCAAGGTACTCCAAGGTGGCAGTAATGCACTAATATGCTGAATGCCAGCTACCATAAAACCTTAAGAAGAGAAAGAAGACATGGTCACTTTCCGTGGCTAACATGCAGATTTTTTCCATTACATATCATGTGCTGCTTTAAACATTTGGCTTCATTATTTGCACAAGCTGCACTATTATCAAACAATTAAATTTTAAGCAGCAAATTAACCCCTCTAGGATTGCAACCCTATCACCTAGTAATTATGTTTATATATTCCTAAATTGTTTTGTGAATAGTGTTATGCTGACAAACATAATCGCTGCCTGGATGTTCAGAGGCAATGTTTGTAGGAGTGAACGAAACGCGACATTTACCACACCGGGTTCTGAAGTAGGTGGTCAGGGTGGGTGTACAAAGTGTAGGACTTTGACTCAAAAGTCTCCAGATCACATTCAGATTCCGGTCTGTGGTTTGGTCAAACCATCAGTGGTGCCAGGGCTAAACTTATGGATCTTAACCCCAAATCTATACTGTTCATCATGCATGTCATTTTGTATTAAAAAATCTGATCGTGCACAGGAACTAGCGTGTTGAAAACGACACAATGTGTTTCTGCTTAGCCCTGCAGTGATATTGGGTGCACCAGCTGAGGTATTACCCAGTGACCAGCTTTCATGCCCTTGCAGTCAGGCCACTAAAGTGAAGTAAAGTAAAGTAAAAACAAAACTGGCATAAGGTGTTGTGTGTCTAGGTGAATATACAAACTGATTATAATGTGTAAACACTGTGCAAGAGACCAAGTCCTGGACATTAAAATATCTCAGGAAGCTGAGCCACATAACAGATGTCTCCCTGTGTAATGATGGTAATGACGATGCTAAAGGGTTGAAGTGTCCACAGAGGTGATGCCCTGGTCCAGTGCAACCTGTAGACTGCCTGACTTGTCCCCCCCCCTCCCCGGATCTGAAACAAGAACGAGTGCCATTGGTGACACTGCGGCAGGTTCGCCCACATTGGTAGCTGATAATAACTGTTCATTTACTACCTTTCATTTCATATAAAGAGTGACTGGGAAATTTGTGTAAAACTGGACAGATTATATGTATATAAACATATAGAAGACAGGGTTGATGCCTAACACTACTATAGGAAATACACTGTAAGAAATGCTAAAGGTTGCAGAACACATCATCACCATATCCACAAACAAGAGTAAATAACACTTAGAGAATAAATGTATAACAGCATCAAGCATCACCTTCAGAGGGAAAGATAAAGAAAGTAGTCAAAAGCTGCTCCTTTTAACCCCATCATCCCATAAAGGTCAATTTTTGGAGCTTTCTCATCACACTTCAAGTACACTGCACACCACCTCTTGTGAATTTACTCTGATTTTACAAACAGGCAGTAAGACATATTCAGTCCTCATGGCCCGCCCGCTCTGCAGTCCTAAGAAGAGGACAAAACAGCTCTGCAGCAGCTACGTCATTGTCGAGCTGCAGACACATGAGATAAATTGCCCAAAATCGTTCTCTGGGTGATTCCCACTTAGCTCCTTTCACGCAAAGCCAATTTTGAACAAACACACTCACACACAGAGAGACAATCGCACACAGAAAGAGCCACAGACCCTTGGCATTATAATGCACAAAAGCATCCACCCACACACACAAACACACATATAAACACTCATTCACTCATACAGCTTACTCTCACGGCATGCCAAAACTGGGGTCACAGCCACTCGTGGCGAATGAGTGCCAAACAGACTTGAGCAGATGAAGAGATGAGGGGAGCCCAAACACACTCTTTCTCCCTCTCTCTCTCTCTCTCTCTCAGTGCTTCCCTTTGTGTGTATCCCCTCATGCATGTTTGTCTCTGTGCTTCTGTGCTTCAGCCGAAAATGACGCTGTTTTTCACCCATTAGCCTTATTAATCTTTTTAATCAGCAGAGTGTTCACACTCGTTAGCATCAGGGTTAGCCGCATGCTGACCCAATGGGGATTAACATTCAGCAGGTTAGTCATGATGTCAACCACATCCTCTGGAGCTAAACACGTCCCATTAGCAGCCAATAGGTGACTTGTTCTCAATTACTGACCATTACAAGATAATCACACTTACTGACATTTCAGAAAGAAGTTTCCGCAAGGAACGTACACACCGATGCGCAAATGCTTGCACATGCACACACCCACGCGCACACAAAGTGAAGAAGTGGAGCAGGTTAAATGAAGCGAGGGAGACAAGGAGGGACGAGTTAAATGAAGGAGAGAAGAGGAGCTTTCCCCTCCACCTCATTCTAATCTGTTGTGATTGTATCCATAGTCAGGTCTGTCCATGGCCAGATGGTTCACAATACACACACACACACACACACACACGCACACATACACACACACACATGCACGCACGCATGCACGGACACACACACACACACAAGCTTGCCCAGAAGCCTAAACTCTCACAGGAAAGCAATCTGAAATACAGTAAATTTGCTAAACCCCTCAACGCACCATATTACTTTTACACTTAAAGCAAATTGGTGGAAATAGAAAAGAAAGAAAATACTAGAAAAGGCAAAAAGATATTCAATTAGAAAAAGGGAAAATGAAAGATGAAAGAGAAGGAAAAAAAGAGGAAGGGTGGTGTAAAGACAGAGCACAGGGAAAATAAAGGACAAAATAAGACTTCTCCTTTTTATCTGCTCTTGTGTTGTTGCAGTGTGTGACTGTTTCGACCCGCTGGCGAAGAGGTTTGTGTTCAATCACGCTTTCCTCTGAGACGGAAATTAGAGTGCTCTCTTTGGAGCCTCATGCCGCGCACATACACACAACGTCTCGGAGCTGCACACACACACACGCATTCTTGCCCTTAGCACATGGACTCACACGCATCCACGCACACTGTGCTTGTCTTTGAATAACCAGAGAATGCCTGTCTGCCTGCCTAGCTGACTGGCTTGCTGGCTGGATGCTCAGGGGCAAGTCTGACATGAATCCCGTCTGATGCCTGTTTTTGCACTACGATAATTCAATTAGGAGGGAGGATGGCCTGTGCACTGCTGCACACACCGGTCAGAAGTTGTGCCAAAACCCCAGGCCATGGGGTAATAGTGAGAGAAGGGATACATTACATGATGTTACCTGCACACGCTGACAAGAAGAGACAAGGCGTGACCTAGGGGGCATCTTAGCCGGCTCAATAGCAACATGACCAGACCGACTCTGCAGGAGGGCTGCTAAAATCCACTAACCCATGGACATACACTCATACACACACTCATAAACACATTTTATATGCAAAACTTGCTGTGATGTTTGAAAACAGCTTGCATACATATAGTATTTACAGTGCACACTCTCTACTAACTAAATCTACTGACAGGCAACACCTTTTAGGAAAAACCTGAATACATCAGTGGAGAAACATAACAAATGCAAATGTGAATCATATGCTATGGTTATGCAGTCACCAGATCTCAACACCTGTGGAAGATTCATAACCAACATGTTAGACAGTGCTGTCCACCACAATAAAAATCAAATGAGGGAATGTCTCTCGGAGGAATCGCGCTCATCCCTCCAGTAGAGTATCTACACCAAAGAAAGCTGAAGCTGTTTTGGCAGCTCACAGGGGCTCAAGAATTAAGTGTATCATTGGTGTCACCAGGTCATTTTGAGTGTTTTGAGTGTGGTGTGCAATTTTAAACATGAACCTGTGTGAAGCTCGAAAAAAACCTAATGTGTGTGAATGTGCGATAGTCTTCATAATATAACAGCCTGTCAAAATAAGTGCAGGTCTCTAAATTAACTGTGTGTCTGCATGTGTGTGTGTGTGTGTGTGTGTGTGTGTGTGTGTGGAGTCTGGTGGTTGGGGCTGAGTGACTCAAGCTACAGTGGGAACAGTAGAGGAGAAAAAGCAGAGCACACAGGTTTTGGTGACAAAAAAAACTCAATCTTTTTGGATTCTTCCAAAAGAGAAGAAAGGGTTAGAAGTTAGCCTTTGTAGTAACCTTTCACTAATGTTTGATTTATAATATGAAGCACATCTCTCTTTCTTTATGATTGTTGGTTCTGTTGCTTAGCTAGAGGGTCACCGTACAGGTTAAGATCTGTATATGTCTTAACCAATGAGCCACGGCACACATTTCACCATTATTTTAAACGCATATTAATTTTCAACAAAACTTAACATATAAATGGCATTTGCTTATATTTATATGTGTAAAGTAGCAAAATCAGCAAAACAATAATATTTCGCAATGAAAAGCAGTATGTATATTGTCCACACACACACATACAGAGGGAAAGAGTTAAACAGCTAATGCACAATAAAAACAAATGCACACATACAAGCAGATCACATATGGTCATCTCCATTGGAAGAGAAAAACACAGAAAACTCACTCATCCATAAAAAACACCCTCTCTCACACACACAAACACACGCACACCATGCCTTCGCCTTTCTTGGCCTCCTTCTACTCCACTGCTCCACTAATGTCATTCTTGACATGACACCAATGTTTTTTTCTTCTCATACATGTTGAGGAGCAGTGAACATCATGTCCTCTTAACTAGGGCAAGCAGAAGGCCAGTGAGGGTGTTTAAGTTCTTAGGACTTGTGTGTGTGTGTGTGTGTGTGTGTGTGCGCGTGCTCCTGTGATGTTCTTGGTACCTTTAAAAGGGAGCACTATTGTTAGTGGGGAGATTGCGCCTCTGAAAGCAAAATTCACTCAGGAAGCATTTGTTCCGGGAGGAGATGAGTAAGGAGATGAGTTGTTTTTCCTACATAGACACACACTTCCAAACACACTCTGAAGACTGAAATACACACACACAGATACACAAGCTCAAACACACTCTTACACACTTACATACACCCCTCCTGAGGCAGTGAGAGGGAGTTGATGGAGGGTTGCAGGTAGTGGATGATATTAAGGGTGTCTTATTTTTAGGGGGAGATGGGAAGCAGAGAGCTTAGACTGCACCCTTTTTACAGATGAAAACTACACAAGAGGCATGAAAAATAGATGAATAGAAAGCCTTCCTTCCTGAATCATGGAGAGATTGTTGTAGAGAAAGACAACAGAGGGGTAATGACTGAAGATAGAGGTTATTTATCCTTCCTCTGAGTAGTTCCAGTGTGACCCCCCTCAGGGCACTTTGCCTTCAAGCACGACTGAAGCCACACACACACACACACACACACACACACACACACAAACACACACACACACACACACACATACAGTATAGTTCACAAGTTCAGCAGGACCCCTTTAACATGTGAACTGATCACATATGGTGTTCTTTACAAGGTCAGGCACGCACAGTGTAAGTCTGTAGCCTTTATTTTAGCAGGGTATTCCCACTGAGATAAGAGGAAAGCCAAGCCGAGAACATAGCAAGACGTACAGATCATACAAAGCCATACAATATGTCTAGAAAGACAACACAGAGATGAATCGATGATAAAAGTGAGGAAGGGAGTGTGTGTGAAAGACAGACTGAGAGGGAGCAAGAGAGAGATGGGGGGGGTAGTACAATATAAATGCCATACAGACAGAAACTAATTCAAAGCCTTAACAACTCCCAATAGAATCATCTTTCATAGTCGTATCAACTGCTTTGAACTCAGTGAGAAGAGTTCGTTCTTTAAATGTAAAATCTTCCTGCAGGCTGTTCCTCACTGTGAGGGCAGACATCAAGATAGATTTCTCGCACATATTTGTTGACAAAGCTTTTGGGACAGTCAGCAGAAGGGAATCTTGGGAACTCCTGCTGTAGCCACCGCTGCATTTTCTGTAATCTAAATACATAAATAAAGGGGAGAACAGACAGAATGAACTCATGAATAAATATAACATACCAAAGCATCCGAAAATTTGCACAGACAAAAAATTGGGTGTTCAATTCTGTTTTTGTTTTTTTGTATTTTCTTTCATAACAAATACCAGAACTCTATGATATATAGTATATGCAAATACATATGCATACTTAACACTATATAATCACTCACAGCCTCTTCCTCAGTACAAGAACACTTCTTCCTTAAAATAATTTAGGTCAAAATTTAACTTCAGCTTTCAGAGATGATGATGATCAGAATCACCCACATTCATTTTTCTATTTTTCTTTTTAATTACCACTTAACAGGACAGTCTGTAGCATTGGAGAAGCTAGCAAGTGTGCAGCCTAACTGCTTCTGGAGGACCAGTCCACAGTAGTGATGAAGACCAGCTGCTGCCACCACGGCTCTTGTTCACACCTGACAAACGCAACGTTTTTTGGGTTTTTTTTCAAACCATTAGATTTACCGATTGCCGTCTGGCTTTTTAATCTTTATTTCGATCTTCTTCTTCAACCTTCTTCATGACATTTAAAATAGCAAAAGTTATCTGTTGAGCCAAGCTTACAATTTGAAAAACTGTTTGCAGCAGGTTCGTGTATACGTATAGAAAAGGCAGCACACATAAGTCAAAAGTGATTCAAATAGTTGATTGGTCTAATTGGACCAGCACTGAGACAACTTGTAGCACAAAGCTGCTGCGCTTTTGCAAAAATAAATAAATAATGCATCTTCGACACACAAATGCTTTTGCATTGGCAAGTGCTGCGCTGACATTAAATCTGAGGTCTCATTTTAATAAAAAAAAAATAATAATCAAGTCACTTGAAAGCGCCCCATCAGCTAGCATGTTATGATTTTCTCCCTCTCTTTTTGCAGTAATCTGACATTTCAGCTGAACTTGTTTTTTGAATTTGTTGTTTAGCTTTTCTGAGCAGTTACGATTTGCTCCGCTTACATTTCATTGCGAGGGCAAATATGCAGCCTGTATTGGGTTAGTTTTCACAGTGCTCCGCCTTCTTCTCAGCTTCTATCCACACACCTGGAACTTGTTTATGCCATTCTTTATGCTATTTAAGTGTCTGTGTTTGGATTTTACCTCAACACCCTGATGAAGGCTTTCTATTGAAACGTGTTAGTGTAAGTCATGTGACTTTTTATTATACTCAAAAGTGCCTTGGATTTATTTTCTCCTCATGCTTGCAGTTGTTGCAGTCCTTGATAAGAGCACCTTTGTTAATTGAGTGTGATTTCAAAGAAAAAAAAAACTCTTTTCATTTTTGATTCACTCATTCACAAACGCAGTTTGGTGGCATCTGCTTTTAAAAGAAGTTTTTTTTATTGCTAAACCTTGAGGATCCACTGCGCTCGGCTTTACTGTACAATACTGTATATATCTCAGTATCCACGAGTCTGTTTTGTTTGCAGGCATCCTTTTCGTAAAGACTATCGCAGGCACATACAAATGCCTGTTCATAATGCCTGTGTGCACCACTGTACTCCAAAGTGTGTGTGTGTAATGTCTCCATGTGTGTGTTTGTAGAGGTAAGTGCAGTATGTGTGTGTGTGTGTGTGTGTGTGTGTGTGTGTGTGTCATCTGGCCTGTGTTAGCACTTTGATGTGATCTGATCACTTGTGATCTGTGCTTTTGGGGCCTCAGTGGCCTGTGGGATAAAAAACACCATGGTGTCATCGTGTTTTAAATCTCTCTCTTCTGCTCTGCTAATTGGTAAGAGCCACAGGCCATACTACAAGACAAACGTAGCGCCATCAGGTCCACAGGGATTCTGGTGTGTGCGCAAGTATATGTGTGTGTGACTGTAAGTGGGCGGCTGATTAGGTATTCTAGAGTGGATGTGTAGGGGCGGATGTGCTCACTGTGAGAATGATGATGACTTCTTCTAATATGAAACGTATGCACGATTATTTTGTACGTACTCGTAAGCCTTGTCATGTCTCTGGTTGTGGGCTATTATCTGTCATATCCTGTTACTGACTATAATTTCTGATTTTCCTTTCTTATCTGTGTGTATATAAGTGAGTGTGTAAGTACAACTGAATCAAGTGCTTATGCTTTTGTCACTGCCCAAGACTTTCTCTGTCTGCCCCCTGCTCAACCTTATCCATTCTACAACTTTTGACAACATGCTTGAGGTGGACAAGGTTAAACCTCTCCAGTGTGTCTAAACAACAATTCATATTTTAAACGGCCCCCTCTGCAAGTCCTGCATTGTCCGCCAGCAGCCATCTTGCGCCCTGAGCCGCCAGTTTCTCTCTGACAAGTTCAATGGCTGCCTGGCTGTGGGTCATGCCTGAACACGTGGGGCTGTATCTTGTCAGGAACCTGATGGCTCTACACTGGGGCTGCTTATCTCAAAGACAGCCTCACTGGCGGCACTGCGGCAGGTGAAACAGAGGGAGCGAGGGGAGGCAGGCGTAGGAAGGAAGAGAGTCGAGAGGAGGGCATGGGAGCTGGCAGTGAGAAAAGTGGGGAAGGGAGGGTATGAGAGACTGAAGATAAAGGGGTGGACGACTAAAGCAAGCAGAGAGGAAAAGTTTGGAAGGGATAGTAGAGCTGAGGGAGAGATGAAGCATAGGGAGAAAAGGGAGGATTTGAGCGGGACCAAATGGGCGATGAAAGGCGAGATTTAAGAAGGAAATGGGGTATTTAAGAGGATGGGATGTGGTGAAGTGGACAGAGAGAAGGGAAGATGTGAGAAGGAGTGAAATGCAATAATGTGATGAGAAAGAAAAGAGAGAGCTGAAGGAATAAGGCTGATGAAAGAGACGAAATACTGATGAATGTGAACAGCGATTCCTATTCTCCGAGTTAAACTAGAAAAGGGTAACACGGGGGTGGTGGAGAAACGTTGACGACTGAATAAAAAGAAAAAGCACCGTAACATTGGAGATCTTAACAGTACGGCAGATTGAGTGAAGGCCGATAAGAACGTAGAAAAAAAGACATGCTGACAAACCTCCTTTGGGTCTTGGGTGAGTGAAAGGACGGGTGAAAGAGGAAAGGGAAGGCAACTGAACAACAGAGACAGATGTGAAGACAGGTTAGCCACTTATGCATTCAGGAATCAGAGATACAAGACCGATAGAGTGGAGAGACACAGATAGGTCAGAGGCAACTGTTACCACCATGGCTGATGCTCATTTCACTTTTTTTTTTCTCCATTTAGAGAGAAAATTGCTTTACTCTCGGTGTACAAGGGCAATAACACCAAGCTCACATTTGACAGAGACAGCCTGCGTGTCGGTAAAGCTATGTGAAGGCTGTATATATAGCAAATACAATATAGAACAGACGCCGGTTGACGAAACCACTGAAGCAAGCAGAAAACTTTGTAGCTGGTCTATACAGTACAGCTCTGTAAGTGTGTGTGTGCGTGCGTGTGTGTGTGTTCAAGCACACCAGCAGAGACATCACAGGTGACCTTTTAAAGCTGGATGGTGTGACTTTAATATCTTGCCTCCTCGCCCCCCCACCCCCCCACCCCCATCCACTCTCCCCTCCTCATCTTTCCTCTTTTCCATAATAGAGGCAATTACCTCTCATCTTCCTATCTTATCTAGGGCCTCCTCCTCCCATTCTCTCTTTCTCTGTCTCCTTTTCTCTATCACTTTCTTTCTCAGCAGTCTCCTTTCCTTCTACCACACCCCTTGACTGTCAAAAGCAGTCTTCTTTTTCTATCGGAATGAAGTCTATTTCCTTAAAAGCTGACAGGGAGGTTCTGATGGTGATTTGGCAGCGTGTCATTGCGGGTAATGGCGTTTGGAGTTCCCAGCTTCGTTGGACTACATTATAAAGTGTTTGATCTATACGCACCCTTCTTAGCACTCTTCTTTTTTTTCATCATAGAGATCTTTGACAGGCGTAGAAATGAGACGGAGGACTCTAAGAGACTTTTCAATCTCGTCTGAAAGGAAACTGGAGCACAGGGGCTGGTGGGAATGGACAAAATCTCATATATTTCAGGAGTTTTCATAAGTTTTTTTCATGGCAGAATGGTAGTTATAATATTTCAACTCCCCGATTGAGGTATTATGACTCTGGACTGCATTAGAGATTCTACACAGCTTCCCATGCAAGTGCTATCTGTCTCCACAGCAGTGAATACATTTAGAACTGAAACCTATTTCTATGTTGAAGTGGGGTTTGAGTGTTTTGTGTGGAATATGTGCCATACAGTACCAGAGTATCTGATTATGGTGCCTCTTTCCAGTAAAAGAGAAAGTGATGCAAGGTCCATACAGAAGTCGTGAGTCTTGTGTCTTAACTGCATATTGATTGTTGAGGCTTTGTGTCAGGGAGCAATGGAGCGCATGGCGAGAGAAGACAGACTGGAGAAAGTTTGATTGAGGGAGACAGACAGATAGGAAGAGTCTTTCAGATGTGCTAACCTATCATGCTATAATGAATGTGTGCCATCTGTCTCTGCACCTCTATTAAAAACTCCTTCAGAAAACCACAATCACATTACATACATACACACTCACACACTCTCTCAGCACCTCTAATTGCTGCGTGGGCAGCCACCTTTGACATCCTCAATCAAAGGACCTTCACACTTACGTATGCCGACGCACAAGCCAATGTGTCTGCAAACTGCTCACAGATACACACACACACACACACACACACACACACACACGCACGCACGCACGCACGCACACACACACGTCCGGGCCCACGTAAACATTCACAAAGATGTACATGCAACCTACAAAAGTAACAGTGAAAATAAGATCACTTTCATACATTTCAAAATCCCTCCCATGTGAGTTTGTGTAAAAGTGTGCAGATACATGGCAAGTGAGAAAGCAATCATCCGCAGTGTGTTTGTGGAGCTGTGACTGTTGGATCGAGCTAATGAAGTTAAGAAAGAGATTTGCGGAAGTGTGGGCGGTTGTCTTGCAAGCAATCTTAATAAACATCACATCCACTTTTAATTAACAACATTTTCCTGTGACGACAAGGTACTAACAACCAACAGCGCTCAATCATGCCTGAGGAAGAGCGTTTACACATGTGCATGCCTGTATCAATGTGTGTGTGTGTGGGTGCCTGGGTTGTCTGAGAATGTGTGGAGGTGTGTGTGTGTGTGTGTGTGTGTGTGTGTGTGTGTGTGTGTGTGTGTGTGTGTGTTTTCTGACTTAGGCTACCTTAAGGGAAAAATCTTAGATTAAAGGACCAATTACTTGGGGACAGCTTGTCCATTTGGGGACAAAAGCTGATTTTTGGTTCAGTAGTCAAGATCAGGGTTGGGTTAAGTCTCCAGGAGATGAATGTAAGTCTGCATAATGTCCCCAAAAGTGATCTAAGTAAACACGTGTGTGTGTGTGTGTGTGTGTGTGTGCGCGCGCGTGTCTGTGTGTGTTGATGCACCGCACCTCCCCCTCTTCATGCTCAGTGCCTGTGTGTCAAGAATTAGTGGAGACTCATAATTGCATGAAAGCTAATTTCATCTCTGAAAACCCTATTTAATGGCTACGACTTTATTGCCTCATCCTCTGTGGCTATAAATTATGTGAATTACTGTTCTTTTTGCTTATAAGTATATGCAAAATTTAAGCTTCTCAGTGGATAATAGATCCAGTTTGAATAATGGTGTCTTATAATACATTATAGGCCCAACAACAGACCCTGCAAAACAACTTTCAACAAGACTTCTTATCTTAAAACTGGTTTGAATCTCTGACACTAATTTAATTTCAGTGTCCATTTAAAAGCTTGGAAGCGATCTGATTTATTATAATTTCTCACTGATCTTAATCCATTAAACATGGTGATCATAAACAGTTGGTCCTGCACTGGACCAAACTAAGACTGTAAGTGGAGTGCCTGTCCAGGTCCTCTCCAACGTATAAATTTATTTGAGTGTTTGGTGCAGAACGTTCCTGCAGTTGGCTCTATACTGTATCTCTTTTTAAATGTATTACATGAAGGATATGAAATTTAAGCTCCAGTCTATAAAATCACTACTGGCTCAATCAGCAAGTAAGACCGAGTAGCAGATTCCCTACCCCATGCATTATTGACACGGTCATATATTTCTACTTACCTCTGGTGGTATCTAGTATCTGAGATAGTTTTGTTTTTATGTGGCCATGATTGATAGTGAGGTATGTGTCCCAATATAGCTGGAGGTGAATTAATTTTGTTCTTGATAATCTGAACATTACATTAAGAAAATTCAATAGCAACTCGTCTTTTCAGAATAAGTGCCATGATTCCTCTGGATAATCCTCACTGTGAACAGTTACTCACTGTAATGGGAACCTTGTTTTTGGACAGGTGTTTTTTTTCAATGGTGAGTGCACCACAAACAAAATGCCCTTCAACTCCATTTTATTGGGATGGAGATTCAAATCTCAGAGCAAATTAAAACACAATTATCTACATGGCTATTTGTTACTAGAGGTAAGTTTTTGTTTGTTTGAAGTTGTTTTTGTTTTGTTTTTTTGGGTGGTGAACTGAGCCTTTAAAGTGGTACCTCGTGTAAATGTCCACATAAGCTGCATGCTTCAGCAGACTCCTCGCCTTCACACCAGGCTCCAGTCTGCCTACAAAGCTCACGACACTGGTTTTATTGAAAATTTTAATTTGTTCTGGGATCATTTCCCCCCTCTTCAGGATGGACAGAGTCATTCCCAACAGGCTGGATAGTGGCAAACTTTTGCAGCACACTGTGTGGTCCTCTCCATGTCACTGGCTGTTTACATCTCACATCACCTCCCAGCAACCTCCCTCTCTGTCCATGGTGGCACATCAGTACTGTCACCCATGATAGCCCCCCCCTACTGGTCCAATCTGGTGGTGGGCAGGCCTGTGTGTACATCTGATCCTAAAAACCCTTGCTTTCCCTTTACCGTTTCTCAAAAGTATGCGGCCGTCTGTTAATAACAGTAACTAAATGAAGCCAAATGAAACCAAAGCTACTCCTCAACGTTTGAGTTAAGCAGTGCCTGTTAATTTAGCCCTTATAAATGCAACTTTAGTTTAACTGGATTTTCTCTTTTTAAAAGAAAACTGGCTTAGGTCCGGTGACATCAATCACTTAGTTTCCCCCCCCAGTTCCATGTACAATCAGATGGATGTGGCCTTGTTATGGCTCTCAAAAATCATTTAACTCTTCAGAGTCTCGGACCGCCTATCGGTGTCAAAGACACAAACACAAAGAAAGCAAGCTAAACAGTTTTAATGGGAAACACAAAGGTAAAATGAAAAGTAGTAAAAAACGGCCTTCAACTATTTCAGCCTCCTCAGTTAAAGACTGTAATAAGTTCTTGTAATAAGTTTACCCCACATAACCACATTGCAGAGTGAATTCATCCCTGTTTTTTTGAATGGCCTACTTGACATCCAACCCTCTCAACAATTTTGCCTTATCGTCCACTCATATGTCGTGCGGGGTCCCATAGGGTTCAATCCTTGGTCCTATATTGTTTAGTTTGCATATGTTCCCCCTTGGTTATATTATTTGTCACTTTAAGACTGTTGCCTACCACTGTTATGCAGATGACACCCAGCTTTATGTATCATCTAAATCTGATGAGCTTAAAAATCTGGATACCTAAACCGTTGCTTTATTGCTCTCAAAGATCTGATGCTGAAACAGAACTCTTGGTCATTGGCCAGAGCATTAGCCCATACCTCAGTCACTTAATTTTTACTATCACATTAAGGAATCGGTTCAGTCTTGTGTTTTTTTCTCTAACTCACAAATATTGCCCAAATCAGTTCTGCATTGCCTGATTGCCATCATAGCACCATCCATGTTTTTTCTCTTCCCGCCTGGATTACTGTAACCCCTTATTCTCCTGTTTAAGAGAGGCTGCTATTGCTGCAGCAGCCACGCTTGTGACAAACAGTAAACGAAGAGAGCATATTACCCCTATTGTGGGCCACTTACACTGGCTTCCTGTATGCTTCAAAATTTAGTTCATGATCCTCCTGATCGCATTCAAAGCCCTCCATGGTATGATTCCCTCTCATATTTCTGAACTTATAACACAACATTCTGCAGCAACACTACTCAGATCCTCTTAGTAGTTGCTCTTAACTGTCCCACAGTTCAGGCTCAGAACAAAGGGGGGCTGTGCTTTTACCATTTTAGCCAACACTCTCCCCTGACTATTAGTTTAGCTGAGTCAGTACTATGTTTAAAATAAAAGAAAACCCACTTATATAGGCTGGTGGTTTTTGCAGTTCTTGCTCTCCAATTCGTATTGGCCTTATTTGTCTTGTAATCTTGTTTTGTTTGTAATGTTGCTTGTTATATCTACCAGCTTGCACAGAGCTCTCAGTTGACTTGAAAACTGCCAGCAAGAAGCCATAAATCCAGTTTCTTTACTTGACAACACTGACTATATAATATTGTCATATGGTTGCTAATGTAAGTATATAAGTGTGCAGCAGACCTCAATATTACTGTGAAAACTGAATGTTACAGAGATATGGAGAGGTGCCCATTTTGACTGATGTGTGGTGGGCAGGCGTGGAGGACACATACAACGGATCATGTTCAGACAGTGAGTTGTCTCAGAGGAAAAGGACTTAAGTATCCAAGACTTTCCTGGATCATGTCCTGATTTGCACCAGGTAGAAATATCTGTAATAAACTCCCCATAAGCCTGTAGGCACGTTAATGATGAAATTGGATTAAATGCAATCTGCATGATTTTTATTTATTCTGTCATAATTATGTGTAATCATTAGATGTCATCAGCTCTACATCTGACAACTAGCTTTGATAGAGCAATTCTGTTTATGTGTTTATCATTACATAAATACACCCTGCCCATTTATTCCAGTCTATAGTTAATATTCATTTAATTACAATTACATTAAGACATTGTAGTTTCATCAGCACCACAGCTCCACATTAACTACACACGGATTTCCATGATAACTGTGTCCCTGTTACAAAATCCAACATGTTCCCACAATGGATGTTTTTTTGAGGGTGGATAAAGTCCCTGCCTCTCAGAACAGTTTTGTTTGAGTGACATGTTGTTGGAAAAGATGCTGAGCCACATTTGAATTGTTGTAACTTAATGTCTCCCCCCCTGCTGAGTGCCTCTGTGTGTGCTTGTGTCTGAGTCAGAGGAAAATGGGGGATGGAAAAGAGAACAGGGGAGAAGAATGTCAGAGAAAATCAAAGCCAAAGAAAAATAAAGCAAATTCAGTTAGCCGAGTCAAGTTGAACTCATGATTATATGAACTGAATATATGCAAAGAGTTGGTAGCTCTGACATCATCACTCCCTGCAAGAATACATTAGGCTCAGTACAGCAGATAATTATTCAGTGACATACATATTAAAATCACATATTTGCTTAGAGAAGACAGTCTCTTCTTATCAAACGTTATGCAGCGTGACAAGATGATGATGACCATTAGTACATGGATGTAAGCTTAATGGCAATAAGTGTGGGCATGTGTATAGCAGTGACATTAATTTTAAAATCAAAGCTCAGCAGTTTGAATGTAATTCGTATGAATACTACAAGAAGACTCCATTGCTTTTGAGTTGTTCTGTCTTGTGTGCCAAAGCCACACTGAATTTCCTATGAGGCCTGTATTACAGGTAAATAACTACATGAAAGGGCTGTGAGCAAGTCATGCTTACAATATATGTAAGCAAGTCAAGCAAGTCAAGCAAGTCAGCAAGTCACTATGACATACATTCATCACACAACACACCATACATACCACAAAACAACCAAAAATGAAAAGCCACTGCATGAGCTTCATTAATGAATAACATCACATCATTACATGGCAGCGGCAGGACAAAACTAGCGGTGGCAGGCACTGATGCATTGTCATAGCTTTCTTTCAGGTGATGTGGCAATATGCAGGCAAGCAACTCTTTTTGCCAACTGAAGCTACATAATGTAAATAACAAAAACAGAAAAGCATAAACCTACAAGAAACTACAAGTACCACCACTGCTCTAAAACTGAGGAAGTATAGAGACTGAGGAGGAGCATTGAGGAGAAGTGGGGAACCAGACTACATACAGATAATCTATTCAATTCAATTCAATTCAATTTTATTTGTATAGCCCAATATCACAACAGAGTGTCTCATAGTGCTTTACAAAGTTCACTGAAATAAACAAGTGTAAGCGAACAAACAATCTAATAAAGAGTCCAGCAGTCGATGAGGCCAAAGGATCAGTCCGGTGGATCAGTCCGAGGCATCACCTGCCCTTTATGACCCTCCTTCTTTGGGAAGGAAAAACTCAAAAAACCCAGTGGGAAAAGAGAAACCTCCGGGAGCACCACAGTGAAGGAGAGATCCAGCTCCCAAGGACGGACAGGCTGTAGCCTTGGACAGACGCACATCCATTGGCTGGTGGAGAACCACATCAGTGGGGCCAGGACCAGGATCCATAGGAACCAGGGAACCACATCAGCAGAACCAGGACCAGGATCCACAGGAACCACAGAACCACATCAGCAGGGCCAGGACCAGGATCCACAGGAACCTGAGAGATGAGAAAGTACAGAAACGCTCCGGGGAAGATAGCAAGTTAGAGGCAGACATTTGGCTGACATGAGACATAACGATGGAGAGGAAGAGGAGGATAGAGAATAGAGGAGCTCAGTGCACCATAGGAGTCCCCCGGCAGTCTGAGCCTATAGCAGCATAACTAGGGGCTGGTCTAAGGCCTGATCCAGCCCTTAAATATATGCTTTGTCAAAAAGGAAGGTTTTTAGTCTGCTCTTAAATGTAGAGAGGGTGTCTGCCCCCCGAACCCAAACTGGAAGGAGATTCCACAGGAGAGGAGCCTGATAGCTGAAGGCTCTGCCTCCTGAACTACTTTTGGAGACTTTGGGAACCACCAGTAGACCTGCATTCTGGGAGCGCAGTGCTCTAGTGGGGTAGTACGGTACTATAAGCTCTTTAAGATATGATGGGGCCTGACCCTTAAGAGCCTTGTAGGTGAGGAGAAGGATTTTAAACTCTATTCTAGATTTTACTGGAAGCCAATGAAGAGAAGCCAGTACAGGAGAAATGTGGTCTCTTCTTTTAGTTCTCATCAGAACACGAGCAGCAGCGTTCTGGACCAACTGTGGTCCAGAACTGGACCAATCTCACTATGTGTTGGTATTCAGTCATGATACCCACATCACAACTGGGAGTGGAGAGCTCAACAAGATTTGCCTTCTGAAACTTGAATATTGTGTTAAGTAGGCTATTACTTAAGTGACTAAAATAGATACTTATTATCATTATTATATTATTTGGCATTAATAACAATTAAAATAGAGAATTTATGCCAGACTCTTTTGTTGGTCAGTTTCAAGTTCAAATTGTCCAGTTATCATTTTCAGAACTTGAAATCACAAGCTTAGTCTTGTTACTAAATCATGAGTTGAGAAAGAGGGCCAGGTCTCCCTTGTAAAGGAGATCTTTGATCTCAATGGGACTAACCTGGTTAAATAAAGGTTTAATAAAAAAATAATAATAATGATAAAAAATTCCCCATTACAGTTTTTTTTTTTAAAACTACTTAAAAACATTGTTAGCTTATTAGCATAATATTCCCAGCATGCCTCTGATCAAAATCAAAATATTGGAAATTAGGGTGTTGCAGTTGCAGTAGCAATACACCAAAAGCTGTAATGAATAGAAATTGTTGCCAATGAGGTATCAAACTTGGTGATATAAATGATAAAAATAAATTGAAACCAGCCCTTTTATATACTGAAAAGTGAATGCACCATACAGGTTGGTTACTCACAATGAAATAACAGAGGTAAAAATTCTAAGGCAAATTTTTTTGGACTATGCAGTTTTGAGTTGACTTTTCTGAACTTACTTACGAACTACAATGTATTAAAAATAACGTGAAAAATAATGTAGCATTTATTATGTCAACAGTGCTAATTGTCCGAATAGAAGTCATATGAATTTAAAGATGTTTCAAACTTGGGGTGCTAAAGATGTGTTAATTGCCAACAAAACATGAAAAAGATAAAAAACGCCTGAAAAGCATGCATGCACATGCCACATTACCTCACAGCCACAGTCTTAATTTGTCTCGACATCTGCTTCTCTGCAAGCATATTGTCATGGGAGAATGCCATATCAAAGTAAAATAGGGGAGCGGAAGAAAAAGCTGAAATAAAATGTGTTGGTTCTTAAAAAGAAACCCTGAATGTTTGAAAGGCGGTGACTTGTGTTTGTCAAAGTGTGCATGTGCCTTTGTAAGTGTGTGTCTCTGTGTTTATACAGTATACTTAGGCTCATAACTGTGCTTTTGATATTAATGTTTAAATCTGGGTGATAAGCTCACTTTAGATCTATCTCTCTCCCAGCAGACACTGCTCCCTGTGGGTGTTCAGGGCCTGACTGCAATAGTCGGGTGTTTTGGTAATATGTCTGTTAAAGGTGCAGTGTGCACGATTTCAGACGATCTTAAGTTTTGATAGTTATGTTTTTATACTTTATAATTACCTGACACAAGAATTGTTGTGTTTTCATTAGCTTAGGATGAATCCTTTAAATCTGGGTACTTTTCCATGCCCAGTTTGAAAATACAAATCCTACCAAATGGAGGATCACACTTTTAATTTATTTATCTGAAGGCCACTGTAGTTTCTTCTAAGGGAGGGGTGAAGTTAGGGGTATTCAGCTGGTTGCAGTGCCACTAATTCCTACATACTGGAGCTTTAAATGTGTGTGTACATGTATGTGTATGTGCCCACTCCACCAGACAATTCATACTGGCTATTGTCCTGTGCTTCACAGTTATTCTTGTTCATTATTGATAAAATATATTGTCTACTGACAGTATATAACTGCAAACTATAAACTTACACTCTAACTTTTTTATCACAACTGGTATTATGTTTTACAATATCATCAAACAACTATATACCTCAAGTCAATACATAAAACCTCTGTGAGCTTTATTATTAACCACTGTGTACAAGGACAAGTCTTTGACAGCACACAATTCCTCACATTTGCCCCTTTGCATTCAAAATGCTTTACATCTATGACAGATTTATAATGGACAATAGTAGCATTGAGTAAATCTCAGATGTCAGAGGCTTGCAGACAGATAAAAATAGGTGTGGTGGAAAGAAAACTTAAGTTTTCTTTATGTAGTTACTTCTGTTTAACTGCCACATGGAAGCAGGAACAAGAAAATAGACTTAGACTTAGACTTTCTTTATTTTATCCCCCATAGGGGGATAAAATAAAGGAAAATATACATATCAGTCTTATGGCAATGTAATCATTATAGTATAACAAGTCACAGTGGAGAAAAAATTCTATAGCAGGTGTTTGAATGTCAAAAATCTGGTAGAAGTTAAACATCTACAAGAATGGGCCCCCATCAATTGCTAATTTGGACACCAGGGGTTCAAAAAAAAAAAAATAAAACAGTTTAAGAGCCACTTGAGCAGTTTAATATCCTGCAATAATTGTTACAATAGTGTAGTGTATTAAAGATGGTCAGTCCTGCTGATCAGGCCATTAATCAAGCAAGTTTCAGCATTAATTAACACACGAACACACTTGTCTTCACATCCTACTTTCAATAAATCAATTAACCTGACAAAAATGCAAATTTATGCTACTGGGTGGTTCAAAATTTAATAGGATCTATTGATACAGCCAGTGGTGAAGTCTCTACCAATCATTGCTCGCAAGCTACTGAGCTAGTACACAGACAGATGCCATCATGTTGATGCAATGTCCTGAATTCAGTGTACACGGGGCTGGGGCATCATAAACACAGATTGATAATGTGGGTAATGACAAATTCACAGCCAAATGTGACAAATTTGGCTTGACTGGTCTGTATATCTTTGCCCACAGATGCAAAAACAGCTTGATAGTGAATTTGACCAAAAACAACATAAAAACCCATTAAATGTAACTGAGAGCTTGGAGGTTTCTAAGTAGATGCATTATGGTGTGTAACTCCATCCAAAGCTTATTTTTAGCCATGCTATCAATGTGGCTCTTGAGCTGAAAACCCAGGTCCACCACTTCAGTGTTTGATTTATGACTAAATACCTGCAGTACTAATGACATTCACATGATGCCTCAGCTGTACTTTGTGATAATGTTTGTTTGTGTTATGTGAAACAATGACGCTGAGGAGCAGTTATATTGTATTTTAATAACAACAAAAAAAGAAACCAATTACATTTAAAAACACCAATAACCATGGCCTCAAAAATTAAAATAGAGCTGAATTTTCAAACAGTAACTGATAGAGTAGCGTTTTACCCCTTGAGTATCTCTTGAGTGTATCCATCCATCCTTATCCGTCACGGGGGGCTGGAGACAATCCAAGCTGACATAAGGTGGGGTACACCCTGGACTGGTCGTCAGCCAATCACAGGGCCCACATATAGAGACAGACAACCGTTCACGCTCACACTCACGGGCAATTTAGAGTCACCAATTAACCTAACCTGCATGTCTATGGACTGTGGGAAGAAGACGGAGTACCTGGAGAAAACCCACGCAAACACGGGGAGAGCATGCAAACTCCACACAGAAAGGTGGAGTTCAAACCAGGAACCTTCTTGCTGTGAGGCAACAGTAACCACCGCACCACCACGCTGCCCCCACGTGCATCCAGTAGGTGGGCAGGGGGCAGGAACTTCTTTACATTGTAAATTCATGATAAAGATCAGTGATTTGTGATTAGAAAAGCACAGATTGTTGAGAAATGCGCAGTGTAGCCAGACAGCTGCTCGCCCGAGAATAAACAAATCATGGCCCTTACGACTCCTGTGTGCCCCTGGACTAAGAATGAAACACCAACTATACTTCACATAGCTTGAAATAACATGCTCTTTCACTGCTGGTGGTTGTTTCTCAGCCACAGTGTTTACAAAGCTCTTCCTGAAGCCGCTGCTGAAGATGTTGAGCGAGTGAGTGGGAGCATGCACGTGGGAGGGGGGCTGTGCAGTGGAGGCAGTGAGCAGTGATTGACATTGCGTTAGAGACTCCTCCTGCAGTGACAGCAAATACGCCAAAAGCTTTTTTTTTTTTTTTACAAAAATGACCAACTGCTGCTTTAAACTTTACATTACTTGGTTTTAATTTAAATGGAATCCTGGTATTTGCAAGCACCAATAGGATTGAAATGTTCTTATATGTCAACATCAGACATGCTAATGGCTAACAGTAGCTTAATGCCGGTACTGAATTTGTGCTGCTGGTGCTGCTTCAAATGAATGCAATAAAAACATATACCTACCTGCACACTGCTATACTTATCTGCATAAATTATTTAGTTTGCTTTGTCATCTGAAATCAATAAAGAAGTTGCATCTGTCACAGTGAAGAAGTGCAAAAACTAAAATAAATGTGTGCTACACCCTCCAAAAATGTTTGTTCAGTCATCATTTAATTTAAAATATTTGGACAAGAATGCTGGCAGTAGACACTTAGAGACGGTAGGCAGAAGGCAGTAGAGACAATATTGATTAAATTTTGATATTTCGGTGTTGAAAATATGATTCTTATACAATGTTGATTCAATAAAGTTTACTATCTGGTCTTGCTTTTCTTCTCACTTCCCCGATGCATAGAATAAGTTCTTGCACAAGTGAGCCTCTCAACCTTCACCATTTGGAGAATTTAAGAGACTCAAACAGTATAAACACAGGCCAATTTGTTAAACTTTTTAGTATACTAATCCACAGGAAATAAAGACTTTCAACTCCTACAGAGAGTCTAGATCACATTGAGTATTCAGATCACGATGAGCCACTTTGCAGAACTTGATTGCGGTAATATAATGATTATGAACTTGCCACCTGAAGTGCCAGTTGTGGTGATGCAGCAGCAGGCAAATTTTATGTGTATTGTTCCAGTCAAATTATTGGCCAAAAGTAGAGCTGCAGGCATCTTTCCCTCTCCTACAAACGATCCATGGCCACTGCTTTTGAGCTTGTCTCATGTGTTCAGCTGTCTGAAATGGATGCTCACTGCAGTGTCAACACACAGTCAAACCGCCTCATCCAAGTCCTCTGGAGCCTTTTTCACAGAAATATTTGCTTGAGCAGAAAGCAGGAGTTTGCATCCCTGAGGTGCTCCAAATGTAACAAACCAAATGTGAACAGAAAAGTATATAAACACTATGAAAACGACCTGAACACAGCTGGTACCGGCATTGAATAAAAATGTTTATCCTGCAACAAAACCAATTGTCTGGGGGTTTGAACAAGCCAGCTGTGTTTTTATTTAACTTTATTGTGTGGGCCTCCATGTGTGTGTCTGGTTTTGTTTGCCGCATGATGGCCTGCAGTGACAAAATGACATTTTGTACCTATTCAGAGAATTTTTTTCAGACAATATGCACACACATTCAAAAAGACCCATATGCACACACGCATAGTTGCACACACAAACACTGATGTGAAGCCTGACTTTGGACAAGTTTGACTGAGGGGAAATGAGATACTATTTCTGCTCACTCAGACAACAGTGTTCCTTTTAACTCCATGGCAGAGACTATCTCAGCAATCACCTTGAGATGAAGCGTGCAGATAAAGCCAGATTAGATGGGCATGGAGATGTGGGAGAGATAAAAGTCTTTAACAGACAGCGAAGGATCTAATTAGCACAATGAAGATTTCTGCCGTCTGGCTGAGTCAGCCGCGGTGTCATCAACCTTTTGTGTCGGTGGAGAGGTATTGTCGGGGATAAAAATTCGGTATGTTTAGGGAAGTTGCAGTGGGAGGTAAAAAAAAAAAAATCTCTCTATGAGTGTGTGTGCGTGCGCGTGTGTGTGTGTGTGTGTGTGTGAACAACCATTCACCAAAATACTATATACAAATGGTCTCTATTGTTTACAATACCTTTCGCCCACATACAGTACAAGCTTTGGTGTTTGCTTGCATTTCTATTCTAATGAAGACCATAGTCCCAGAGGATGGACAGAAATTAATATTTTGGGGTGGAATTGAGCTCAGAACAATGAGAATGCACAATGATGCCTGTAGACCATCAAATACTGAAGCTGACTGACAGTATTTGTCAAGCACTTCCAGAGCAAGAAGAACTTTTGTGCAAAAAACATTAGTTAAGGTCAGGTTTGGGTTATGTTTTGGCATGTAGAAGAAAAACACAATACAGCTATCACTTTGCAGCTGATGTCTTCATAATCAGTTTTCTTTCTTTAGTTCAGCATGTATTTTTTCACAATTAAACTATCAAAACAAGCAGAATGTCCTTCCCCACCCAGCTGCCCCAAATAAAAAGATGCAGATCTGACACCAAGTATAAAAGGTGACATTTTTGAGGGATTATTTTCTGGTGGAGACTTCCATTTTTTTTTCCTGTGCCTGTCAGGTGATTGACAGCGAACACAGCGTAGGTGTGAAACAACAGCAATAAAAAAAAAAACTCAACTCCCAATGAAACAACAATAAAACAGAAACTATAACAAAACTAAATTAAGATGTCCTGTTTATTGTGATGGATTACAGCGCACAAGCAATTTTCAAGTTTGTGGAAGTTGTTTTTCAAATAGCACAAAAATGAATGTCATTATTTTTTTTCCCCCCCATACCTTCTTTTGAAACAAAACAAGCCCTGATAACTTAACTACATTGACTGCACACACACACACACACAGAAAGAAATGGAGCCACTAAGATAATTGGCAGACGCTTACGAAAACACACTGCAAGGTAGAGGGCTTGTGAATGAATGCAGTCGTCGAGAGTTCTCACAAGTCCACTAAGCTCTGCTCTAACACTCTAAGATAACACAATCCAGGAGGAGATCTTACATTTACTTACATATCATTATTCCTAGAAACTGTGCAATGTGCACATCCTAACACTAAGATTAGATTAGGGGAATTTTCCCTTTGAACTGAATTTCAGGCACCACAGGAAGGGGTGCAGGGCAGTAGTTATATATGATGATAAGCCATATAGCTTATCATGATGTATAGCACAAGCATCTTCAATAAATTTAAACATTTGATGCATTGCCAGGCTGCATTGTGGGGTAGCATGGGACACTGCATTCAATATAAGACAATCAGTCATTTGCTCTGCCTTAAATCATGGTCAACAGACATTTTAATCCTTCTTCTGTGTATCAGGAAACTGGTGCAAAGACAAAAGACAAAAGCAGAGCTGGTACATTTAGACTGAACAACACCTTTGAGCATTTTTTCGATGGCTTTGGTGCACAATAGCCTAACAGTCCAAACAAAATTGCCAATTTATTTTGCTTCATTCTTTCATTAGAAAAATTAATAAACACACACACATAAGCATATCTTTGGTTCATATCTCTCATATCCTATTCCTCCCCTCCTTACTATCAAATGAAGGACAAACATTAAAATGTATTAAAAAATGAATCTCAAGATCTCAGATCATATTTGTATAATTAAGCCGCAAATCAATTGTCTCTGTTATCGTCCTTTTGTTCATAACGGGACACATCTTAAGAGAAGCATATCACAGAGAAGTGATCTCAAAGTGATCAAGCAGAATTCTGAAGTGCTTTCCTTCTTAAGCGAGAGGAAAACACAACTCTCTGAACAGAAAATGAATCCTCCAAGGTACACTTAGATATACGGCTAGATTTGTAGTGTAGTTGTCGATTTTACATTTAAAGGTGTTCTGTGGAGGGGTTTTTTTTTTGTAAACAAACGAAAGTTCTATTCACATTCAGTGCAGGGCCCCTTAGATAATTTCCATTCTCGCTTTGTCTCACTCCCCCAACACTTTAGCGACCAGACATCCCAGTTTCTCCGTATCTGTCCTGGCTTCGATATTGTGATTATATCATTATCGTGAATTCTTTTGGCCATAATAATCGTGTAGATCAAACAAAATAGAAAAAATAACAAAACTGCTATGCATTACTCCACAGGTCATCTTTAAGTATAACTACTGAGTCTTTTTAACTTATCTAACTGATTTAAGCTGCTGCCAAGTGAGTCCAGACTTTATAGACAGAAAATCTTTTAAAGAGGAAAAATACAGGAAAAGTGGTTTGACATCATTTGAATGCTGTTAGAGAATGTAAAAATGTAAAAAATAGTATTGTCAGTTCCCGGTTATGTGTGCAGCTCTTGTTCTCTTTTCACAAGTGAGTAGCTTAGAGACTGCAAAGGCAAATGTGGAGCCTCTGCTTTCAGGGACAGATACCAGTAGAAGACATCGGCGTGTTATCATTAGGGCTCTTTTTTCATTCTTTTAAAAAGAGAAATCTATCTGTCATTTTTAATCTTAAAAAGTGCATGTGTCTGACCCGTCTGTGTGTCTCCTTAAGATGCACCCCTTGGGGGGGGCTCATAAGAGCCAGTGAAGTAAGGGTCTGCCCCACTTATGCGATCACATCAGCTCCTCTCATTCACCTTCCAAAGACAGTTCTAACCAAAGCTGTTCTTCTTTGTAACCCAAATATTTTGTGAATTCCCAGAGTTGTACTACAGACAACCTTAAATTTATTACACATTTTTATGACAAAAATGCTTTCAAGGACAGACAATGTTGAATTTACATTTCAGTGGACATTTATATTCTCAGTGCCTTTGCCAGATAAGACAAGGCAAGCAAAATATACAGTATCTGTGTTAATGTTACAGAGCAGTAAATCTATACAAAAAACTGTTTCCATTATTACTGTCTATATTTTTTTTTACTTAATCCACTAAAAAGGGTGCATTCACGTTACTGTTTAAGTGTAAACAACTATGCTTTGATGTAAAAACTGTGAGAGAAGTAAAGTCAGAAAAGTCTGACTGCTTGTATGAGACATAAGCTAGGGTACCCCGTAATTATCCTGTTGACACGGCAGAAGTTTTGATGGAGCTCAGGTCAATTACGGTCAGATACCGGTGGCGTGCAGGAAGATTAAAATAATTAACAAATGCACCCACAGTGTACCGGCAGTTTGTAAATTACGAACAGTGCAGGACAGTGCCCTGTGCCCCTAACGTTTGCCTATACTCTGTAAAACATCATGTACGAATTTAATTGGATCAAATAATCTTTTATAATTCATTTAATGCACAAACAGGTCAGTCCATCTCCATAACCCGGGGGCCGTAAGGGCACTTTGATGACATCACCAACCATTTCCAAACGTCCCAATCTGCCACTAGTCTCACGAGCTCCACCGCTGCTTCCCCCGTCTATCTCTTCATGTTCGTCAACCATCTCCCCCTCGGCTGTTCTGCACCTCTTCCATAAACTGCACCGTGCGTGGTGCTTTTTGCTAGGAGCCCTTTTCTTTCTTTTCCCGTGTCCAAAACAAGTTCAAATTTCATTGTCTAGTAGTCGTGTAGCAACTCATTTAAATGGTAATTATTCTCTTTTTGATTGAATATAAACATATACTTTCTATTAGACTGAAGTTAATTTGAATTAGTTTTTAGTTTTAATTTTTCTATCATTTTTATTAAGAAAGAGTTCTTACTTGCAGTCCTGTGACTTAACATAATGAGTCAAATGAAACCACTGCAGAGAGAACTCATCATATCACGTTTTCTTGAGAAAGATGATCAGCATATCTGACCTCCTTGTATACTTTGTTTGACAGTTAACATTCACCAGAGACCCCTCTTTTCATAGTCTGAAGACACGGAGACACTTGCTGTGTCTTTAATACGTATTAAATTAAGTTGCAGTTTTTTCTGATAATACTGCAAGTAATGACAGCAAAACAAACCATGATGAAGGTTACATTCCTATTCAGTCCCTACCCCCATACACTTACAATTTAACAAGGTCACTGGGAGCTCACATCATTACACCAACTCTGGTGGAAAGTGGCTCCAACAGCAGCTATAACTGAACGTTCTTTGTGTCAAATGAAGACTGACAGAAAGTCTCACAGCTGAGAGAAAGTAAATGGAAAACAAAACAGTCTGTAATGCTTATCAGTATGACTGATCAGTTGTTGATTCAACTCTTAAGTTAGTTCTTGTTTTCTCAACTTCATCGAACATAATACTGCTGGTTTTACATCAGAACAACTCATGAGAAGGAAACTTATGGCAGGAACTGGCTCTGGTATAAGATAAACATGTTACACAAATGTGCTATGTTTTATCAGTGAAGATAATAAAGTATGTCAGTCTGAACTATTCAAGTCAGTTGTCTCCTTTATTTTCTTAGATTATAAAATGCAACATCGATTTTTTTTTTAATGAAAACCATGTATCTCCAAATTAGGCAATTTTGAAATATTCAGATAAAATGAAGGATTGTTTTCCTTTAGGGGTTGAGAACAATGACGTACTGCTTAAGATAATTAAACCGTTTAAATACCCACTGGATTAGCTAAAAAAAAAAAAAATGCAGGACACCCATTCATAAACAGACATCTTGCGAGCAAGCACATCAGAGTGTGTGAACTGAATGAAACGTTGAGTTTAAAACGTAGGGGAAATTTGATAAACTGACAACTATCTACCTGCACCACTATTTTGGTGATAGCTTATCTTCTGATGTTAGAGGCTGTACATTCATCCATCCTTTTCCCTCATCAGCCTACAACTACGTGAATAGCCACTAATATGGATTGATTATATATTGAAATATTAAGTATTTCAAAGCATCCAGAATATATTTCTATAATGTTTTAGTTCATGACAAGGCCCTATGTCACTTAACAACTGTGTCCATAAATATCCACAGCAGTGCTGTAATAATAGGAGCAAGTCATATTTTCTGTGTCCTCGCATGCAATCTTCAAGGACAAGTCGAGTTAAAAGGTTAAATCAAAACTCATTAACATTTGGGTTTGATTCAGTTCTGTTGTTGTCAGACAAAATGAGTTGCTAATGACGTTGTGTAAATATTTATTGGACAGTGATCTTCAAAACTGTCTCGTTGGCATTTTTAACAAAATGTGACACAATAATAAACTTTTCCCGATCAAACTCAGTCATCCCAAGTGACAAGCAAAAACAGAAGGCAAATACATAACACACAATCCCGCAGGCACAATTTGTCCCCGAGTGTCTTGTTGAAAACCTTTCCACAAAACTTCACTAAACAGGAATTAGACAACTTCATCAGCCAGTTGCTTAACAGCATTCAGGTCACATGACTTCCACTCCTCCAATTACCCCTTATTTTCTCCCAAAATAAATTAAAAAATAAACAAAATAAAAGCCCTCCACCAGCAGATAAGACAACAGCTGCAGGGAGAGATCAGAAGACGATGGCGTACTTCTTCTGAAGTGCAACATTTAACAGTTTATTGAGCACAGCTCTGTGATTTCATTACAGCGTATTTAATCCAAAATTAATAAGGCTGGTTATTAACCTTTTCCACCCCCATTCCTTATTAGAGTTTTATTTCACTGATGTTTAGAGAGGCGTAATGAGGCTACAGGATGCATTTTACCCACACTTACAGGGTGTATGAGTACCCATATATGTGTATGTGTACATGAGTTGTGTGCATGTGTGCTTTGATGTGCGTCACCTTATGCCCATGACAAATAGGATGTGCTGGCTTTAATAAGAGGGTAGATGCTGCTCGACACCATCCTGTCATTATTTTCATTGTGGATTGAAGCGGTGCAGCTGGCAGTCACGGAGGGCAAGATTTCACCTCGGAGCTCCACGCCCTGCCACTACAGCACACTGCTAATTTTAACACCCGTCTCTGTCCTTGAACACTTAACATTATTATTGCTGTATAAGTGCCCCTCTCTCTTTTCCTGACTGTCTGTGTACATGGTTACAAAGATCTAACTGCCTGTCATCTCTTTCTGTTGTTCTTCCTGATGGTACGCTATATTATTGTCCATATATAAATAACTGTCTGCCTGCACTCCTTCAGTGTGTCAGTGCACAAATGATTTGGACATGTTGTTATTCCTGAAATTAAAAAAGTTACTTAATGGTTCAGGGTTGGACTAATGATTGATCCACGTAGTCAGACCCGCTGGCGTTACCGGGGAAACGGGAGTTATGGTTTGTGAAAAACGTACGATTTTGGTTGCAAAATGCGTGAAAATATAAATGAATGGTGTCATTGTTTTTTTCTTTGGAAAATGACCATGGTATAAGCAGGATAATTCCCTGCGAAGTGTCCATAATCAGGAATTAATGACAATGACATTGCCCTCCAGAACAACACATATGAGCATTTTCTAAACTGACGCTCAAATCAGTGGGACAATGTTGTCAGTGCCTGTAAAAACAACAAGTAAAAATATCACTGTTTTTTTAAATCTATTTCTGTAGTTCGTGTTTGGTCAGGTTTAAGTGTAAGAGGACTTTGTTGGAGTTCGGGAAAGCTTGTAGTTCTGGTTAAAATAAGTACTTATAGAACAATCATGCACTGGTTAAAAGAAACCGATGTTGACTGTTGGTAAAAAAAAAAAAAAATGTAAAGTGAACAGAAGTCTTCTGCATCAAAGGCTGACATTTTGTTGACTCATCCAAACAAGCCAACCTGGTGGACTTTGGCCTCTATAATAATATTATGCTGTTACCTCCTTGCTCCTAATGTATAGATGTCATAATCCCCACAGACAGTAGCGGACTTTTAAGTGTCATTTTGGGGCATTTGCTGGATTAATGATGATGTTTTCATTTGTCTTGAGGAGGACAGAGTGAGTAAGAAATGTAAATAAAACACCATAAAAACCACTGCTGTAACTTTAAGGTTACATGTACATACTTTGTTTAAAGAGTGGTAAATGTTTTAACAAGGCACAGAGGTGGTTGAATGACGCTGGCTCAGTTTATCTCAGAAATAGGCCCCTAACATCTACGTGGTGCTGCATAGACTACCTATGGTTGAATCAACACATTTAAATGACTAAGTAAGTGAATAACTATCTGCAACCATGTTGTGCTTTGAATTTAAAAACCTAAGTACTAATTAAGTTTTTCCACAAAGTAGACATTTTGAGTAGGGATTTAAACTCAAGTTGTCAGATTTAAGGGGGAACGAAACAGCAAATCCTTCCCTCCAACAACTTAAAGGCCCCCACAATCCACCAAAGTATTTCTGTCCTACCGTTGCCTCTTTCACCTTTTTCTAGTCGTAGCTCCTTCTCACAAATCCCTCCACGGTGGGAAGATATATTTCTCACATTTTCTGCTCCGACCGTGTTCCTGTTTCACAAACTTCGGGGATGAGTCTCATCTATCTTGAGATTTGCTCCAGTACAACTGTGTTGTTTCATGAACATTTTGTCTCATATTATGTGCCTTTTTGTCTATCTGTCCCATTTCTTAGTACACACTGTTCCATTCGCTGTTCCACATGACAACACACGTTTTCATTATGTTTTTTGTCCTGTTCCTTTTTAATTCTGCCCTGTGCTGATCTTTCTTTTAATTTTTTTTTTCTCCAACACACTCATTCTCCTTGGTCCCTTAACAGCAGAACCTAATTATAACACATTTTTAATCTTTCACTCACATTTTGCTCATACCTTATCATCTCTCTTCACCTCCCTTCGTGTGCCTTCCATCTCCCTCTGTGCTTCCTTCAGTGCAGACCAGAATTACAGACCATCCTGGATAAGGTTGTGTTTTTGTCACTGTGACGGTAATGCCTGGTACAGACTAATTATGTAGGAAGCACTCCTTGTCTCCACACTGGGGGCGAGGGTGCCAGAATTCAAGGGGTTATGAACAAATTGGTTCCGGTGGGAGACGGAGGACAGGAAGCGGGCTTTGATGAATGAACCAATGAGATACAGCTGCTCGAGAAATGGATTGGAGTCCATCGTCGGTGTGAATCTGGCTGTTAAGCTGACTGATATATGGTATCGGTGATTCTAGTTAGAGAAGAGTTTATTCAAAATAGACGGAACAATGTGTACACAGTGTTTTATTCCACCTAGTGAGATGAGACCAGTCTCCATTTCTCCATTCTCAAAGCTGTTTGAGACTTCTTATTTCTCTGTTTGAAACCTTCTCTTCTCTGAGTTAAGCTCATGTCTGTGCAGACATGGGTTCGATTTGTGTGAGTGCTTGAATTTAAGTACTGATTTGAGTACTGATGCCGTAGGAGCCACTTTTTCATAACCTTTTCCAATGCTATTTTTAAAACACTTTTTTAGAATGACTGTTAACATTTCAAAAAATATAAATAAAAAATAACACTAAAATGTTATATACATCTAATATTTCTCCAACATAGACAACTCATGTCATCTCATCGGTTTTTGGGGATTCTTATGCCCAAGTCCCTAACATGAATGCCGTAGTTTCTTCATAATATAGTAAAAACAGATGTTAGTGGTTAGTGGAATATCCTGAACATACAAAAGATGGTTTGAGAAGTTTCTGGTCACTCTGCTGAATATTCAAGTCTGTTGCACTAAAAAAATTCATTCATTAGGTTTGATTTTCTTCTTCTGCTATCATTTAATGGCATCCAACTGGAGAATTAGCACCACTAGCTGTTTACCTTGAAATGCTCAACACCTAATATTCACACAGCAGTAGTAGACAGTGGTAAAATGAGAGCCAAATTGGGATGGAAACTCAACTGCAGTCCTATCTCCTGGAGCTTTTCATCAAAGGATCAAACAATGTCAACAAGAATTGCAGTAATAACTCACACAATATTCTTAGCAACCTACAAGGTGGGGAAAAAACGATGACAGGTAACACAAAGTAGTGGCACAAAGTAAAAAGACATCACTTACTCTGACCAGAAATATTTCTCCCTTTAAAGTCAATACAAACCATGTAAAATCAAAGATCATGCAGCATATCTTTTTCATTCAACGACAAGAGAATTGTTCTGCAACAGTGCAGTCAGTGCTCCAACAGACTAGTCACAGCACTGAACACTGCTGAAAAGCTGTCCACCTGGCATCGTACAGGAATAGAGCTGCCTATCCATGATACAGTGTTAGTAGTTTGATGGAACTGGATTGCAGCCACAAAGCCACCAACTTTTAGCCAACTGCTTTTCATTTCATGTAAATTCAGCAGTATCCAGTCAACATTATCAGGTGTAGGTCAGTCTGTCCCTGATGTTCCCCTTCAGTTGTTCAGACATATGGTTCTGTCGGTTACTATCCCATCACCAAGTGCAGCTGCAAGTTTTTCCAGGTCAGCTCTACGGAGAGACTCATAACTATCAATACTGACAGGAGTCGACGTGTCTTGTAGAAGTTAACTTGTGTGTTAATCGTGTGTAAATTGACATTTGAATGACGGTGCACTAACTTGACACTAAATGAATTAAGAATCCAAGTGTTATATTTTGTACAAAAACCTAAAAACCTGATCTAGTTTTGAGGCCATCTGTTTTTCCCTTTTTCTCTTTCACAGTGTTTCACATGTGCAGTTCACACACTTGTAACTATCGATCAGCGTGTCTGCTACTACTGAGGTTTCGTCCTTGACTTTTATTCTTCGATGGTAGCGTGTGTACAAAGGTTTCCACTTCGGCGTGGAAACAGTGGAGCAGCTCATCTTGATACGATATACCATCTTGTGCAGTATTGCTTATCTATGTAGCAGGCAGTTTAGCTAGCAGGAACAGTAAACTAATAGTATCATTATGTAGGAGTCTGGGGATGTGACAGATTGTTTTTCAAGGTATTAGTCGGACCCCTAGCTACCCGCTGCCTTGCTATACAGTAGAATCTCAGAAGCAGGTAGGGCCCACAGCAGTCTTGTTGTCGGGGCTAACCCATGGCCAAACAATAGCTTTCTGTATTAACAAAATAAATATATATCCGGTCATATTTGGGGCAGACTCCAAGCTATTTCCAGCGCAGTGGAACGTTTCCAGGGAACCTTTTATTTTAAGAGCAAATCACCCCAGACAACACAAGAGACAAGTTGACTCCTATTATTATTGATATACACAAAACAACACTCTCTCAAAAAGACTTAAATGTAGGACGGTTGCTGCAACTGCTGTTGGAAGTTACTAAGACTTACTTTATAATGATCCAGTTTAAAAATTGGGAAGGGCTCAAACAGGAGAAACGCTTAAAGCATTAACATTTAAAGTGACTGTCAGTGATTTAATATGTATAAGAGACAGAGCTGTTTGTGCTGTCCTAAGAATTACCAGCTTCATAAGCCGTTAATTGCTATCGCAGCAGATACCCTATAGGCCTTTATCTGATGAAAAGGTTTAAGAGAACTTATGCAAGTTTTTTTTTGTTCAACTGGCATCATTCTCAGTAACTACACTTCCTGCTCCTAGCAGTGACCTATTCGCAGCGACCTGCTAAGGCTTATGGGTAAGCAAATTCAGCAGATCTTAACACCTTCTCCGCATTGCACCTGATCGAGGGGGGAGAAAAATCCCCAGCACACGCACTTTTCCAATCCTCCTGCACCCCTTTTAATCCTCCCTTCCTTCTCTGCTTTCATCCATCCCTTTAACTCTCCTTCTGTCCTCTCTCTTCCTCCTCTCCTTCGCCACCCCCCCCACCCAGCAGGCTGGAGCAAGATTCATTCAGAGCACAATCAGCACGAGACATGAATACAGAGCAGAGCTGCGTCACATACACACACACACACACACACACACACACACACACACACACACACACACACACACACAAACCCACCCACACACACACAGTCACACACAAACATACACAAACACTCACCAAATGTCTCTTCAACCCCTGAAAGTGATGATGAGCTGGCTGAGTGAGAGGGCTGTGTACACACACACACACACACACGCATACTCGCACCCACACATACACACACACAAACTGACGCACACTATCTTTAACCTCTGGAAGTGATGATGAGAAGACAGAGTGCAGAGAGCTCTATAACACACTGTGCTGCTTCTGCAAACTATTTTTAAACCGCTACTTAACTTTAGTCTTTAAACTTGTGCATCCCAACGTGTATGCACCTGCATGTGTGCAGACCATGAATGTGGAGCCAATGCAGCAATATGGATGTTTAATGTTCTGCATCTTATTTACCCTTCAATACTAGGGCCACATTTTATTAATTTTTTATGTATATTTACATTGATAATTCGCAGCTCAACGTGAGGTTGTTGGAAGAACTTAGAGGCGTTCAGAGCTTTAAAGGTCAAGGCTTTGATTGCTTTGCTGCAGTTTTCAGACGGAAATCTAGATATTCTAAGAGTCCTCATGGTTTATATGGTAATATGTTTTTATAAGCATGTGTTTAAGGCCAAGAGTTAAGGTCTTTGAGTTCTGTATGAGCTGAACTGGTGCATTGTTTGGCCATTTGGAGCTACACAAACAGGTCAAAGTTTTCACTTATCTGGTGGTGTACTAGATGGATTGCAATAAAACTTTTGTACAAACATTTATGCTTCCTCAACAATATTTTTTTTATTTATTTTTCTTAATTGTTGGTTCCCTGACTTTTGCTCTAGCAACAATATGAGGTTCACATTTGTAGATTTGACATTCATGCCCCCATGGAGGCATGCCGTCATGCCTCAGGATGAATTGCAATAACATTGTCAATGTCATTAAATACCATCATCAAGTCAGCGTTTTCACTTTAGTTTATGACCAAATTCTCACAAACCCTCAGTTGTACTTGGAATTTCAAATGTTAGCATACTAACATGCTAAGCTAAAGTGGTGAACATGGTAAACATTATATTTGCTAAACATCAGCATGTTAGCAGGCTTATGTTAGCATTTAGCTCAAAGCATCACTGTGCCTAACTACAGCCTAACAGAGCCGTTAGCATGGCTGTAGACTCTTAGACTGCCAAAGTGTCCTAGACGTGTCAATATATAATGTAAATATGTCAGCGAATAAGTAACCATAAATTGTAGTAAAGAAATATCAAAAACTTATTTCGAGCCAATTTACAAGCAGTGACACCTTTACATTTTTCTTTTGTTTGTTGTTTGTTAACCACAGAGAACTGATAAATGTATCTTTTAACTGTGAAATGTCCTCACCAGTATATATCTTGGTTACATAATAACCACATTTAAGGGATGAGGGATATTGTTTATTCTACATGTTTATGTTTAAAGACCAAATAGTCACAGATATATTGTTATTGTTTGTTTGTTTTTTATAGCTTCAGATATTAGAATGAGTCTCAGAAATCCAGTATCACTTAAGCTCTTGCAAATCTAATACATAATAAATGGTGAGTGATCCTTTTTATGATTCCTTAACAAGCCAGCAGTATTAACTTGCAAATGTACATCTGTTTTCCTGTCAAACAATAGTCTAATGAGGCACTTTGCCTGAGTCTCCCTGCAGGTGTTACAATGACCAAGACATGAGACCTTCAGCATCCTGTCACATTTGTTTATCGCTGACAACACTTATGACTCATGAACATTAGTTACCCAGATTTGTGTCTTAAAGAAGATCATAAACACACACACACACACACACACAAACAGAGAGGAGCTGTCGACACGGTACTTCATGTCTTATCACAGATCAATATTTCATTTGCTCTCCTCCTTTGCTTAGATACTGACTGGCATCCCTTCCTAAGGGGACAGCTCAGGGACATACACACACACATGCTTATACACACTCTCACACACCCAACACGCACACTCACACTGCTCAGGGCCGTTGTTTGCTTTGACTGACGCGTCGGCCGTGCAGTGCTGACACCTCACTGACACTCTGTCCCTTTCAGATGCACATCACTGTTTACCAACTACTCTGAGCAAAACCTCACATTTAAATGTGCATGTGTCTCTGCGTGTGTGTGTGTGTCCTTAATGCTTCCAGTCTGTTATCATTACACACTTCCCTCGTTTCACTTTTACATCACTGTTTACTCATTTAATCAAAGCCAAACTGTGTGTGTTCCCCTGGCTTTGTGTTTGCATGCGAGTGCACGCATGCTCCGTGCGTGCCGTCTCTTTGGTGTTTTTTTTGGATGGTTGTTTGCTGTTGTGCTCAGACTAGATCAGGGGAGCTGCGATGTTATTGTAACCCTGTGAATAGGCACAGTGTTTAAATGCAAATTCACAGCACTGCAATGACAGGGACAGGGAATAGAGGATTGGCAGAGCAGGGAAGGGCACAGACAGGTTGAGGTGACAGAGAGGGAATGAGGGATTTAAACAGGAGGGAGTTTAAAGATGGGGAAAAGGAGATGAGGCGATGAAGGGGGATTTGGTTGGAGGGGAGGAGACAAGGGGTCAGAAGCAAAGAGGAAAGGACAGAGCGAATGGGTATTTTAGAGGAAAGGAGGAGAGAGAAAAGAATGGAGTAAGAGTTAGAGTAATTGAAAGCCATCTCCACGGTGGCTGGCTGAGGAACCAGGAGTGCATGACTGAGCCATGACTGAACCATCACTGATTGCTCTGCAGTGTCACTGCGAGTGTGTATTAGTGACCGTGCATTTGTGTTAGAGTATTACTTAGAGTTTATTATCATGCCCTTGCCTGTGTGTTTGTGTAAGTAGACCTTGGCATGCACCACTTGTGAAAGCTCGTTTAACCAACGAGACATGTCTCCCTCTATTTGATGAGGGTTTTTTTGTTCATCAGAGCTAAACTGACTGGTGAATGTGTTGTGTGTGTATGTCTGCATATGTCTTTGTGCAGCTGTACATCGTGTGTGTCTTGTAGCCTGTGCTACATTACCTTTAGCTGAAGTATTTACTGAAATTGCAAACCATTTCAGTGTCATGCCTTCTGTAGTTGTTTGAAGTCTGGTATTCTAATGCCTCACTTATGGTGCTGGAGTACTGCGTGTTTTTGCACCACTATAACAACAATTTACATATGTTTCTCTTTTGACATTGAACAGTTCAACCAATATTTGCAAAACCTAGCATCTCTCAACACTGGAATCAACAGAGCCACGGTGACAATTTGGGATGCCAAAGTTGAGATGCATTCTGGAGACACTCCATTAATAACAGATGGAAAGCCAACTTTTTCATGAAATGTGTATTTGAGCTTTTTTTTTTTTTCTTAACACAGCTGAGCCTTGTTTCATAATGCCACTAATAGCTCTGAATCAGAAAATATGCCCAGAAAATCAGGATGGATGCCATCATATCCACTGAGCTGGTTTCCAATCAATACTCAACTCCAGAATTATTCTTTTGATGAAAAAAGAAGCAGGAACAAAGAACAGAGACAAGACTTTCTGACCTTGAGAAACTGCTTTTGTTGATTTATTTTGCTATTTGTTGTATTTTTTGAAGAACAAAACTAGACATAATTACACACTGTCTGACTGTCTGTGTGTTTATTTTTGTACGTTTGATGTGTCATCCGCTGCTCTAATAAAGGTCATAGGTGATGCATGTGTGAGATTCTTGCTGCCACTATGACTGTGTCATTAACACAGTCACTATGACAAATGACACTAATCCCACACGCACACGCATACATCCACCTACACACACAGTGATGTTATTGTCATCCATCCCTCGAGTGAAGCGGTGATTTCTATCAAGCTTGCTATTGTCAGGTTTTCTTTAGGAAGGAAAAGGAGGCTCTATCCCTGAGCTGATGTATGGCCCACCCATACAGGCGCTTGACTATGGCCATCTGTATCAAAGAGCCTCTCTAAATGGATTCTATGTGCATCACATACCACACTATATATATGAGTGTAATGAAGAACTATATCGCTGCCCTCAGTATATGAGCTCATCTGAGTGTCATTGTCAGCTGGCTTGGAAACGAGGCACTCATTTCCCAGCCCACACACAATGTAATGGTATTCTTGTAATGCAGTCTATACAGGGCAGATTTATCTGCTTTTCATAGTTAAACGTGGAATATAAAGAGGAAATCCTTTTGTATATATCAGCTTTCCACTTTCAGTATAAATATTAGCTTATTTCTGGTTGAAGTAGTTCTTGGACACAATCGGGAGTGCTTTTGTGCTTTCACATGGGTTGATGAGTGGCTTGATTTACTTCATGGTGTTGGTGTATTTTTCCAGGAGCCAGAGGAGCCCGTAGTTGCCACGTTACCTGTGTGAGTCGTCTCTGTATATGGGTACGAATGAAGTTCTGAACTCTGTATTGTATGTCAAGATCAAGGACTCCGAGAAAAGGTATAGTAGGCAGCTTTCTGGGAGTACAACAGTATTGCATTGCAATTAACAAGAAGTATTTGCATCTTAAGTAAAAGTACCACAATGTAAAGAAGTAGTAGAGAAGGTGAGAAATTAAACCACTGAGGGTCAGCAAAAACAAGGTTTTCAGCTGCTGTTAAATAGCCCTGTAAATATGAAAAGCATTTTTATGCATCAGAACGACCGCTGTTATATTGCTGTCTGTCTTAGTATTATATTGCTATATATTATTTGATTATTGTAAGTGTTAACTGTTAACTGAACCAATTTTCATAACCTTATTTATTTGAATTTGCCATGTTTGTACTCAACATTATTACAAAATGTTTTGATTATGAGAAATATATTATTCACAGCCTGTGCCCATTTACAGTCCAGTTCAGCGCACCTACAGAGCAACCAGCATCACACTAAACTCATGTAACAGCTTAATCACAAGTCTCTGGTTTTTACCCACAAGACCACTTTTTAATTCCTTTGATCACCATCTGTAATGGCAAAATATCAAATGTCCGCACAGTCAGAGAAATAAATATTGTGCCTCCTAGTTGTAGGTCAGTCATAAAATTCTAGCATACCACATAGCGTCTCTCCTGCGTATACCCTGACAGCACTGTCAGTCAACCATGGAGTCAATCACGCTGTGCGGCAGTAGAGGAGGTGGAACCAGTGTCTGGTTCAAAAGTAGTTTAGCTGTTTCCATCACCCTTCTTTATTTCAATAGAATTACAGCCCGTCTCTCCTCTGTTGCTATGTTTCACTGTCTACAATGACAGCTAAACATAAAAAGCAGTTTTATTACATTTGATTGAACAGACAAAATGGGGTTTGACTTATGAGCTTCTCATTCAATGAGTTGAGTCACAGATATTTGGGGGTCAACCTTATTACTGTATAGACAGCTAAATTGTTAAATGTATAAATGTCTAAATTAAATCTAAATTGCCTGAATTAAAAAATCTAATTTGAGTAAGTGCTAATTATAGCATGATACAATGGAGAAAAAGGGATGTTTCCCTGTGAAATGTAGTGGAGCGTCAATACAAAGCTGGATGAAATTCAAATACCTCAGTAAAGTATCTACAGTATTGAGTGTATGTCAATAACGAAAACCTTCACCTCAATCATATACACACTCAAACACAAGTCTTGAGAGAAGCCTATGACTTCAGAATTCTGATCAATACTGAATGAGGATATTGATACTTTTGACCACTAATGATCTGACTCACAGCTATGCATATCCTTTAAGCCCTGATGACACCAGGTTTGAAGAAAAATGACATACAAAATCTCTCTGAAATAGGGCTTATTAGCAGCAGTAACATTCATGATAAACTCTCTCACAGTGCAGCAGTTTGCCTGCCCCCAATCTTCTCTTTATATGCATCATTTGTCATCATCAAATTGCTGTAATATTTTCTATAGTGCTCCAAATTGCCAACATACAGTATCTCTGAGGTTATGATAGAACACTAGTATTTAAATATCGCTAGTGCTTTGTGGTCTGCAAGCTTTCATAATATCCCATTTCCAGTGAGAGCACTGCAGTGGCGAGTGGAGGGTCTATTTTAAGTGCAGTCAGATAGCTATATGGCAGTGTGGCTATATTTAATAAAAGTCTCCCGAACACTGCGCCAATCTCTCTCTCCCGGGGCTATCTGGATTTGACTGGCCATGTCTGTTCCCATTTAATGTGAAGTGGCAGACAGAAGACGTGTCAATCTCTTTCCCAGGGGCTTGTCCGTGGATGGAGGAAACAAGGGAAGGAACAGGAAGAGGGGAAGGTGATGGTAGGTGTGAGGTGAATGTGTTTTCATACAAAAATGTCTGTTTTTTGTCTTACCCCCACCCACATGGGTGCTCCATGCTCGTTTGTACCTATCATATATTGGAAATGAATAAATGCTGTGCTGCAAGATCATAAATTAGTTGAATTTCACCAATCTGCTGTCAGTTTTCAGCTATATTTTTATTATTAAAACTAGTTGGATATGTAGCAGTTTTTTAAGCACCACATCACACCACCACCCTTGGCTTTTATTTCTGTCTTCCCGCTGCATAACCATTTCTAAGCCCATCTCCTTCCACCTCACACCAGCCCTCCACCCCAAGGCTATAGGCATGGTGTCTTGGCGTATAGTGCAGTGGTATACTGCAGGGCAGGGCAGACCACATGACTCAGTTCTAGTAGCTATCGCACAGGCAAGCCCAATATATATCCAGTACACTGAGGATCAGCACAGCATGGGTGTGACTCCAACTGTGCAGCTTTGGTCTGCCTACCTACAACTGTGCTGTGTGGTCCAGTGCCGCCCCACAACATGAAATATCCATGAGTCAGGTTGGGTGTACAGATGCCACAGTACCTGCTGAGCCCCTTAACAGGGGGGAAATGTGTGTGCGTGCGTGTGTGTTTGTGTTGAGGGGGAAGCAGAGAGAGAGAGAGTAAAAAAAGTACATCTGTCATTTTGTACCCCCGCTGATTGAGGTGTGTTTGGATGTGTGCATCTGTGTGTGTCTGTGACGTGAAAGTGCGTGTGTACTTTTGTACATCATTAGGACTTTAATCAGGTATCACAGCTACAGTATATGAAAAAGAGAGTCAACAAGCACGAAGACAGAAGGAAGAAGAAGACAGAAGGATAGGTGGCGGGTACAAGGAGTGCATCTGTCAACCTATTGGTTTCCCTGCATGTGTGGGTGTTTGTGTGGTAGGAAGTGTATAGCACCGAAGTACAGAGTCAATATGTCTCATATTACGTGTTGGTGGAAGACAGGAGAAAAGGGAGATTGAGGATAGCAGAAGGATAAATGAGGAGCAGGAGGGAGGAGCAAGAAGAGATAGCTGTCTTGGCAGAGAGGTAGACAGGAAGAAAGTGGCAGGAGGTGCAGTGTGTGAAGGAGAGAGTTGGTTTGCAAGAAATCTGGAGATGGAGGAGGGAGGGGGTATGTACTCACATATAGGGATGGGGGGGGGGGGAGTTCAGAAGGAAGGGGGTCAGAGGGTAGAGCAGCAGGTAGAGTGTACATCTGTCACCTTCTGCTCCTACAGGCCAAGAATGCCCTGAACGAACAGGGGAGGAGGAAGATGAGCAGGAGGAGGCAAAGGGGGGCACAATGCCACCAGCAAGAGGAGCATCACTAAACAGGCCTATATTTATTTTCAAGCTGAATTCAAGAAATTTCTAAGCACCCCTTATATAGCTCTGAAAAGCTGAAAAGCTTGCCTCAGAGTGGAATGTAATCCATTTTATTTGGTATCTCAAAAATGCATATGGTGGCTGAGTATTTTCTCTTAGAAATGTTAGTCTATTGTAAGAAGAAGACGTGGCACAGAAAGAGGTGAGAGAAAGGTCCTGAGGAAAGAGGGTGAAGCTGAGAGGAGAGAGGAAATGGCATCAGTGGGAATGGGAGCCGCATAGGCACCGTGTTCATAATTCTACTGAGGTCGACATTGTCCCAGAAACTTATGAATAACATCCGTGTGTGTCAGCTGGTCTCTAAGTGTGTGTGTGTGTGTGTGTGTGTGTGATGAAGCAGAAGAAGTCATGGGCTTGGCCACTGTCTATCGTGCAGGGCCTCTGTAAAGTCCACTGGGAAAGCGAGTGAAACAGAAATGACCCAGAAAGACAGGACACACAGCTGTACGGACGTCAGAATATCAAGGAAGCAACTCAGCTCACATCAGTCCCTGCACAGCTTGTCTCTGTCTGCACGAGTCATTTAAACATTCAGTACATTAAAGAGGACAGACGAGTAGACATATACCATTTGTCTTGTGAATAAGCTGTGCTTTCTTTATCTATCTCTATATATATATATAGATATATATATCTACCATTTATATCTGCTGAAGACATCTCAATCTAACTTTTAAAACCAGATTTGATTCTATGTAAAAATGTCCATGATGAAGCATTTGCAATTCTGCTATTGCCCCTTCCATATTTCAATGTCAATATGACTTCAGTATTGTTGCACTCTAATGACAGTTGTGCTGGGTTTAGCGCAGGCATTTAAAAATAAACACATTTAACAACAACGCAAGCATTTAATGAAATAAGCGTAAAAATGCATATTGATGTATTGCACCCAGTTCAATATACACCCAAGTGTTTCTCTTTCACTATGTCTTTTCAAAGTCATCACCACCACAGCATGTCTCTTTAATTCAGTCAAGTGTGATAGAAGTGAATGGTTGTGCGAGGTTATTGGGGGATGGGAAAGCAATGCCATCTGTGTTCAAATGTGTTTGCCCGTGTCTAGCATAAGGTGTTTAAGATGCATGTGTAGCAATGTGTATATAATCTGTTACACACCATTAGCTGTAAGAGGTGTGCATGTTTATGGGAGAAAGCTGAAGTGAAATGAAGTGACTTTGGTCTGATTGTGCTTTTGCTCAAAATGTTGAAAGATGAAGTCAGACTTCGACTGTCTTATCAGTGGAATGATTGATGCCGTCACGTATTGATGTGTGAGGTAAGAAGAATAACAAAACTGGAACTAAGCATAAATATATAAACATACACACGCTTATTAATAGTTCTTCCTGCAAGTTTTTCTTTTCGTTGTGTTTCTCTGCATTTATTTGCTGGCCCCCTTTATGTTCATTTCCATCATTTCTACAAGCATTCATTCTAATTAACTTGGGGAAACCAAATGATGCAAGGAAAAGCAATGTATTGGTTTCAGTCTCAGTGGAATATGGCTCAACAAATCAATATGCCAACTGGTTAATTGATGACAGAGGTACAGATTCACTTCACTAATTTTTCATAGCCCAACAATCAAGACGCTTGAACCACACAGAAAAATCCAAAGATGCTGTCATAAATCGGCGATGTAAGTTTACTAATTAATCAGATCAGAGACAAACATTTGCCAAAGTGACTTGGCACCAGTGCTTCACACTGACATGTGCATTGATTTGGGAATGGGGTGTGAAAGTCAGCGCTAATTTACAACAGCATCAGAACTCGTCTAGGCAGCACCTGCTTTGCGGTGCAGTCCTGTCCAGTAAAAATGCTTACAAGCATTCAGTACCCACGGACACGTCTGGGAAAAACCTAAAATCAATATAATTGTTAATTGGTCGTGTGTGTGTGTGCGTGCACGTGAGCGTACATGATACTTTTCAGTGTAACTGTGATCTGTTGATAGATTTAGCTATCCAGTAACAGATACTCTGTAATATGGACCTTTGTCGCAATGTTGGTGAGGAGCACAAAGAAATGCATAATAAATGACTGAATGGACCAAGTCTCTCTGTGCCTGCGTGTGCATGTACAGTATGTTTGCTGTGTCTAAAGACATGCCTGTATGAGAATGTGTGTGTGCGTGTGTGTGCGTGTGTCTCTCTGCATGTGTCAGGCCCACTTGATAAAAGGCCTAAAGGCCTAATTGAAGATCTCATTGACTCAGCTGTGGGTCACAATCAGCGTAAACACACTCATCCCATTCTAACTGATGACTGATCACTTAGAGTCCTTCTTGTGCTGCAGGCCTGAGCAGTGCCCTGAGAATAGAATATTATAGAATAGAATAGAACAGAACAGAACAGAACAGAATAGCACAAATAAGATAAAATCTTTGAAAGTCAATATCGGGAGTAAAATACTAATTGCACTTGGAATAGAGCATCTCCTGAAAACAACAAAGACCCTTCTAAAAGGCACAGCGTTTTCTTCATAGTCCTGGCACTGCCAGCTCATTAGTTCTGCCTCCACCACTTAATGCAATACAACTGTCATAATCTGTCCCCCTGATGTGTATAAATGTGGGTGGACAAAACATTATAAAAACCTCTTGATGTAACTGTGTCCAATACAATACCATCATAAACAATAGCTTCAAAAATTACCATTCAGTTGAGCACATATCCATCTGATGATGTTTAATGCTGTAGATTTACATAGAATTCACTGTAGGATTGTTATAATAGATTTATTAGATTATACAAGTGTACCATTAAATTGATGTGTATAGGGATTTTATATGATTTGTTGGTTTAACAGAACACTATTTGCCATACAATTCAATTAACTTTTTCATTCATTTAGTTTGGTTGGTTTCACATGAGTCGAGCACACAAAATTCTAAATCAAGCATGTGCACATTTGCATTTGTTAATTGGTCAAATGATACGCCTGCCCAGGGGTCAGGATTTGAAAATGAATGTTGTACATGCAGTATACGCACATTACAACGAGGACATGCAAGCTGTTCTATCAGACTTTTTTTTTTCTACTGTCCTCTGTTTGTGGGTTATGGTCCAGTCTCTGTGAACAGTTGTGGGTTGTACATCACCACATTCACAAATGACTCTTTGAATTATAATAATTTTAACCACTGGGGGCATCACAGCAGTACTTCAGAGAGGCACCATGAGTCATACCATATTATTTTTGAGGCATTTATATACAGTTGGCTCAGCCAGAGAATCACACTTGTGTGAATACATTTTGGCATTCAGTGCTGAGTGAGCAACTTCCACTAGAATTAATGAGCCACAATCTTAATATCATTATCAAACCAGCGCTTTATATGTATACCTTCTGTTTGAAATACTCACTTCACCTTAGCACAGTCTATCGCCTTCATCGGTTCCCTGTGGTCCAGATTACTGTGACACCATCTTCTGCACCAGAAACAAACTGCACCATTGTTTCCTTGGAACAAGGCTGACAATGAGTTTGCTTGTTTGGCGCAAACCTGTCAGCAGTTCTGACAGGCTGGAGAGGCACTTTAATTCCAATTTAGTGATTAAAATCCAATCTGTCTCTAGACTAAAACCTTTTTTCAAATAGTTTTTAAACATATGGCCGTGGAAAATAATTCAATTATGCAAAAAAAAAAATTAAAAAATTAACGAAGAAGCTATTCTCCTCAGAGAGTATTGAAACAATACATTCGTTTTTTACTGCTTGGTTGGCAAAAAGTGCAGGTGGTGATGCTATAGCTACTGTAGATATCTTAGTCTGTATGTTTACTAGTGCTTTATCATTGTTCCCTGCTGTCTTATATTACACATTACCCCTGCAACCAATGTTTCCTTCCCCTTGACTGCAGCATAAATTAAAGAATGAATTTAGTTACATGCCATACCTGTCATCCTTTAGTTCAAGGACTGAAACCTAAATGCCTTGTTAGATTTTCTGCGAATCTGTTAATTACACCGAATACCTGGATAACTTTTGATTTATTAGATTTTCTGTAAAAGTTTTCAGAGTTATATCATGGGGTGGATGTAAATATTGTCACTGTAAGATGGCTCCAAGGGTGCAGGCAAGGTAATGTGTAGCTAACAAACTACTGCCTGGAGCGATCACCTCTCTCCTGCTGGTTTGTGTCCTTGTCTGCAGCAACATAAATACATGTGTGTGTAGATGTGTGTGTGTGTGTGTGTGTGTGTGTGTGTGTGTCTGTGTTTGTGTGGGTGTGAAGTACCCACAATACATGAATCACTGGCAGCCTGTCACGAGAGGAGGAAGAGCTGAGAAAAAGCAGGGTAGGTAAGAAAGAGAGGAGACAGAGGGAGCACACGGAGGGTAAACAGTGCTGAGGAGGGTAAAGAGAAAATTGGATGAAGACAGAGGATAATACAGGAAGCATTTCTGTTATGTACAAGATGAGAATAACAAGGAATAACACAGGACCCTTCCGCCGTTGAAACTTAACGACATGGGCACATAATTGAATCACTTCCCAGGTGTCTAATCATGCAACTACTGCTTGGAAGAGCGTTTCCAGGATTATTCAAGCAGAGTTAGCAGTGCTGTTATAATCGGTCAATCTAATGTATCAGTACACCCATAATCAACAGCCATCTGGATTTATCAGACTTTATTGCTAAATCTATCATTCTACCAAATAATTCAAATCATAATCAAAATTGAAGTTTGAGGAAAAACTCTTATTAGGAATATTAGGAGGAGCTTGTACAAAACAGTGTGTATTATGACTGAGGCTACTCGTCAATTTTTGTTGATTTTCACAGAAAAATTGTTGATTTTCACCCAGATCGTACATCGGCATCCATACAAAAATGGTGTTTCGCGCTTCAAGAGGACACTCATCCAATTTTCATACAGTATTTTATATTATTTATTTGTGCTTTTCTACAACTTCTCATGACAAAAACAAAAATAATAACAAACCCAAACTTCATGTATCTTGATGTGAAGTAGAAAAGTATCACCTTCTCCAAATTTTAAGTTACTTAATTTTCCAGGTTACCCTTGGGTTGTCTATAGCAACAGAATCACTTTGAGCTGGTGAGACTTGTTTGCTGTGGAAAGAGTGAAAACGCTGAGCCTGACAACAGCACTACCCTGAACGTTGAACATCCTCCAAATTGTATTCCTCACCGCTGAACTAAAAGTTCAATCAATTTCCACTTTGTTTGTCGGTAGCATTCACTGTGCATCTACTCTATCATGTCCCACACTACCTTAAAGAGGATCCCCTTGTTGGCATTTGATGGTAAAACTGATGATCTTTTCAAGGAAAACAGGAGCTCAAAATTTGCTTGTACATTATGCTTCTGCTTTGAAAATTTAGTTCAGCCAAATTCTCTTGCCCCATGCTTACCATGAAATATGTAAGAATGATAACTGTGCTATACTGAAAGCTCAACAAGATATTTAGCACTGATGATCAGTATTATTAACCGACTTAAGCAGCAGGGTCATGCACTCAGCTATGCACTGACACTCTCCCACTGACACACAAACTGAAGAGCCTGCCGTAGTAGAGGTTCTAGCTGAACTACATCGTAAGAAACCACAGAGAAACTCTCTCAAAGGAACAGAAATGTGAATTAAGTGACTCTCAGAGGTCCACGAGGCTTCCTTGTCTTTCCAGTGGAGAAGCGGAGAATCTGACAGTAGCTGCTCTTGGCTGGTTAGCTCTGACTACCAGCTCTACATTGCTGTCCATGTTACACTAAGCAGGGGGGCAGTCTCCCCCAACATCATACTCTGTGGTGCCACTAGGCCTAAAATCATTCTAAAATTTTGGCAGCAAGATTACTGTGTGGCAGAGCATCAGCAGTGAGACGGGGCAGCAAGGTGTTCTTGCATGCTTTAGGCTTGTTGATTTTGTTTTCAAATCTCCTATTGCTTCCCTACTACTTGGTGCACATTAGTGACCAAGGCCGGCCCAAGCCTTTACGGGGCCTGTGGCGGCTGCATCTACCAGCTCCACAATAAGCAAGGCATATTGAAGATGATGTTTTTCAGTCAGTTCTTTTGCTTAACATCAGGATACAAGACACAAAGGCACTTTTTAGGCACACTTTATTTTATCCGGATTGGACTACACCAGCCGAAGTAGATGGGGCTGGATAATTGGACTGTGCCACTCTGCTACAGCCAGAGCTGTGTTCTCCGGAGCCACTTCATCTACGCCACACCTTTTTAAGAAGAGAGATGTCTTCTCTCTCCTGCAACTATGGACAGGCTAGCAGAGAATATATACTCAGGTATTAAAAGATGTAGGCTGTGTCTCCTGGTCAGAGGAGCACTGACTATGTTAATTATACTAATTTCTGTTTGTTTTACATTAACCAGATTTTTGTTTAGGCTGTAGAGCAGTTCTGATGAATTCATGCACAGTTATCTTTTTTTGGTCACTTATGCTCGGTTTTGTTATCAATCCTAAATTTTGTAAATATTTTGGGCAAATTATATCCCAGTTTTTCTACATTTGCCTGCTCTCCCAGATTTATGCCTACCCTTTTGTCTGTTTGTTCATTGAAAGGAAGAAGAGCACCGGCTGATCGAAAAGCAGTCTGGTGCTGAAGTGAAAGGAGCAGAAGGTGGAGTCAGGCGCTCAGGAAAAGAGGAGCTCTGGGAGCCACCCATAACCGACCTCGGCGATATTCTTTGCGTGTATGTGGGGCAGCAGCAGGTACGAGATGGGCTGAAGACACAACACGCCAAGCACAGCAGTTTAAAGTACTGCATCAGTTCAATCTGCATCAGTTAGAGGTGCAGGCCCACACCTCGCCAACATTTTATCAACTTTCCAATAAGCCATACACCCTGGGGGAGGATTCAGATGAATTCAGATGCAGGTCCCCCTCCTGCCCAGACAATATCTAGGTTCTGCCATAATGACAGCTCCCCAGCAGTATATTTGAGATCTACTCAAGGCTTCAGCAGTTGACTGATACTGATGATATTGAGCATTTTCTAGTCGCTTTTAAAGGGACAGCAACAGCATGAATTGAAGACTCATTGTATTACTGAAAAGCAAAGCTAGAAGTGCCTATGTTCACGGACATTGATGATGCTCTTGACAATGATGAAGTAAATAGAGCTATTTTTAAAAAGAATGATATAAATCCAGAAACCTGCAGACAGAAATTTCACAGCCTTGACGTTGAACCATACGAGAGCCCAAAAGAACAACATGCCGGGTTAAGAGAAGGAATGAAACTGGAGAAATGATTGTCCTGAAACAATATCTGAGAATGCTTACCCCTGAGCTACTGGTTCAGATTGAGGAGCACAACCCCGCAATAGCTGTAGAGGCCTATAGAGAAATGTATAGAACTGGTTGACCTACAGAGGTTAACCAGTTCTATAAATCTCCCAAGGGACTTACCCATTGTTTGTATGGTGAAGAGGGGCACACCAAACCTGTTTGCCCCAAGAATCCTGTGAAACTAGCCCAGATGTGCTATGTTTGCATGTACCCAAAGGTGACCTGGAGCCAAAAAGGAAGCCACAGCAGTCACAGAGAGAAACCATGGTGGAAGTGAATGGCTGTGAGTTAAAAGCGCTCATTGACACTGGAAGCGACCAGACCCTTGTTCATAGAGAGTTCATTCCTCCTCACAGTCTGTATATGACTGATGCTGTGCCCATCTGTTGTGTACATGCCCCCACAGCAGATGTCTGTAACAAAGTGCAAGGCCAGAACTATCTACTGAATGCGGGGGCTGCTGGACATCTTCCCTTTCTGGTGGTGTTAGGTCAGGATCTATCTGTTCATCTTGATCTCTTGCATCCAAGCAAGATATATAATGGTGCACCCACACGGGCAAAACCCAAGGAGACCAAGCACTCTATCCAACCTCTTAGTGAAGCTTTTGTCACCATGCTGAATTTGAAACTAAACCTGGAAAGGATCATAAAATGCATAGCCAAAAAAAGTTCCAAAAAATTAAAATAAGTCTATCCATGGCAGATGCAACAGTCACAAGGAAAGTGCAGGTTATCTGACAAACCCAAAGATATGGGTGCAACTCATAGATCCCATTTTGAGGTAGAGTTAAGTGAGAGGCTTGAATATGGTCACCTTTGTCTGGGGAAGTTGTGGAAGGCTCTCTATCTCTGTAGCCAGTGCACTCCTGCTAACAGTATTCAAGATCATACTGTGGAGTCATAAGCCTTTTCCCTGACTTCTAACAAAGCTTCTCTTACTTTGACTGCTTGGTAGTGTAAAGGTTCAATACCATTAAGCTGGCTCTGTTAACCCATCGTGTTTCACTCCAGGACTTGAGTGTGATGTCCACATGCTTCTTCAAGATGGCACACATTTAATGAGAGCCTGAGAAGAGCCTGTTAAGGTTTTCCAATTTAAAACAAAAACACAAGTGACGTCTCAGTGGCACCCGAAGCCATTAGACAAAAGGTATGTGCTCAGCCTAGCCTGAACACATTTATTTTTGATTTACATGTTTGTACCATTGTCATAAGATCGTCCCCCTGCCTAGACCAGTAGATTGAGGAGCTATGAAAAATCCCAAGAAGTGGTCTCTAGTGTTTTGCTAAGACTTACAGTCTGGCAACAGACTTGTCTTGGTGACTGGGGTTCAATCCAGTATTATGGCATATCTTTGAATTCTGCCACCATTTCATCAAGTATTTTGTCACTGACATCAGCTCAAATTGGATTGTTGTCCCCAAGTATATGATATATTGTGCTGCACTGTAAATTTGTCTCACGTGATCTTTCAAAACGGGATCAAATCAGTTTTGCTACTTTTAGAAAGTTCCCATTGTTGCCCTGATGTATCAACAGATCCCGAGTGCCAGATGATTCATTTCTGCTGACTACTGAATACTACCAACTAAGTATATGAGAACATTTCTCCAGCAATTCATTACTGCCTCCAAGAGGGCCATTTCTGTCTCAGCGATAGCTATCCCCTTTGAAAGACGGAATGCAAAACTCTTCCATTTCACAGTGTTGTTGCAATGACCAGAGCTATTTTTGTGCTGTTTCAGCACAAAAATGTTTCAGCAGTGCGCCTGTATTGACCCAATCCTGATGTCCCTCTTGCCCCTTTTACACATTAAAATGCGTATGTATCCAGACGTGTTATCCAGGTAAAAAGCACTCTGATCTTGCTTTTGTGGTTATACATGGAATTTTTATTGCGTTCTCATTATCCTCATTGAGATCAGATTTCTGTCCTCCAGAGCAAAACCTGTGCGTGGGTAATTCAAGGTGGCAGCAAATCTGTTTCTGAGATTTTATAAATGCACTGCCTGCTTCTACTCTCGCTCTGTCAATGAAGGTGTCATTTTCCATGTTTTTCTTTTAGGAGCAAACAGAAAAGAGGGCTGTCTGCAGCAATTGCATTCGCGGCAGCTATGAATGCTATGACAGTGAACCAGTCTCTGTGGATGAGAAAATGGAGTATTAAGTGGTGGGAGTGCTCAGTGGTATTTGGGTCAGAGGTCAGAATTATAATGTGGGTATGGATGCCAGCACATTGTACACGGTGTGCTTACACCTACCTAAGATCTGACCACAATGTGAGCCATTCTGTCTCCAGATCTGATCACATCCTGATCAAGATATATTTACACCTTGCATTAAAATGTTTTTTTCCATTAGCTGGCTTTGATTTCATACCAATGACTAATAGCTTGTTAGTTAGCTTGCTATTATACATGCAACTAGGTGGTTTAAGATGTCAAGGCTATTAAGGGATGTTTAATCAAACATTAATTTTCCTAAGGCTCTGTTGTAAACTAACTAATGTGGTGACATTAGTATACATAGCCTAGCTAGTGTATCCTGTCTTAGGAGAGTTTGATTATACATCCCTAAATAGCCTTGACACCTTGGATCCACCACCTTCTATTTAGTCATGCAAACATACCTTTATATTGCTGGCTTTTTCCATCTTGTTTTATTTCTTTTTCTTTCTTTTCTCTGCTCCAGAGGGATATGTCCGTTTTTGTGACATTAGTTTTTTGCTGCTTTTTAGATTCAGCGAACAGAAGAGGAGTGTAACCTAATGTTAGTCTGACTGACTGTGCTTGCATCAAAATGCAGTTAACGTCCGTTTCAGTGCGCACTGTGCATGTCCGTGACACCAGCTCTGACAGAGGTGGTGGGAATTGATAAAACCACTATAATTACTTAGCCAGCTTGTTAACATAATATTGCTTTTTTGTATGATACCCATGACACAACACAGCCCTGTTTGTGATGTAAACCTTCTCTACACTTGGCCTTGGTACTGTGCTCCATGACCAACCTAGCAATGAGCACATATCAAACCGTGGATCCGCTGATGGTTGAGAAAACACTTAAATGGAAGGTGGCCAATGAAACAAGAGGAAGAAAACAAGGAGACAGACCATGTAGAGACAGATGGAGACAAAGTGGTAGGCGGGGTATGTTGGTGATTGATGAGGCTACAGGGGAGAGTTAGACTCCTGACGTGGTGCGATTCTACTGATTTATATTTAAGGGAGTGCTCTATCACTCTCAGAGGGGTGAAGGAAAGAGGAGAGGGGGGAGTGAGGTGAAAGTGAGGACATTAGATCGCCCTGGCAAACCTATCTGTCAATCAAATAGGTTGTTCTTCAGTGAGCAGGCTTGCATGTTGGCGTCTGTGTCCTGTGTTTGCGTGTAAACGCTTGAGTTGAAATTTTCTGTATTTATAATACCAGTTGCTGTTGGATTTCTGTTTGAACCCGTATTTTGTGCCAATGAGGTGACGTGTATATGTGTGCGAGTATGTGTGTGGTCTTGCGTGTCATATGTGTTACTTTGTGTGATGTGCTTCTTCATCTGGATGACAGTAAATAAATCACTGTAACTAATCACTGTTTATCTTCCTTTGTTTTTTTACTGCTGTGTGTGTGTGCTCATGTCTGTGCATGTGGGTGTTTGTGTGTGTGGTTGTGTATGTGTGGGTGGATGGACAGGTGTTTGTGTGTAAAAACAAAGTGGATAAAAAAAGAACTGACACTAACACTGAACTTTTCAAAAGTGTATACAGTTGTACAGTAGCACTGCCTACACACACACACAAACTTCCTTGTGGCCAACAGACACATGCGTTAAACCCTTCAAGCAATTAAAGCACTTCAGCAATATCTCCGTATCCAATCACAAGACTTAAGATTACGGCCGTGACCAATGAGGATAAAACGCTTTAACTCTGTGTATCTGTCACATATTCAAACACCCATGTTTGGCTAACAGGGTATGAAAATTGAAAATCTCCATAACCAATCGCAAAGCATTCAGGTAAATAAAATGTAAGTAATTTGCGCAAACACAAACTGACTCACTGATTATATAACATTCAAATTCATAATTCATTTATATTCAAAATAGGTAAAATAACAGAACTCTGTGTGGGGGATTAAATACACAACTGTCTAAACCTGATGAGAAAATATAGTGATGATAAAAAATATTAATTTCACTAAATAATAAAATAAAACCGAAGCAACAAAAGTAATTAGTGCGCAGCAACTGGCACTGACAACAGTTGTTATTAGCAGAGATAAGCTCCTAGTTACCAGTCTGTTTTGCTGGTTTGCCTGGAATAAATTAGCAAATGATTTGATTACATCATGTTGCTTTTATGAACCATTTCATGGCACACAATATTAGCCAGGGCTGTATTTCACCGAAGACATTTACTATACGGGTCATGTGTATCAGTCACACAGGCGAACACTGCATTCACACACGCGCGTGCATTCACACAATAACAGTCCAGAGCAGCACAGAGATAATGGCAAAGGCACACGCAAGCAAACACATAGAGAAACATGAACACGCACACATCCATACACACATAAACATGCACGCACACACACACACACACACACAAACATTTTCAGGGTAGACATCAAACAAAAGATGCAGACAAAGACAAAGGCACATGTACAGTAGTGATGCACACAAGGGAACCAGCTGTGATCATGACTGGGGTAATAGTGAAGCCTCAGAGGGGAGTTGCCCCAGGCTTACCTTAACATGTGTGACAGGATCAGATAGAATATATGCATGTTGTATACAAAACAACAACAATAACAACATGTTCAAATAAAAGTTCATGCACAACGGACATGTGCACACATCGCCATGCATATGCATGCAAGTGCTCATGCATTTGCGAGAGTATGTGTGTGCATGGTTTGTGTTTGGATCTTTTTTTATGACTGGCTTTGTGTCTCAGACTGGGAATGTTTTCTCTACTGTATGGCCAATGCAGGTCAATTAATAATGCAACACTTGCAGAGGTAAAGGAGGCCTGTGTGTCTGGTGCTAGCATAAAGGGGGAGGAAGAAGGAAAGAGATGGTGGGAGACAAAGAGAATGAGGCGATGGGCAAGAGGAGGGGAGAAGATGGCACAACTGCCTGGGAGAGTGTTAATGTGATCTAGAGGGGAGAGAAGACACAAATACAGATTCTGTTATTATTGGAAATGTTCTCCCAATAAAAGCAAAGCTAAGACAACCAATTTAATAATTAATCTAAAAGTTCCTAAAAGCTCCAACTTTGTCTCATAGCAGCAAACAATAAGTGAGCATGGACCAGATCAGTGCCTTGGTTCTTCAGTAGGATCTATGGCTGTTGAGGATTTGCACTTCCCCTCCCACTCCTCAGCCAACTTGTCTATTAATATGTTTGTGCCTATTCATATACACTATCAGTGAAACATGAACGTCCATATACTGTTCACATATTATGTTTGCATATATTTACATCATACGTGTACTCTTCCTCCTGCTAGAACAACACACACACGGGACAATTAATTGGAAACAGGAGCTGCTTGTGTTCCATTAATGTGATCGTCGTGTTTCCAGGAAATTATTCACTCGCCGTGAAAATAAATAAAGGAGGATAATTAGCTAAAAACAAGCTAAAGTCAGCTTATCATTACAGAGGCCTCAGCAAAAAAAGTGAGAATGATTGGATATATTTTTGCAGGGAGGACGACAGAGGGAAGTAAATAAGGTACACACAATGTCAGCCCCAGGGATTTGCAATGGTTGAGAAGCTGATTTGAGGCTGAGCGTTAGAAGAAAAGAGTCACAGTTGGTTGGTAGGTTAATATGCTATACGCACTACTACAATGATTCTTTTTTTTTCTTTCAAAACCATTACAGAAAAATGTGTTATTAAACTGTAGCCATTGTGTATAGGCGGATGTGTGTGGGGTGAGATGGGGATAGTGAAAGAGAGCTGTGGGTACAGATGGGATGGATGAGATTAAAGAGGTCAGGAGGGAAAGATGGGGGGTTAGAGGATTTTATTGTCTGTTTGGGGAGATGCGGAAAGAATGGGGGGATGTGAAGGGAGGAGGAGGAGGTGAAGGTGATCAGAGGGGAAAAGGGAGGAAGGAAGCATGAAGGTAGAAAAAGTCTTTGGAGAGATAAGAATGGAGCATTGGAGGGATACATCAGCACATGACTGCATCGCTGGAGACGCAGTGTAACTAGTGGCCCGGGAAGAGGTGTGGTGTGTAGCCAAACAGGAAAAGGTGGAGAGAACATGCCAGTGTGTGACTGCCTGCGTACTGTATGTGTGTGTGTGTGTGTGTGTGTGTGTGTGTGCGTGCGCATGAGGTGAATACAGGGGAAGGTGTGGGTACCGAGGTGGGAAAGAGAAGTGATGAGGATGAATGTGTGTGCACGTATGGCAACGGACGGTGGTGCAGAGTGAGAATAATAAGGAGGTGTTTTCTTTTCTGCAGACAATAGGGCCAAGGGTGGGTGGGCAAGGTCTTTGGGGGGGGGGAGTGACACTTGAGAGGTCGAAGAGTGGCATGGGTGAGTGTCAGAGAAATGAAACGGGGTGTGGGGGTCGCCAGGGTTTTTGCTAGGTGTGGGAGAGGACAGCTGGATGTATAGAAGAAGAACACAAACCGTTCTGATTGTGGAGGAGGATAATAAAGGGGCTGGGGAAAAGAGGGGTATGATGCTAAGGGGGGTGGGGTGGGGCATGTGAGGCAACAAAAGGCAGAGGAGGGGACTGAGAAGGGGTGGGCGGGTGAGACAGACAGGGAAGAAGGGAGGGAGGGGGAAAAAAAAAAGATGAAGAGCGAGTCGCCGCAGTAGAGCTCCTCACCCACAAAGGAACCCTGTGCAGCTTCAGCCATCGAGCCAGAACCACTGCAGCAGTGATAGCTGAGACTAAGTGGGCGTGTGTGTGAGTGCACAACTTTTGCGACCAAGTTAAACTTTGTGTGTGTGTGTGTGTGTGTGTGTGTGTGTGTGTGTGTGTGCATCTGTGTGTTTACTTGAGCCCGTGGTGGGAACTGCGGCTTTGAACCCTCAACCACATGTGAGACTGAGGTCTGAATCTCTGCAACACACTGCGGAGTGGCAGTGCAGAAGTGGGTTAGAGAGAGAGACCTGAGAGAGAGAGAGACAGAGAGAGGAATAGACACAGACAGGGGGAGAGAGATAGAGAAAGAGAAAGAGATCGACAGTGCCAGAAAAAAGACAGACAATAAGAGAAAAAAAGACTGATAAAAACAAAGATTAAACAAAGAGAAGATGAGGTCCAAAGGAGGAGGGAAAGACTGAAATATGGACATGGTGGAGGACAGGAGGGAGGGAGTGAGTGAGGTTAGTCATGATGGAGACAAAGAGTGATAAAGGGCGGGGGGATCGCATCGGAAAGAGGGAGCAGAACAGAGTTAGGAGATGTAAAGTGAAAGAAATAGATGGAGTAGCTGTAAGCGAGGGAAAAGGATAGGAGAGTTGGATTAATGAAATAAATGCAGAGGAGGGCTCTGGAGAAAAAAAGAGGAGATAGGAAAAGAAGAGAGGCAGGAGGGGAGAGAGGAAGAGATAGAAAGAGGCGGCTGAGGGGGGCAGAGGCAGAGGAAGAGATTAATAGTTTTGTAGATCTGCTCCTGTGTTGCTACCTCAAGAGTAATGCCTTTTTTCTCCAATCCTTTCTTCCATCCTCCTAGATTCCCTTTTAAAAGGGCTTTTTGAAATAGACACAGACGCAGCTGCACACACATATACATACACATGTACACAAATGCACACACAATGAATATCTGCTGTGATTCATGTAAGCTGTCTCCATTCCAGTGAGCATTTGCCAGCTCACTAATAGGAGAAATTCTTTAATACTGTGCCACTGTGGATTTCAAAGCCACTTACTGTAGTTCACATGTCTCTGAACACATTCAAAGGCCTGGGCCCCTCAATCTACTGCCATAAATAACCCACAATACAGAGCAGGTTGCTGCATCCGGAGGGGATATTTGTAGAAGTGTGAGCGTGTGCGTGCAGGTGAACACGTGTGTGCTTGCATGCTTGTAACTGCGTGGTCATGTAAGTGAAACACTAAATAGTCCCATCTGCAAGAGTTTCTAGAGAGGAACTTTGATCTCGGTGCTTATGATTAATTACTTCAGTACTGTATCTGTCAGTGCCACTGAGGCTCCCGGGCCATTCGGTTCAATATCCACCATGTACAACACCAGCATGTTCAAAGCTTATACTGGAACCTATTGTCAGGGGTTTGCCTCCTTGTGTAAAAAAGAAAAATTACGGGGATAAAATACTGCAATTTACGACTTTATTGTAAAATCCGCATTGATTAAGAAAGCCTCCTTCTCTAATTTACCCTGGCAAGACTTTCAGCACCACCCACCGCGCACAGACAAAAAGCCTCCATCAAATTATGTTAATGACGGTGTAAAACATTTATGGCTTATAGTTCTTAGTGCTGCAAACTCTGCATTTCTATTCCTCTGACTCTGTCTTTCGGGCCTCACCTGCAGTAGCAGTGTGTTCCTGCGGCTGAAGTTAAGCGCTGCCGTCATTAATATTTAGCTCTGGAATGCTAATGATCTCTCTGAATCATATCATCACGCCACAACCTCCAATTAACCTCTCAAGAACTCTATCGTTCTCCGGCGCCCCACCTCCTTCCCCTAGTCTGTCCCTGCCGTTTCTCTTCCCCTCCCTGCTCGTACTCTCTCTCTCTCTCTTTCTCCGTCTCTTTCTCTTGACTGTGTCTTTCCTCCTCACTTTCAATCTCTCTCTGGGACTCTCCGCCTTTGCCTCCCTCACCTCTTTTTTCATCTCTAACTCTCTTTGGCACATTTTGCCTCACAAAGAATGTGCGCTGAGACAGTTTTACCTCTCTTGTATTTGTGTGTGCACCCTAGGTCTGGGCTGTCCAAACCTGAAAGGCAGCTCCTGCCTTTCACAGTTCATGTGGTCTCCCGAGAGGTCCTCCATTTGTCCTTGGTACATTTTTAATAAAGCTAATCGCAGGTAGGTGGATGAACCTCGTCACCTGCCTGTCACTATTTCACTTTTCACACTTTCTACAATACACTTTTTCTGTGAGAAGCAGAGGGAGAGAGGGAGCTCTCTCAGGAGTGGATATGGTTTAATAAAGACATTTTTTTTCCTTCTTTTTTTCGGAATCTTGTGGAGTTATGAACTTCCTCCGCAATACTGTGTCCTCATAAGGTTGAGTACAGGTATGAGTGCCTTGCACATACGTAAGCACCCCTGAATACCTGAGATTTAAAACTCAGACTACATACTGTTTCAGCCACACAGTGAATCACTTTATTTTGTTAGGAACAGTATGATTATTATCGGCAGGGGAAAAGGGCAGGGGATCAACATGGCATTTATTCTTTTATTGCATTAAATTCAGGCCCCTTTTCATGTTATTAATAATTTCACTCCAGTCTGCCGTATCTTTTAAAAGCAAAACCCTCTCTCCAAACATCTCCCTTCACTGAATTACCACAGCATGTAGCACAATTACAGAAGTGACCTTGAGAGTGGAGCCTCCATATAAATAAATTGTTGTTATTTTGTTAAACTAGGCCTGCCTCATGTCGTCGCAGGACGATGTGGGCTGATGGTGTGATTAACTCGCTTATTCAGCTTTCAGTAGCCATCTACACAATTCCTATTATCATAAAAATGACAATCTCCCAAATCACACCATCCACAAAGAAAGTCTTCAACACATCACCTTGGAAATAAAAGTACACATTTGTAATGCTGTTTCATCAGTGTTGCAGTTATGGAGCTGCCAATAACTTCCTCCAGCTTGCTCTTTACACCCATGTTCTGCCAGCTGGAAGAATATTAACCCTCAAGTTTTTATTTTCAAGAAAGGAAATTGATATCTCTGTTGATAATACGCTTGAATGTTGACTAAAATCCAGCAGAAAATGCCCATACAAGCAAAACAGGAGCACAATGTGACAATTGCCTGTTCAAACTTGGTCAATAAAGTTGATTTGATTTGATTTTTGATTTAATGTTTTAGTTTGCCAAGTTCCCGTCTACATATAAGCTAAGTATTATTTTTGATATCTATTACAATGTGAAAGGGCTGCTAATAGTGCTGATCCAATTGAGAATCAAGCGTTTTCTTTTGTTTGTTTGTATTTTTTACAGTCTCAGTTACTTTCAGTTCATTGCATCTTTAGAACTCATAGTTGAGTCCCAAGGGCTCCCACCACCACTAACTTCCAACACAGGAGTTCAGACATGATGACTGTACACCGCATCCCTGGTGCAAACATGCCAGGAATAAACCAGGAAAGAAGCACAAACAAATACAAGAGACTCAGGTAGTCATACAGAAGTGCAGTGAAATAACCATGTTGCTCAATGTCAGCTGAATATATAGTTGTATGCTGATAGATCAGCAAAAAGAGAAAAATATATGTATAACTATATGTATAACAAGTATTTATGTCCCCTGGTGTACCAAAACTATAACTTGGTGTGAAATTAAACAACATAGATAAAGTTTCATTTCTATTGATCAAGAAACAATTACAAAATTGTCTTTTTCATCTGGATGTTGTTTCCAAAAAACATCTTAAGGCTAAGAGGATGGTGAAGTATCTTCTTACTGCAGCACAACCAAGGACACAAAATTACCTTGAGTCTTATCCATTAGTGTAAAGATTATGAATGCTTCAGAAGCTTCAACACCTGCAGGAGGAAATTTTATTGTGAGTCTTCTCAATTTGTCTTTTTGCTTTTTGTTATATTTGATATTTAATATTTTATCCTACAACTAATGTTCTCTGTGATTAAAGTTGATTAAAGTTAAACTAATAAATAAAGAGTCCTACATGTACAGTCTGTCATTCCTAAATCAAAACCAAAACTCAGGCTAATTTGGCTTCCACATTTACATTAAATCGACACATGTGCTGTGTTTGAATGAAGGTATCCAATGTGGTGATTTTCTGTACTGGGAAAAATTATAAGAGCCTGATTGTGAAGCTCTTATAATTTCCCCTCCCCAAAACTCCCCGATAATTTTTGTAAGACCTTTTTATACGCTTACTCCAGTCTTGCTAATGTATTGCAGTACATATTCTTGTTCTCTTTTGCATCTCTCCCCTTCATTTTTCTCCCTCCCTCTCTTTTGTAGCAGTGATTGTGATGAATTGAGTCATCTTAAGTGTTTCCTCTCTTTGTGCATCCCGGGAGGATTTCAATCCCCCTCTATTTTCCCTTGTCTCCCCCCCTCCTTCCACCGAATCCCCTCACTTTCTGTGCACTCATCTCCCCATCCTTTACCTTATTGCAGATGTTTCCTCTATCTCCCCCTCTCTGTTTTATGTTATATCTTTCTCCCCCTTTCTCAATCTCTGCCTCCATTCCTTTCCTTTATTCTGTAAGCATTAGTCAAATCACAATCATGCTCTCAGACCCCTCCACCACCTCCAACACCACCCTGCAGTAAATAGATAATTCGCAGAATAGAGAGTGAATGGGTATTAATAGTAGCAAGCTATGAATTGTACTGCAAATCAAACGAAAGCCATGGCAGTCTGTGAGGATGCTTTTCATGTGTGCACAAAGGCGCACAGGGCTGCACAGAGCCCCCCTCCCAACACACACGTGTACACACACACACACACACACACACACACACACACACACACACACACACACACACACACACACACACACACACACACACACACACACACACACAAACAAATCCACATCTACAGCACTGCAGTCCTTCGCCAAGGTCATGACCTCAAGTTGTTCTGCATCATAACAACAGCTTTGGCAACACTTGAGTCATCTAGTGGGAGAAAATCAGGGCAGAGTTTTAATCAACTGCTGAGATATGGTGCAGTGTGCCATCAATGAAATGGTGTCACTGCCACTGATGTGTGACGATTTAGTAATACATCATACTCAAGAAAGTAGAGGCGTTTCTTGATGGCTCTTTTGGCTTCCTGAGGAGTGATATTCGGGATCAGCACACTAGTAAGGACTGCATTTCTATACTACCACACTGTTCTGAGTTAGTGACATCTCAATGAGGAGTTAAGTTAAACTGTTAAACCAGTTTCATATAAATATGACAAATATTTCCCCAATACATCGCAGGCCCTGAGGAGTTAATACCATCCTATCAAAACATCCCCATCAAGCTGTCTAAAGACATAAATACTCCAGCTGTGTATTTGACATGTTTTGGGAAAGTAGCAGTTGCCAAGACATCAGATTTTAGACACGTGTGGAAAATAAATAAAACACATTCTCTGAGTCCTCAGTAGAGAACAGTCAGTCACATCCCCAGCCCCTTTATAAAATTGTTGTCACACCCTTGCCTAGTGGGGTTTCCCTTAATAGTGGAGAGAACTTCCGTATGAAATGTATCTGCAGTACAGCAGTTGGCGGTAGATGCCTTTGATTTGCCAATCAAGATGGTGACTTTTGAACGACCGCCACTGTATGGCAGAGACAGCCAGCCACAGGGCTGTCAGTGTTCAAAGCCAAGGGCCCTCTCAGTTTAACAGTCTCAGTGTGTCGTTACTCCCACATTTCAAGAGATGGCACATCAAGGAGCAGTTGCTGCTGGATTGTACACATCTGTACACACACCAACTTGATTATACACTGTAAGCAGTATACATCTTAACACAGAAGCAACATACACAGGGTCACAAACATTGTACGTTCTCCCGTAGATGCACACACACAAACACTCACTCACACACAGACAGACACACAAACACACACACACACACACACACAAAACACATACTGTAGTGCAGCTTTCTGAGCTGGATGTGTTGGCAGATGACACTGTTTAACACTGTCTCATCTGCTCTCTGCTTTGCCAGCACTGCTATGGGACACAGCCAGGTGCTGGGAGGGAAAGAGCAAAAGGGAGAGAGAGGGAGAGAGATAAAATGGAGTAAATACCTCGTGGCAGCACACCAGGGCTGGGAGGAAGTGAGCAGGGAGAGAAAAAAAAACAACAGTGCTGGTGTGAATGAGAGGTGGCTGCAAAAACAACAGAATATAAGTCAAAGTTAAAATAGGGCAACAAAGAAAGTGAGAGAAAAAAATCAAGAAGAGAAGCATGGGCAGAGGGATACTGTATATTGTGTCAAAAGTGGGAGCAGAACTAGTGCGCTGCCTGAGTAAGCAGGTGCTGATGACTGTGAATCACTGTCACTCCAACTGTTCAAACAAGGTGGTGTTATCATCAGCACTATTTTAAAGTACAGCAGACAAAGAAAAAAAAAAAAGGGATTAAATGACAAGGGACGAGAGAGGAAAGAGAGTTATGGCTGAAAGTGGAGTAAAAGACAGAACATATGAACGGGAAAAAGGCAAAGGGAAAAGGTAAGACAGAAACATTTAACAACATTGTAAATATTCTTTAATATTTCCTATGTTTGCATGAACAATTTTTGTTAAGCAATAAGGGAATAGGTGAGCAAAAACTGTGGCTTCTATTCTAGCATGTATAACCATACATAAAATAATAGAGTGTCTAATATAATGCAATATACTGTAATGCAATGCAATACAATTTGTACCTGATATTGCATGTACACGAACAATACACTGTCAATGACAGTAATGTATTTTTTGTGGTTGAGAAGGATCAGTAGAAACAATGAACATTCCCACATAAGCTCTGCCAAGTTGCTGCCACTGACAGATTCACCAGCTACTTTTAGTAACCATGGACACAGCAAATAAAGGTGTTATTTCTAGATCTCGAGTCATCTCATAAAAAACATGTTAATTAACTGCATGATGTTGTGCTACGAACAATGAAGCAGATGAGGTAGAGTTATACTTTCTATGTCAGATTAAGTGATCATAATTCAGCACAGTTTCACTATACTTTGGAGCATAAAATAGCACAGTATATAAAATGAACAAGAAAAATGCCTTCAGTCTGAATTTTAAAGCAGCATGTTAGGGCGAGATCTTTTAGAAGTTTGTTCTGATAAAGTGTGTGTGGTAGGTCTTTATTTAGCAGTACACAAATAAGACAGAATAAGCAATGTTTTGTATCAATCAGACACAAAAAAAGAAACAATATTAGACTGTAAACAAACAGTTATACCCTCATTAGACACCACACAAAATTGTGCTGTAGGCCTAATTGGAAACCAAATAAAATGCCGCATTTACGGTGGCCCTGAGAGCTCAACTACAGCAACCATAGAAAACACAAATGCAAGAAGCATCAGTGAGTGAGATAAGCAAGCAACACACGCACGCTCGAAATTACCCGTTTCATTTGTCAGCATCCGTCGCTCACTCGTTGTGGCTTTTTGCATTTGTGCTTTCCATTGTTGCAGTGGTTCAGCTCTCAGGCCTTTCATTTGTCTATCATTTGTAGGCGACCCTAATACACTATTAGAAACCATTTTACAAAGTCATAGTCTAATTGTAGAGTCAAATAGTAATCCATTATTATATCGAGCATAGCCCTTATAATAGTAAGACAAAACACTTCCGAAAACAATACATTTATACAATACATTTGGCCTTTATTTAGCACAGTTTTGCTTTTTTTACAGGGTCATATTTTGCTCATCAGAGGGAAAGCTGTACCATAAACTAAAGTCAGACCACATCGGGTCACATCTGCCCGCTACTCCACACGTCGAGCATAGCCGCGATAGGTAGGTAGGCTAGGAAGTAATGCATAGCCTTATACATGCTTCCTCAATGCTCCCATGCCTGTCAAAACGTTTTGCCATTTAATAACCATTTAATGCTGTACTACGATCTAACCCCTGTAGCATTAGGCTATGCTGCCAGGACATTGCATCTTTATTTCCCACTGTCAGACACTTAGAAACAGTTAGATATCTTGGACGGTAAGAACTGTGCTGTAAACTAAAGCAAAATCACATATCTGCGACCTGAGGCACCTTCGGCTGGTTTCATTCAATTGGCAGAGCTGCTCTTAGCATTTGGTCATTTTGGTTATTGCCAAAGACACTTTGAAGCTCCACAGGATAAGGGTCAAGGGAGTTCCTGAGTCCCAACAGCTTACTAGTACTGTGGAAATAAAGGCTGTAGTTTAACAAGATCCCTGCACTCCACTGGGTGACGTGTTTGATTGAGGCCGCTGGTGTGTTTCCACAGCCTATTAGGTTTAACTCCTGAGATGTAAATTTGAGAGATTTTTCATCTGACAATAAAACAATAGAATTTAGCTTAAAAATCCACAAAATGTTGCTTTAAGGTCAAAGCACACATTCTGAGTAATAAATTGTGGAAGAGAAACAGTAGGCTGTTATTCTAGTCTGTGTTTATCTATTAAGGGATAAAAAGGAATGAGAGGAGTTGAGCAAAACAAGGGAAGGGAGGGTGCATGAGGACAGAGCGGCACAGTTAAAGAAGTGAATACAACAAAAAGATGAAATTGACGGAATAATACAGTTTTACAGATTTTAGATGTGCCACACAGGTTGTTATTTTTTGATTCAGAAACTGTTTTGCGATAACATCCAACCAGAAAATTAGAAACCATCTAGGACACGATTCCTTAAATTCTTTAAGTCTATCGTTATTCTTTTTTTGTGTCCGACACAATAGGTAACATTTACCTTTCAGTGTAAGGCTTCAACTGGGGAAACATTTACATTCCTGTTGGCAGAATCCAAGTACACAAAAAGTCAGAAAAAAAGTACTGCATTGGGCAACTTCCACATAAAAAGAGGGATTCTGTGAGGAAAAAGAAAGTCTGAGAGGCTAAACCAAGCTCAAGAGGATTCGTTTTTAGTATGGATGAAACCAGCAGACATTAATGTGCTTTGCTCTGGTTTTGTGTTCTGTTCTTCATGTGCCAACAGTGTTGGCAGTCGTTAAAGAAGCTGTACCGTGCCTGTCAGAGAAAATATTGACACATTGTTCTCCAAGTAGGATGAAGAAAAAAATACAGAATTTATACTTGATACCTTGCTTTATATCATCATCTCCATCCGTTATCTCTTGAAATTAATAGTTTAGTGCAAACGATCGGACACACGTAAGGCTATAAATACTTCAAGGACAGGAAACAGCCGATGAAGAATAATGGCTGTATGACTGTAACCTATGACACCTTTGTTAATTTTGATGACAATTGGGAATTCCTTGGAAGAATTACGTTCAGTTGTTGGGTGTTTGAATTAAAGGACAACCCAGATATTTTTAAGTTCGGCCCACTGGCCACCTGACATAAAATCCAACCTTATCGCCAGACAGCAATGACATTATTGAACTGTTCTGTAAAACACTGGTCTACGTTCAATGCCAGTAACTTTTTATGTCCATTGCAACATTTTATGAATTTTTGCTTGTTATGATATCTGTGCATGACGGTTTAGTTAAAGATGGTGGTCCGGGCAAATAAATCATGGTTTGGGTAAGTTTAGAGTAAGGAAACTAAAACACATGGTTGAGGTTACATCCCTCGGTTACTAAAATCACAAATGTTAACTGCAGGCCTGTGACGTGGTGTGGAACCCTAACTTTACAGCGTGCTCCATACAAGGTGCACTACTTCCTGCACTGCACTGAGACTTGGCACAATATGTATATCATTCATAGAGATACTGTGCTGCCAAATTGGACTAGTGCATTGGTACCAGAATCATCTCTGTATTTCTCCAGGCTCATGAAAACAGTCGCTCAACCCTTTTGATCCAGACTGAAATATCTCAACAACTATTCATTATATGGCAATTTGTGCAGACATTCATGGTCCACAGAGAATAAATCCTACTGATGTTTTGGTAATGAAATATCTCAAAACCAGATGGATTGCTATGATATCTAGTTCTTACCTTCATTGCCCCTCAAGATGAATTGCAATAACTTTGAAATTCATCATCCGCTACTATCATGTCGACTTTTTACCAGCAAAACTAATAACATTATCAACAGCTTCAGCAGAAGTATGTGTATAGTACTAATTACCAAACGTTAGCATGTTGAAACGCTACATTACATTACCTAAAACGTGAAACTAACGTGTAATAGTAGCATTCAGCTCAAGTACAAACACGTGCAGCCACCAGCATGGCTGTAGTCTTGTTTCTATGTGCCTGCTAGTGCTCTATCAGATTCTATTTTAAGCAATCATATGTAATTATGACTATTTTTATTCCTTTTCTACAGCCGCAGCATGCATAATGCCAATAATAAGATTTTAAAAAAGTCTAATAGCACACAGACACTTACCTGGCTATCTTTTCTAATTTTACACACCACTTTCTTTCTAACCAGTGCAAGTCAAAGTTGCAGCCTCACAGGAATAAAACAATCCGCTTATGTTCAAAGTACAATGTTCTTGTCTTGTCTATTTGCAAATTCTCCAAACAAGCATTGCTTCATTGCATTAAAATAAAACTAACTCACCATCCAGTTTTGTAACTGCAAGGAGTTATAATTTTTTAATACAAGTCACCTAAATTCACTCAACAAACAGACCCAACTCCCAGAAATTCAGCAAAGTGCTTTGAGTGCATCTGTGGGCACAGAGGACCGTTCTGTTTCTGGTTGTTTGTTATGGTTACCTCCAGCCATCCACTGTTTTGGCCTCTCGAATTCCCTTATTTCAAGGCCAATCGAGTGCATAGCGGTTAAACAAGGAGGCAGCAGGATACCTCTGTGAATGGTTTTTATAGCTGACATCTAGGAAATGGTGGCTCTACAACCTCACACATCTTTGCAATCACACACACACACACACACACTCACACACATTGGTCTGAACACTTGGACAGACACTTGGGGCTGACATTTCAAACTGTCAGGGAGAATGCTGTCAAACTGTGCATTGTCGTGGGACAACATGACTGCATGTGGCTGTATTTCTGCGTATGTGTGTAAGTGTGTGTGTGTGTGTGACTATACGAGCTTGCGCATGTGTTTTGTAGGAGTGTGTTAGTGTGTGTGCTTTGAGTGGGTATAGATCTTGCTTTCAATTGCCTGGGGAAAATTTATATAATAATGCTGATATATATATTTTTTTATATAGATATATCTTTCCTGCACACACACAGCCTACGGATTACATGCCAAAACAGACACACACACGCAGGCTCCGCCCACTGGCTCCTCCCACTGGCTCCCCCCACCACTACACACACCGACACACATACACACCACCAACATCCCCTCCCCTCCAAACACACACTTATCGAATTAAATAAAGTCAGCGTTTTGCAGCCAGTCGGTTGCAGGGAAATAAAACACCATGTCATTTAGTGCTGATGGGATAGAGCCTCTATAAATAGTCATTTCCTGCTTGGCTTTAATTAAGTGGCGCTACTGTCAGCTGTCACAGAACACAATTATCAAGCAGACCCATTTAGCAAACTAACCCCTTCGCTGTGTCTCTGTCGGTTTATCCCTCTGTCAGTCTGTCACTCTGCTCTGTGAGCTGTCTGCTTTAAAGCCCATCTTTCTATCCCCATTATCCCCATTTCATTGGTTTTGTGCGTTTCTGTCCTCCTCCGTTGGTCAGTCAGTGTTAACCTTGTTTTATTTCTCCTTATATTCTCCTCTCCAGAAGGCCTTTTCTCTGCTTGTGTTTGCTTTGCCCATTGCTGCCTCTCTCCCATCTTTCTTTTCTAATCTGCTGCAAGTTTTCCTCTCTGACAGCTTGTTTCATCTTTCCCCCTCTGTACTGGCATCTCCCCGGCACTTCAGATTTTTAAGGTGATTTTTTTTTCTCAGGTTCACATGTTGCTGTGTTTTCCCTCACAAAACTGTATGTGGTCCTGTGTGTGTGCGTATCTGTTTATGTGTGCGCATTTGACCATGAGACTTTGTGGGGGTCTGTGTGTGCATGTACATGTGTGCTAACATGGCTGCTGTGTTTACTTAAAAGGTCTGGTGCAGCTCTGATTGGAGCAACCCTCACTGTCTCCATCTGAAAGCTCTGAAGCATGTTATTCCCCTGGTACACAAACTTAGAGAGAAAGAGGGAGTGAGGGGGAAGGAAAGGGGAAAGGGGGGGGGGGGGGGGTTGTGTGCGTGCATGTGGGTGTATATAAGTGTATGTGCATTGGGGGGGCATGCGGGTGTAAAGAAGACATGGAGAGACAGAAAGTGCAAGGCCAGAAGATGGAGATGGCGAGAGAGTAGGATGGAGAGAGGCAGCGAGAAGGACACTGCAAGGACAGTGCAGAGGAAAAAGAGGGGAGTAGGAGGAGGGAAGTGCACTCAGGGACACACAACAGGGAGAAACACACACACACACACACACGCACACATTCACAGATTCAGTATACATATCTCCGGCCACACATAGACGCCCACATGGCTGAATTTATGCCAGGTCTCACATATATCGATGGACAATCAGTCTCTATCACAAACATTCCCGGGACACACAAGCTCTCATTTCCGCTGACACACTAACACCAATACACAATTAATCTCTCACACAGGCTCGCACTGAAAACACAGACAAAGAGGAACACGCAGAACATTCTGTGTAAGGCACAAACATTGTTATTCATATATGTGTAGGTGGATGTATAATATATATTGGGGTTTATTTGATTTTTTTCTTTTAACACAAAATGTTGGGTGTTGCATATAGAAACACATACAGTACACACACACACACACACACTCAGCGAAGGTGAAGCCTAAAGTGAACCATGGTTTGTCACAACTGGAGCGTCGACGGATTTATCTCCCTAGAAGTGTGCAAGAGGAGTAGCAACAACAGTTTCTCCCAAAGAGGAAGGACATCAGATACACGCACTTGCACACATACACAAACTCTCACGCACACTAATTTTTGCACAAGTACAAAATCGCACATCTTTTTAACTTGAGATGGTTTTCATCCCCACATGCGCACACACACATACTCTGTCTCTCACTCTCTCTACCCCCCGCGCACACACACATACACACACACTAAGATGAGAAAGTCCAATTATCAGCTGGCATTCCTCTCTCAGGGTAATTTAATGCATTGGGTGAGAGCTTCTCATTTATGTTTGGTAATTACACTCTCTCTGCTTTACACTCCCTTTAATAAGCTCTAACTTCACTGCATAAACCGTAAGATTACATACACGCACACACACTCACACATACAGACACATACACCCACCTCCGCATGCAGATGAACATTTAAAGGCATACTGTCAAGAAATTATGCCTGCAATTTTTATGAAACATAAAAGGCATAAATGTCAGGTGAATGCCTACATGCACACATGTGCACACGCATGCAAGTCCTCCCTCCACCCACGAGCATCTCTGCCACCTCTAACTGCCGACCAGCGTCATTTTCCTTCACATTATCATTCATTACATTATTGCACTTGTTTTGGTGCTCGGCTGTTTTTCCCCTCTATAATTCATTTCTTCGTCTGAATTTTCATCAGGGATTATGTTTTGCGTTATGGAAATGCCTATGATTACTATTCATTATGTGGTTTCATGATTCTGAGTCTTTTAAATTTATGTGTGCGTCTGTGTTTATGTGTGTGAGCGTTATCTGTGTGTGCGTGGAAGCTCTTTAATTCAGAAGGCTCAAACAGACACAAAAGTTATGTGTGCATGTGTGAGTGTTTCTGCAAGTGTGTGTGTGTGTGTGTGTGTGAGCGTCAGTGTGTGCTTGCATATTTCTCCAACTTGAGAAGTCGTGACTCTCCATCAGTGACAGAGAGGCAGAGTGTGTGCTGAGACTGTCGATGGAGCATCTGAGAGACCAAATTATAGCTGTGTCATCTGCTTCAGCTCCCGTTTGAGAAACCCACTGCATAATCATCCAACTCTTTCCGTTTACTGATGAAAATATATACATAAAATTGGTCTCTTGGGGCTTGGATTCTAAACAATAATATGTAGGGCAATAATAACTCAAAAAAGCAGATAAAAGAAAATCTGATAACATAAAGAAAAAATGGTTCCAACGAAGTGCACCCTGCTCTTTATGCAGGGGAACTAGGTTTTTTAATAGGCAATAGCATGATTTTGTCATACTGGCTGTGTATTAGGTTAGCCTTTCATACGCCAAAACATTTATCAGCATGTTGTCAGATTAGAGATATGTTATAATTTCTTTATTCTATCTCCAGCACTTGGCTTCTCTATCTCAAAAATACAAACCTGGAATGCCGACTGAAAAAAAGACTGAACAAATATCCTTAGTGGAGTTTTTAAAACTTCTGATACAAAAAATGGATCCATTTACAACAGTGTCAAGACACCCATAAGTACTTATCAAAGCAGGCTGATCGAAGTCTCAGGTAGTGGTTGTCCAGTTGTATGCCTGATATTTCCCAAACAAGTATTATTCGCAAAGTGTGAGCCATGTCTCCAAAATCATCTTTTGCCTCTGGCATACAGAGCATTTATTCAGTCACAGCCCGCTAACGGGCTACCTTCATGCTTACACAACAGCATCAGAATAACAAGTAAACGAGCAATGGCTGACTTCTAACACTGTTTGTAAAATATATTCCTGTCTGTCCAAGTGAGAGGCCCTGTTGTCCATAAAGGATGTGAGTAAAGAAACTTTACCTTCTGTGATAACACAGATAAAATGTTAAATGATATGATAATTTTTTGGCAGTATTCCTGTAAAGCGGTCCCATTACATTTTCAGGGTTTTAACCACTGTTTGCCTACTTCAGTATGCGACAAGGGGATTGGTTCCAAAAGCATATCTGCAATAGAAATATTTGGTATGCACGCTGATGCTTTTAGGATGCCATAAAAGTGAGAATCTGAGAATTCACAGCAGATCTAACATGGGTCCTGAATTTTACTGATATATCCAAATGTGTCAGTCATGAGATCTGTCAAATAAATGTATTACTGGACATACGGAATACATTTTAAATGGTAGAACATCCTCCTTCCGACAAAATTTCAGAGGAGAGTGAGATTTAAAATTGCAAATGCAGTTAAATGCGACATAAAGATTAAAATCAACATGAATGAATAAACAGCTTTGAAATCAAAGGGGAAACCACCATATTCAATAGGCCTTCTGTTTAGAAAAACAAAGCAAACAAGACTCCATGCACGCAATCAGGATTTCTAATATTTCTGGTGCTCAGAGGTCTTTAGATGTTCCAACTCCCACTGGAGATAAATACATAAATACACATTTTGAAAATCTCTTTATAGATAGTTTTGCATGCTTTTTAAAAAACATGACTCATATTCAACCTAAAACTGTCGCTGATTACATAGTTAGTGGTGAAAAAATGAGACAAGTCAGAAATAATGTAGAGACAGGTTTAAAAATCCAACTCTGAACTATAAGAGATTCCTCATGTTCCAGTTTGGCATCCAAAATGTTGCAGTTTTTCCATCTGAGAGATCTACTGACAGACAGGGTTTTTTTCAGCACGTATTTTTAAAAAGGGAAGGCAAGGGGGACAATGAAACACAACTTAAGCTGCCATCGCCTGACATTGTCCCTGTGCCCTATTACCATACTGCATGTATACTGTCTGCTAAAGTTATGAATGCAGTACATCTGCTGGAGACAGAGAGTTGATTTTCATGCAAATCCTCTCTTCACTTGTAGTGCCTGTGTCTGGTTTAGTCTACCTTTGATTCACAAAATGATGGAGTTTTTATGCTTTATCAAGCAAAACATTTAGCTGAAACGTTGTAGATGCACGCAACACAACACTAACTTTGCAACGCAGATGACTGGTTTTGATATTGCTTGGAGCTGAAATAAAGTGAAATATGGAAGGAAGTTACATGTTAAGCTAAAACTGCTTCTGTGGTAATATGAATTGAAGGGAAGGCGGAAGGCCAAATGAGGTAATGGGAAGAAGCGTTTTCCAGAATTACCAGTTACACTGGGAAAACCTGTGTAAATTAAACTGATAAAATTGACCTCACATAGTTTGTGAATAAAAAATACTATCAAGGCAAGCTCGACAAAGGACATAAATATTAAATGGACAGATGCAGCATGTTTACACGTTTAGCCAATGCAGTGCATGACTTTCTCAGGACAAGTGCTTAAATGTCAGCTATAAACCAGTTTCTATATACAAGTCCTCCACATTATCATTCCTCTATTGCCCATTCACACAATTTTCCCATCAAATACTCTATTCAAGCATGCACCTCGTCCAAATGTCTAATCCATCCATCCATCCTGGGCCATAACAGCTTGTAATATCCTTCTGCTAGAACTAATTATAGGCTTTTAATACTGGAAGTAAAAGACAACCTATTTTAGCTTCTTTAGAGTGTGCCAGCATAAACACAAACACACACAGGCACACGCGCACACACCTATCCATTAGTACTTGGCACTCAATGACGTGAGTGCAAAGGGAATCACCTGACTGGATTTGAATAATGCAGTCATTTACCTCCAGCCAAACTGGTCGCAGCTTAATGCCTTACTTATTTCTCCCATCTGTAATCGTTATATTTATCTTTGACATTTAACACGCTATGTTTTCAAATGCATTTCATCCTTTCTCTGCCGTTTGACACACCTGCCTCCCTCCCTGTTTGCAGTCACAACTCACCCTGGACCCCGCTCTTTTCATGGAAGCTCAAACCTTTAATTTTTGAATGTTTATTAACCATTGATAGGTTGTTCATGAAAAGCAATGTCAGAATGAAGTTGAAGGCATGAAATTTCACCCTCTTAAGTGATGGGTTTTAGCCTGCATTGCATTGAGGTGCAAAAGGCAGACAAATTCATGTCCCCCATACACACATAGACACGCACAAGCGTTAGTGTGCAGTGTCTAAACGTTTGCTCCTGTGGGAGAGGGTAGCTAATTCTGTCTAATAGCATGGCTACCCTTCATCTTCCCACTGGGATTGTGGTATTCAATTACCACCAGTTTATACCTCTCACTTCTCCGCTACACACTGCCACTAGCACCGACAAACTAATGGAGCATCTTATTGCAGTATAAGCGCGGTGTGTGCAGTATTTTCCTAACAAATTATGAGAAAGTGTAGTATTTTCATAACTCTCTACATTAATGTTTTTTTATGCTGCATGTTTATTGCTGTCGGAAATGATTTAAATGATTTTTTAATGCAACAGAATCAAAAGTTGTTCATGGGGAGGACTTCTGACTGGAAACAAATTTCAGCCATGTTGAGGTTGACATGGTTGAGTGGAAGGCTGCTCAGCTGAAAAATACATACAGACAGGTACCGTGCAGAAGTAGAACTTATTAGTTCCAACTGTGGGCTGTGCTGTTTCACTTCCCCAGTTTGGTTTAAGGTTTCTCTCTCTCCTCTCTGTCTACCCCCTCTCTCCTTCTCCCTTTCTCCCTCCCTCGGGAATTGTATCTTGATAAATACCAAACACACGCACACCTGTGGTGTCATACTGACAAGCTGCAAAGCACAAACAAGTGAGCTTGCTTCTCTCTTGACTGTTTCAGTTTAGCTAGAGTCCAAGTGGCCTTTCAAGTACAGAGTCTCCACCCGGAGGACTTTCAAAGGTCTGTACGAAGAGAGATGTACTTACAAGTGTCTGAGTGTGAGTGCTCAGTATGCTGGGAAGTGTTAAATAATAAGTCTCCACTCCAATTCTGTATTCAGTTAATGAAGGGAAATAGACATTATTTGCAGACATGGCTCGTGATGGTGTCATATGAAATCTGTCAACACCTGATAATGAACAGCCAAACCTGTTACAGCAGAGTTTAAAATAGCTGTGCAACTGTCATGTACACGGTTTGCAGTTCTTCAAATCCAGTCTCCAGCTAGGTGCTCTGATGCATGTAAATGTTGCTGTATATAAGATACAATACAATAAGACAAGATCACCACTGCGCTTTGCTTTACAGAAAAAAAACGTACCTACATCTGTAACGATTCAGCAGCGAAATAAAAAATCATGATGACTTTTTTTGGAAGAACAACATAATCCAGGTCCCGATGTGTAATTACATTCACGGCTAAAGATCAAACTTGAAAGCTGTGTCTAAAGCTATGCATATGGCGGATTCTGTTTTGTAAATCGAAGTCATTGTGAAACCTGGGCGCTGGTGCATGAGCCGCATTTAGCCACAGTAAATGGATGTAGAAACAGCCTTCAACATCTGTTGGCTTGTCGATACTTGTGCCCACTCCAACTCATTAAATCTATCAATTAGAAGAACAGCAAAGAACAGCACCAGCGCAGTTGGCATTAAGCATGAATGAGATGCATTTATGGTGCCAGTTCCCCTAATACATCACATGTACCTGTCAACCATCACCACGGTGATATTTCAATCATCATCATTAAATGTCAACAAAAAGTTCAGTGGTTAATTTACGGTGCTCATAACGAAACAGACTTTAGAAAGTTCTTTACAATTCAGGATTAAAATATCATTAACAGGGAAATGATGACTAAGATGTAAATAAAATGTATGATAAGATTATTAATGTACCTTTGAGTGATATTTTGCAGAACGCTGTGCAAAATGGACAAATAATAGCATAACCATTGACACTGGCTAACAACCTAAACAAACAATGTTTTAATCTATGGTTCCGTGTCTCTGCTCGTATTTAAAGTCCACTTTATCATCACCCGCAGCTTTCTCACCTGGTCCTACTCAATGAGGAGCTCACATTCCAAAAATACCAGTTTATGTGGAACTTGGTCATTTGAATTTTCATACAAGGTCATGTGATGTCAAATGAGCCTGCAGGCTCTAAAAGAAGAGACTAAGTGGATCTTCAGTTAAGATTATTTTGTGCAAGTATAAATTCCACAGTCAAGAATCAACTTTGATGCTGAAATGAACAAGTTGCTTTCAAGATCCTTGAACAGCTCTATATGATCAGAAGACTTACTGCATTTAATTACTGCGGGGAACATGAACGTTTGTACCAAAGATCATGTCATTATATCCACTAGTTGTCAAGACACTGAACTAAGAAGCACAAATGTGAACCTCACTGTGGCACCACAGTCTGTAGTTCAGAGATATTAGGATTATATTTTTTGGAAACTATGAAAATGCACACAACATTTTGTGCTAATCCATCAAATCGGTGTTGAGCTAATTTGCTGGATATGTAAAAATGTCGAGCTGCTTTAGTTCTTTATCTGTCATATGAACAACAATGGCAGTGAGGCAATGGCTGGCATTGAAATTCTTGTTCTCAGGCTCTCTCCAACAAGGCTCATAGAAAATGTACAAAAGAAAAGCACACAAGTACAGCGGGAAATGACAAAAAAAGAATCACAGACAAAGGGAAGTAGTGCAAAAGTTGAAATATCAGAATAATATGATGTATATGAAATAAAATATACTGAGGTAGATGAGTGTACAGTAGTGAGGAACTGAATAAACTGTAATGTAGACATGTGAGGTAGACTGCATGCTGATTATGTTAAAGGAAATGTCAGGGGATCACCAAGTCAGCAGGATTCAACCTTTCAGTACTGTGAATGTCTGCACTCTACAGAAATCTATCCATCACTACATCACTCGCATGGCTACATGTTCTGTATAAAAACATTACATGTGTAGGATTAAGTTGTCTCCGAGCTGAAATAAAATCCCCTTTAACTTAATTCAGAAATCTTTTGTTGCATCATTTGTCATCTATAATACAATTTTCTTGATTTTCCTTAGCTTGTCAGTGTATAAATACTTGAACAACACTTATCATTTAACCTGGTCTTGTTTTTTCTCACATTGCTTGCAAGCTAGAAAATTGCTTCCAGAAAAAAAAAACAAAGACTGCAGAAACACACATTGCCCACACAGTGAAATCACAAATACAAAACATAAGACATACCTGCCTCCCACCCCCATGAAATAGACCGGCAAAGTAATTCCAACTGAAACCCACTCCAACCTTAAGTGAAAAGGCGAACGGGCATAAGAAAAAGAATGGGGACACAGACCCTTGGCTCATTGTGCAGTGAGTGTATGACAATCTGTGTGCCTTGACAGCCATTTGAGATGTAATGAATGTGGAAAAAAATATTGTTTGTATTAGTTATAGATAGAATACAACACACTCTTTGTATCTTTATGAATACATTGAAGCCCTCTCAGTTACACTGAATTCAATAAGTGTTTCATAATAACCGGCAAAAACAAATAAGCTGCAATGTTAAACCATTGTGTTAATTAGGTGCAATCTTTTGAATGTCACGGTTTCGGGGAAGAATATGCAGGAATCTACCTTCACAGCAAAAATAGGGCACTTTGGAAAGCAAAAATATGTGAGACACAATCCATCCTGGTATTTGAATTAGAGTTTAACAGTCCAGGCACAAGAGTGGTTCAACCTTTATTTCCTTGATTAGAAAGGTTTTAACATACAGAGTTCATTCAGAGTGTATTCCACTGCAGGGCACCCAGGTGCTCCATTTTACTTCCTGCAGAGCCGTAATTACAAACACAGAGGCAATTGAATCCATGCAGGGAGGTGTGTGTGTGTGTGTGTGTGTGTGTGTGTTTCTTCTTCATATCTTTGTGTGTTTCATTATACTGATATGTACTTTAGGTGTGTGTGAGTGAGTGAGTGAGTGAGATAGTGAGTGAGTGATAGAGGCAGACAGAAGTAGCAGAAGTAGCAGGTGAGTGGTGGTAATACTTAATCTACAAAGGCAGAAATAATAATGTTGGGGGAAATTCGATTCACATAAGAATTAAGATTCTTATCTTGTAAGATTCTAAGTCTATACACAAGTTTCAAAAATTGATTCATATACTTTAACAACGTTAAGGTTTCTCCTCATTAAATTTACAGAAAAGACAGAGCTCTGCAGATCCCAACAGTGTGCTGTGAGAGCACAAAGTCAAATGCACCTGCTGCCTATGATGCTATGAAGGAGGAAAAATCAATTCAGTCACTGATTTTCAGTGAAGTGTTTGGACTTATTTGGATTCAATAATCTCTCAGGGAATATAGAGCTTGGCATGATTTATAGAAAATACAGATTTTAGGGAGCACTATTGTATTTATGAACACATATATAAAGATATACAAAGAAGTACTGAAGTAATGATTTTTTTAAGTTAAGTTACCTGCAGTACCTTTTTTTTAACCTTGCACTGGTGGAAACAAGCTGTAAACACAGTTGATATGGTGAATCGTCCAAATAAATTCACAAAATATATATTTGTCCATTCCATACAAACAAACAATGTTTGACATGTTTGAATTCACACTGATAAACTGGATACCATGATTTCCATTCATTATCTGTACCACTTATCCTTAAATGGTCGCTGTGGCCGCTGGCAACTAAGTTGATAGGAACAGTTTGAATAAATCAGAGCAGTAAAGTTGCAGGCCCCGCAACCAAAACAATAAGAAAACGTAAGAGCAAAATATTTAGGGTTTTTTCCAACATGAGTGACCCCTTTTACAGTACATGGCATCAGTATTATCATATATAAATGTTGATCAGAGCAGCTTTAAGTGAATAGTGTACGTGATTACAACACTGAGACAAATGGGACATTTTTTGATACAAAAACAAAAGTCAAAACAGAATGAATTCCTAAGAAACAACGATGCGATATCTAATGTTAAAGATCGATTAAGAATTCACCTCCCAGTCACTGTTAAAGAGAGTAAAGATGTTCTCAGAGTCATTGTCTGTTACTTTAAATGAATGATTTGTCTTTTTCTCAGCAGCTGAGGAAGGTGTGCGTGCCCTGACAGTTTAACAGCGTGTGCACAGAACCTTGGAGAGAGAGAGATGGCGATGGAGGCGATGTGAGACAGAGGGCATGAGACAAAAAAGAGAGGTCGATCCTTTCTATGGAAACTAAACCTGTGGTGCTATGCCAAAGTGATTAAATCCTTAGCCTCTGGATCCATACATCTACCAAAGCAGTTCAAGGGCTGCTTTGGAGCGATGCCTAATCTCAAACCAGTTCTTCGCATTTTGACATGAAAAGACCCGGCTCTCAGCCAGGAAAACTGGTTCCAGGGGCAAACTATTTGCTGGTCTAGACCCAAAAATCACTTCATCAGGGACTGGGGGCGGGATTATCGTGACCAACCAAGTCAACTGCAACTCTATGACTGCTCTTTTTTTTTTTTTTTTTATAAAACAGAGCTTCACCATGGATGTAAAATTGAAACAACAGCGGTCTGTGGAAGGGACAAACTGTCTTGTTGCACTCTAGACTCACAAAGCCAGAAGCAACACTTGTAAAAATACAATACAGACCACCACTGTTGTTGTTTTGTTTGAAATTGGTGCTCGCATTGCTGGCAAAGCTGAAACATATACAGATGTATACAGTGGCATAATGGCGTGGCTCTCTAGGGCATGGTATAGCAAACCAGGTCTTAGAAGATTCACAAGTTAAACCAAGTGTGAACCGGCACTAGCACCAGCCCAGACCTAGAATTAAGTTCGCATTGGTGTAAAGTAGGTAGCTGGGACCTCTACTGGCCTCCCTGATTTCCCCACCTGCCCTTTCAAACCATCAGAATAAGCAACATATGGTGTATTACAGGTAAGGACACTGCTCACTAAAACAAAAACCAGGCCATTATAATATGTCCCCTTGGAGAAAACTCAGTGTGGGTGCATTAAATTAACATGGTGTTCCTTATTAGCAGTGTGACGCTGCAGCTGATGCAGCGTTGCACAAGCCGGGGTGATTGCTTGGAATTTAAAGTTAGGTGTTAGGCCTCAGCATGACACAACAAATATTTGTAGTTACCACAGCGGCTAGCTGCTTTGAACCTTATCTAAACCCCTCTGTTCAGTATGTAATCACAAGAGAGACTGCTACAACAGACATTTCAGTTGTAGAGTGTCTCTCTTTCTCTCTCTCCTTGAGTCCTTGAGACGGTCTAAAGGAGAGTGTGTTATCTCCTACAGAGCAAGAGGGGGAGATGCTACTCACTACACACGTTTTCACATACCTGCCCTGTTTGCAGATAGATAGAGGTGCCTGAGTGTGTGTGTGTGTGTGTGTGTGTGTGTGTGTGTAATGTAAGCAAGCATGTCTATCTGACTTTCAGCGTATTTAAAGATTGAAAATGAGTCGTTGCTTTGAGGAATGTCTCCAAGGGTGAATGTGCAAGTGGGCAGGCGCACACACAAGATAATTCGGTCTTCTACAGCAGGAAAAGTGTCATAACAAATTAAATTCACCAGAGGCAGAAACTCCTGGGCTCAATTTCAACTCAATCCTAAATCCATGAAGGAATATGTAAATATATGCGCCACACAGAAATATTACAATGCTACACTGCTCCATCTAGTTGCAAAATATTCTCGCATCCAGCATCAAAGTGCTTTTAACACAGAAACCCCAATTAGTGTGTGATTCAAATGATCTACCACCACTATGTTTCCCATACCACACACAACATCTTACTTACAAATTCAGCCATCACAAAGGCCCTTTCATACCCTTTTTGTACTTGTTTGCTGAACGATGTCTGCACTTTGAACATTATTGCCCAAACAGATGACGCTGGAGAGAAATCCTGGAGTTGCAGAGGTGGAATAACCTTTACAATTGTTACCTTATGCTGCTTTGTTGTCAGCTGGATGTCTAAACATATACAGTATATGTATGATGAAATGAATTGTTGAAAGAGTTCTCTCCAATACAGAAGGAAAGGTTTCAAAAGTAAGCTTGTTAATTGGGCTGTAGCACCACATGATCAATATCCCACCTCTGGCTCTGTAGGTTTTCTGGATTAGTAAACTTGTTTTTCTTTCAATTTAAACAACACATCCTCACACCGAATCAATAGCATAGGTCTATTTCACTGACTTCCATAAAAACACGTGACCGAGGGCAACAATAACAGTCATGCCTTGCTTGTCATGGCATGTTGGTTGGATTTAGGCACCAAAAGCACTTGGTTAATTTGATGATGGCTGTAGCTCAAATAAGAACTTTTGTCACATAAATAAAGTTACATTACGTATGCGACATAAAGTACTCTTCGTATGTTAAAGCAGTTTTATACATTTTTTTTTTAGAAAACAGCTTTATGTCATATTTGAAACTGTCACTATATCCTGACAGTAGTGCACGAGACAGATAATCTGTATAAAAAAAATTTTTTTTTTTTAAAAATCTGCTTCCTGTGGCTGCTCCTAGTGCTCCTAATGTCAACAAGAATCAATGCAAGAATCCATCAAGCCTAAATGAAAACAACCAATCATGGCAGAACAGGTCTCTTCTAATGGTTAGGTCAACAGAGCTCTGTTGCCAGCTGACCATCTGCAGTGTTACCAGAGGAGAGGGCGGAGGAGGGACCTGAAGTTGTACTCTTTCAAATTCTACAGCTAAGTCCATTGTTCTCTCAATGTTCCAAACTGCTGCTTTAATGGACGTACGCAGGTTAAAATAAGTCAACATTGACCATTAGTTTAACATTGGATATGATCTGCAGTCCCCTGTGTTTGACCCATCCATCCACCAAACCCCCGCCCCCATGTGAACTTGGTTGCTCTCTTTACTCCATCACCTGACTTCCTCCTTTGCTCCCATCATAATTACTACGGCCACTACAGGTCACCTCCTAACAATAAATGTCAATATGGGTCATAATAAGCTGCTTGCACAAATTATCTATACACACACAATCGCAGGAAGTCGCCTGCATAAACAACAGACGTTTTAACCCCCTTAAACAATCAACCAGTGTTGGTGAGGTCGGGTTGGTTTAAAAGACAACGTGTAATGACATCTCTTTATCATGTAGAAGCTGTGCATTGTTGGGTTTTGAATGCATTAAGCACAGTTCCAATGAAGTCTTAAATCATTGCAGTATCATGTTTTCCTAATGACATGAAACGCTGTCCTCGCTCCCGTCTCCATTAATGGAGCAGGCGTGCTTAGATAAAACGTGACAGCATTTACAATGCTAGAATGATAAATCTCCATGAAGGTGGGGAGTCACTCTGATGACACAAACCCAATACAACTGATTAAAGTCACACTCGATCAGACACACTTTGAAAGGCATACGTGAACACAACCATGCAGAGCACATGCACAGGAAATATACACGTGCAAGTGAATGAAACTACTGTAAAAACACACACACACAGACCGACAGACAGATCTTGTGTCCTTGTGTTGTTCATTGCTTCTGCCCACATTTTTAATCTACTAGCTATGTGCTGTAAATTAGCAGTTAATCATACATTGTTAATTGGTAATTAAGAGCTAAGATAACACTTGCTGTTTAATATGTGATTGACATAATTGATGGCATGAATCAAAAATGTGTATGTGTGTATGTGTGTGTGTGCATACATGTGCAAGTGGGTGTGTGTGGCATTATAACCTGCTCGTCTTTATCAGCCTTCACTGAATGACAGCAAAGCTCAGTGCCATTGCGCTCGTGTGTGTCATGGAGCTGAAGAAATGAAGGAGAAAATAGAGGGGATATTAATGTTTAACACAAAGAGGAAATAGCAACAGATTGAGAGGCTGATAGGAGGAGTAAGTTCAAGTTAAAGAGGGGGGGGGGGGTGATAGAGAAGGAACAAGGAGCTAGGTGGTGTGAGGACAAAAAGAAGTTGAGATAACAGAGAGGAAAAATGTAAGGACAAGGGGAGAAGAGAGTGGAAGAAGAAGAGAAAGAATTAAGGAGAGGTCAGTTACAGATAAAAAGTGTTGGAACACTTCAAGAGGCAGAAACTGAGCAAACTGCAACCAAAGTAAATTGTTACTCACATTTTAACTATATGCATTCTGGCATATTTATATTTAGCTGTCTTCTGTTCAGAATGAATAATCTGCAATATTTCCTGTAATTACAAAGGAGGATGATTCATTGTACATTTTCAGCAGCAGCAACAGGCTCACTTGGAACAAACAGAATAAGAAGTGGGTAATTAGAATGAACACAGATAGCCACCATGACGGAACAGATGAAGGAAAGACTAGACAGAAACAGAACATTTGAAGAGCAGACTTAATGATTTACTGACTATATTGTTTGACTGACAGCTGTATGGAACATGCAGCACAGTACAGCACAAAGAACAACACCCACTAAGGCAGCAGAGAGTCTTCAATTATGGACAGTAGTTAATGGTGGCTCTGAGTAATTTCCCCAAAGGGACAGAGGCGAGCAGTGGCAGCAATAATAAATATTCCCAACCAAGACGTTTTGCTAAGTCAAGCAAGGCTGGGTAATTGGTGTGGTGTTAATATTTGATAAGCCAGTAAAGGCATCTAAAGTGACCAATAATAGCCGCGAGTCCCAGTGAAACAGATCAGGTCAAATGCATTCTGGAGTGAAAAAAATGGCTTTTGGAAAATACGAAAGAATTTGGTATTAAAACAGATGACGACCTTCTTTTGCTACTCATCTTTCAACAGGATGCACAACAATGGATGTGACAGTGGTGTGGATATAAAAGTTTAAATAGCTTTGCTCCCTTTAAAAACTCCAGGTATTTTTCAGCGAAAATTGGTAAAATTTAAAGCAGTGAGAACACCTTCCCGAAACTGTGTTATTATTTTAACTTAGGCTGAAAAGTAATATCAATTATGTATAAAGGCGCTGCTATCAATTATAGTCAGACAATTCTTACAGTAATAGTAACTTATTCTTCACAAACCTTATACGGTGATGACTTATTGGCATGTTTACAAAAACAAATCACATTAATCTGCAAGGAAAGCTCTGCTGAAAAAAAACCCAGATTGAATTAAATTCTGTGGACAAATTAGTATGTGAGAGAGAATGAGAATTGTGTTGTGAGAAGTTACAACCAGGTTTCTCATCAACAATGTCATTTAGATTTGCTTCTAGCTAATATTCCATTTATTATGTGTGTGGAATAACTAATTCATTGTACAAGTTTTGATAAGGTACATTTACTGACAGGTAGCTCTTATATTGCTTTCAACTAACCAACTTTGCTTCGTTTGTTAGTATGAAACACACCCAAATCCTGAGTTGTTTTGATTTATGTGCACAAAAACAAATGCTAATTGGACAGATACAGATACAAAGAGCACCACCTCCGCACACAGCACAGGAGACAATGAGGTTGTTTAATGAAATGAGTAAGGATCCCACTGATGGAGCACTGAAGCCTGCGTAGTGACAGACGCCTGCTGAGCAATTGGAGTCAAACATGTGCACACAACCCTACAACTCACACACACATACATTTGCTCATCTCCTGACACTCAAAACACTCATCTGACACTCAAACGCTGGCGACTGACAGCTAAGACACGCTCCTCTGACAGATCAAACCTGATTTACAATGCATGCGTATCGTGTGTGTGTCATTCTGTGAGGAAGAGAAGAGCAAAGGGAGTTTGGGGTCAGAATTGTAAATTTGAAAGTGTCACATATCATGTCATTCATCTATCTAACACCCCCTCCTCTCCTGCACACACACAAACACAATGTGTGTATCCACCTCTACCCCTCCCAGCCATTCATTCCAATCTTCAGGATAATCAATCTGCCCGTTCTGTCTTATTTTGCTTCTTTTCTTTTGTTCCGTTCCATTTTGTGGACTGCATCACTGTCAGCCCCTCGTTGTTAAGCAGTGGAGTCAGTCCCACAGGCAATCCATCCAAACAACCAGATGGATTACAATAGCTGACACCTTTGTGCTTCAGTGCAATCCCTATGCATAGAGTGACAACTTATAGTTTTCTAAAAACTACGTTCATGTACATAAAACTAGCATTACCAAATATGTTTTGCAGTAAACGTGATGCTGCTTAGATCTAATTTCTTATCAACGTAATGAGACGTTTGTAATGAAAGAATATACAAAATGTTCATTGTTAACCATGGATTGTATAAAAGAAGTAGCTTCCGGGTCTGTAAAATAAATCCAGAAGTACCTTAAACCTTCATTCTTTCCAATGGCCTGTAGGGGGCGACTCTGTTGGCTGCATATTACTATAAGACTATGAGAAAATGAGCCTACTTCTCAGTCAATGTATTACCTCAGTAAACACTTTCCTAATGAGTTTATAGTCTCAGTCAACACAGCATGATGTTCATTTAGTACATTTTGATCCTATTTAGAGTAAAATAGACCATAAAGCAGGGTCTGCTTTAGGGCACGACTACCTTGTGACTAACCAATTAGAGGCCAGTCATGCCTAAAGCTATCCACGAACATCACCTCTGGGTCCGAAACCAAGATGGTGATGGCACAAACCAGTGGGTGACGTCACGGTGGCTACATCCACTTCAGATAAACCGTCTATGTTGTTAACCTATTTTATTTGTTTTCCCTGTGTACACTCCTGGCAACAAAAGCATGAATAACATTTGAATGGTTTCATTAACTAGAAACTACACTAGGGAAAGATTGTGGTCTTAGGTAAATATGGAATAGTGTGAAAAGACACCCATCTCCTTCCACTCTCATATCTGTCCATTAACAGAGCGCTGGACCAATTCAGCATTGCACACGTATTATAGCTTGACATACTGCTTTCTTTTTTTTTTTTATTCCACGCATTCCTCTTCCTCCTTGTCAAAATCTGGCACCTACATTACAATGCAACTCAAGAGCTGACAGTTCAGTCAGGAATCCAGAAGTGTTATGCTAGTAGCCGCAAATGTAGCCTTGAGCAGCTAGCCTGAAGCACAGACAGGCTACAGAGGTCTGGTAGGTTCCCTCCACACCCCCAGATTTCTTTCATTTTCAAATGTGTAGTCTTCAGATCTAACCAATGCTGACTCAAATGACATTGCTTGAGGCTATTTATCAGATTTCATGCTCCCTTTACAGCCACAAAAGGCAGAGTACAACTTTTTCTCACATATGAAGTAGTACTTCCCATCACCTGTAAGCAGACTTTTGTCTGGTGGTTTGCTTAGCTTAGCACGAAGAATGGAACCTGGCGAAACAGCTAGCATGCATGAAACAGCACCTGACAAGCTCCCTAAATGACAAGATATATCTTGTTTGTTTAGTCTGTACAACCAACATGTAGGATATAAGAATCCAGCCTCCGATGTGAAAAGCCTGTTCTGGGTAGGAAACAATGTTGCCATTGAAAAGAATTTAGGCTGTAATTATATTTCTTCTAAAACATATTTGGCAAAGCAAAGAAGTAGTATATAAACATATTATGCAAGAGAGATGATTAAGCTCAAGCATGTGTTGGTGTCTCAAACGTTGTGATGACTCCAAGAAAGAATGCTAAGTTTGACACCTGTCTCTCAAATGTTTGATGCTCAGTGGGATCTCAAGAGTAATAAGTAATAGATTAAAGTTTTTTTTTTTGTCACGCCAACACACAGGGGTTCTCCTTTTTCATGCGTTTCCTTGTATCATCATAACAGCAAAGGACCAAAAAGAATATGCTACAGTGGGGAAAACAGTGTTTATATGTCAGGGTTTTAGTGTGTGTATTTGGATTTGTGTGTGTGTGTAAGAGAAAGAGACTGTGTGTAGTGTGGCCTCAGGGCTTTAAGAAGGGGTACTGTCGTGGGAATTCCCCTAAAGGCAGAGATCCTCAGCCAAAAGGAAAACATGCATCACCTCCGCTTCTCATCTTCACTTTGCATGCCACAGACACACACAAACATAAAATTTCACTCTCACCACCGCAGCACAAACACTCTTCTCAAGCCTCCACACTTATACATTCACACATTCATTCAATGTAGTCTTCTACCCTTGCTTCTTAGCATTTAGAATTTCAAATACAGTGGAAACCGCTTATAGTGATCATGGTTACAGGGATCAACCGCTTATATGGATCAAAAAGCTTGGCACCGAATCATTCCATCCAAATGCTATTTAAAAATGTGCTTATAGAAATAAAGGAGTCAACTTATAGTGCTCATTTTAGGTCTTTTCATATCTGGCAACATATAAAAAAAATAAAACTACAGTAACTCAGGTTTTTGTTTTAATTTTTCTTTTTTTTTTTACTTTACTCTCCTGATCTTTGCCTCGCAGTAAACCGTCTGACTCCAGCTGGCTACCTAAGACGGGTTCTGCGTGCATATTAAAATCATGATGGGAAAAAAGAAAGTAAAAACAAAGTCTTCTTGAAGCTTATGACAACCTGACAAAAACAAACCAACGAGATACAGCAAAACAACTGCCCAAGGGGAAAGCACCTGTGCTTGAAGACGCCCTCATCAAGTGGGTTAATAATGCCCAGTCAGGTAATACCCCCTTTGAGCAGGCGCTTGGTGAGTCAGTAAAATTAATTAAATAGCAAAGCTGTCCGTTTCATTACTTTAGATTCATATAATACATATAAATATGTCAATTAGATGGTAATCTGCATGAAAAATCAAGAAAAAAAAAAAAACGGTTATATTCATCATCCGCTTATAGTGATCAATTTGACCCGGACAGACGTGATCACTGCCATTGGTTTCCACTGTACAAACACACTGTACCAGCAGGCATTAAGTATAGAAGTGTTGCCAGAAGATGAGCTGTGAAAATATCACAAAAGACTCAATGGAACATATCCAACATACCTTTTGAACATTTAACATCCCATTTACCATGGCATGTTTGTGCACAGTGAATGATCCACATTGTGTCCAATAAGGTATCCAATAAAAACAAAAAAATCACAAATTCTATCCTCTAGTCATTCATTTGAACATCGCCCTTGCCCATTTTTTCCCTCATATTTTAGTCATAGGCACAGACATCACCCACGGATCGGATCTTTTCAAGCAGAAGCACAGCTGATGATGAATCCAATTCTAAATATTTATGCCTCTGTCTGAAGCGAGGCAAAAATGCCGATATGTAACAACAATTAGCTTGCGCTGGTTCCGTGCAACCGTGACTGCTGATGTGTCACAACTCTTTTTAACCTATAGCCACCATCTAACCTATAACAGTTTGCAATTTAAGTCAACTTATGTGGAAATAAAAGCCAGCAAAGAAGACCAGACATGATGGTGAATAATGGGGAGATTTTTAGTGCATAACAACGCTTTTGTGCCCCCTGTCTCTCAGCTCTTTGCACCTCCTTCCCTCAACACACGAGGATTATCATGAAAAATGATAGCAGGAGTGAAAAGGAAAAGAGAGGAGAAAGCAAAAATGTTATTATCTAACCATTAAGTGCTTGTGGTCACTTATGGCAAAGTATGACTAAAATAAACCAATAATACTGGCTAAACTGTGAAGTGTAACAGCAGTAGACACTAAAATAAAAACTGTATATCAATGAATGAATGAATGAATGAAGCACTTGGTTAAGCTATTTTTTAAAAATGGTCTTCTTGTAGAAAGAGTTTTACTGTGTCCAAAACAAACCTTATTACCTGTCTATCTACATATAATTGCAGGACAGACAACAACCTACATCCACTGGCATTACTCACAAAGGTCATTGTATGCAAAAGTTGTTTATCCATGGCAACGACAGAGGTTTGCAGAAGAGACCAAAACCAAAAGGCCAGTAACAAGAAAACAAAATTGTTGATGGATATTTTACTTTGCTACTCCCAGATCTTTACCACTGCACCAATTAGTATATGGCCTAATTGTGGGAAAAAGAAGATTAATTTTAAGTAAAAAACTGTCTGATCTGTACTTGTCAGTTTGTCCCTATTCTTCCTGCTCCTACACACAAGCCAGGGTCAGAACTTCATGTTCAAAACATCTGAAGTGTGATTTATTTATTATCACCCATTTCCATTCCTTACATCTGTTGGGTCAGACTATTATTGGATTATATCATGTTGTCTGAACCCGTCATAATAAGTACTACAGAAGCTAAAATACAGATTTACAGAACAACAAAACCTAAACCTGAACTTCTAACACAACAAACAGAGAAAACTGAAAAGAAAATTTAACTGACTACTCATCCCTACAAAAACACTACACCATTTTTTTAACTAATATTAGTCATGGTGTTATTATTCATGTATCAACTATTGTCAGGTTTTTCATTGTTACCATATTGCTCATTATTAGTCATATTGCCATTGTACTATAGTTGCTGTTATTATTTTGGATGTTGCTCATGTGGGGATTCTTGAATCCTTAATTTTGAATTCCCGAATCGTTGTGTCTCTCTCTTAATTAAAGAGTTTGGTCTAGACCTGCTCTTTATGGAAAGCGTCTGGGCATAACACTATTATCAATTGGCGCTATATAAATAAAGATTGATCAATTGATTGATTGAATCTGTCTCATAAAAGATATGAAAGAGGAATTTCTGTTTGTTTGGACATTTTCATAGATATATTATGATTTCATTAAGTTTTATTCAGAAAACCATACATTTGGTTGGTTCATGGAAGCCCTTACAAAGGATGTGTCACTTAAGCCTAAAGTAGTAGTAGTAGTAGTAGTAGTAGTAGTAAAACTGTATACTGAAACCCTTTTGGAAATTAGTTTGTATGGTCCAACAGATTCTGGGCATTGGGTCAAGTTTAGCTGTTTTCAATGTTTTATTTCTATTCTAATGAATGTATGAACTGCATTTCCTTCATGGCTGTGAAGGATCCTTCACTTCTCAGAAGCTGTCATCCATATCAGCATTAAAATTAAAATTAAAAAAATAATATTATATATACAGTATATATAATATTGTGAAAAAGCAGGAATGATTATCTATCAATACATTGGAATGGAGAGTCTTACAGTATTTTATTATTATATTTTATATTATATTATTTTAATGTTATTTTACATTGTATGAAAAGGTTCTCCTTCATTATCCATCATCATCATTACATCTCTGCAGCCATCTGAAGGCAGCAGGACAGACTCACAGGCTCTTTAATCCTGTGCGTCACAGCTTCTTTTCCTACTTCAAAAAAAAAAAAATCATTGGTTCATGTTTTTCTCTTGCAATGCACTACTCAGCAAACGTTGCTGTGTCGCTTTTTAAGCTATAATGTGACAATCTACATGAAATATAGCAGATTTATGACTTAAAGTGTCAGATTGATATTAACTGCTTCACCAAACTACTTTTGTATTATTTGTTTATCACTAATTAACTGTTATAAAAAAAAAAACACACCATCTGCCTTTGGCTGCATATTTGTGGCAGCACTCTGCACTTTCCAGACAGCAACATGATTTACTGGAGGAGCCGATTCCTCATTTGTTGATCTCTGTTGTCATCGTGCGTCAATGTCACTGGCACAACTATATCAGAGAGATCAGATCAGCGATGTGACTGGCTGAGAGTACATTTATTAATTACTACATCCTCCGATCTATATCCCACTTCATCCAGTGCTTTTGCACTTGGCGCTTGCTGGACATGCATGAATGGAATAGCAGGTGCACTCGGAGACGCCCACACAGTCTATGCACCCAGGGCCTATCGCTCTGCACTTGCTGTTCCTTGCTCGTCCTTCATGCCAAATAGTGATCTGCTCAGCAAAAGATCATGTCACTAATGCACTGTCAGGCTAGTCGGGTGTACACAATATTAAAAATGCAAGATGAAAGGAAGAACTATTTTGTCACTGTCTTTATTTTGTGCAAATAAAGTTATTTCAAAAAGGAGGTAGAATATAATTCAGAAAAGTCTGCTTTGTTTTTAAATTGCTCAGGAATACTGCGTGCTGTGTCTTAGCTCAGTTTATTACAGTTATTAATATTCTATGTCCGAGACAAAGAAATTAAATTCCTAAATTATTTCCACCAATTGACCAGAGAATGAGGACACCACATCGCCATGGTGTGCCAGTGAATATATTGATTCACCCATTTCCTCAGACTATGAACAAAATCAGTCATTGTCCTAAATACCGTGGTTCACCGGGTCCAACTAATGCGAAAGACATTTTCAAATGGGAAAAAGTACAGATTTCATGTTAGGCAGAACTCTATACATAATAATCGAAAAGAATCGGCACCATTACTCAGTAATTAGCTGCTTGAATGCGAGATGAGAAATAGATGCAGGATAACACAGACTGCAAACTGTGTTGACACAGAGCACGGAGCCAAGCAATTCGTGGTGTTTCTTGTTGTGGTTGTTAGAATATTCATCAGCATCTTCTGTACAGAAAAATAGCCTCCATGCATGTTACTCATCTAGTGAAACAGTTTGACGTGACTTGTTTCTGCTATAAGGGAATTGTTCACTGAATATTTTTTCATTTTTCTCTTGTTTGTAAACACGTTAAATAGAGGCCTATTAAGGATGCTTTAGCCCAGTGATTTGTGTACGTTTTATAATATGAACATGGAGACATGTAGAATTCGTATTCTGTGTATGGGAGTGTGTTTGCGTGCGCATGGAAAGTGTGTATTGGTGTAGTGTGTATTGCTTGTGCTCAGCCTGAGAGATCAGCCTATATTTCTGTTTTCGCATATCCCCAGAGCTCTGAACAAAGACTGTTAGCAGCCCAGATCAAAACAAGCGACATATCCTTTAGCCTGACATTGTACGTGTTTGCATGCATATCCGGGGTTTGTATGTGTGTGAACGTTTTTGTGTCTTTTTGGGTCCATGAGCATGTCTCTCTGTATGTTTGTGTGCACAGTTGTCCATGCATGTTGCGCTGTCATGCCTGCTTGCCTGACCGGCCACATTCTGCTCAAAATACATATTCAGCACTTTGCTCTTTTTTTCTTCTCCTCTTTTTGCTCCTCTCCCCTGTTCTCTCCATTTTAGGGTGTTATTAGATAGGACAACTCTTGCCGCTGGCAATTCTCCTCTCAGCACTCTACATCCAAAGGCATGTGGGTTTTGGAAACCAGTGTGTGTGTGAGTGGCACTTGTACCTGCTGTGTGTGTTGGTGGTAGTGTGCAAATGCCTGTGTGTGTGTGTGTGTGTGTGTGTGTGTGTGTGTGTTTGCAAATTACACACGTACAATATACAGTATGTGTAAGGTGCAGAAACATTAGTTTCATAGTGTGTTCTAAGATCTGTTCATTTAAGGTCAGTATAACATTCCGCTCTTTTTCCATCTCTATTTCTCATCTTGCAATATGCTTCTAACCAAAATGACAGGAGGCCCACTTTCAATTTGACCCCCCCCCCCTTCGACACACACACATGACCAGGCTTATTCACATATGTTCAAGCTCTCACACATACAAACCCAGACACACACACATACACACGGTGTAAGAGCCTAGGGGCTCCATCTATTAAAGCTCTATCCATCATCACATATAATTTTAATATTGTAGGAATAAAAAGATGCTTACACAGCTAAATGAGAAATTTCTGAGACCTGGAGTCTAAGCCTGCCTAGAAACCTGTATAAGCACTTAATGAATGCTCAAGCACACACAAAAACAGTGAACAAGGTCAATGCGATCAGCCAATTATGGCTCATGAGATACTGCTTTCTGTCGTGTGCGTGTGTGTGTATGTGTGTATAAGTAGTCTTTGCAGTATGACATGATTACAGGAGTATGTAAGGTTTCCTACAGTTCCCTCGGGGCATATGCTATAATGCATGCATTCAGTGAATTTTGATCTTACATTTATGCCTTCCGCTTCTTTTCACTGTGTCTTTGTCACCCTTTTCCTTCATTGTGTCCTCTGGGCATCTTGGTTGTGGTTAACAGGGTAAACTGCTTCTCAGTGCATGTTTTGCAGCACGGAATGAGGCAGGACAAGGTCATTAGATAGTTACTCAGTTTAGTATAAATCACTCCATCAAGATCAATAAAACATTTAATGCTTTAAAAAAATCTCACTATTGCTCAGACCTTGAGCAATTTTTTTTAGAAACTTCATGTTTATCACTGAAGCTGTTGAGTTAAGCTTAAGTTGGACTAATTTGCTATCAACTCTGGGTAAAGTAAGACATGCTTCAAAGAAAGAGATGATGGCCAACAGTGCTACAGCTTCATAATGTTTCATAATCAACTTAAATCGCTTCGGCACAAACCTTGCCCTTTTCTGTAACAAGGATGTTGCAACAATTATGAGGTTAGCAATAGCACAAAAAAAAACAAAACATAAATATTTTCAATATTGAGCTCTGAAACTCAACCTATGCTCACTTTACAACATGGCAAAGAAAGCCCACTCTCTTTTTTGTTATCAGTTGACAGCTGATTGACAGTTGTCGGCCGCACTCATTGATTGTTACCATGGAAACACAGCTCTTGGCTCAGATAGCCTGGGGGTTGGTTAGCTGAAACTTTTTGGGTTCAGTTAGGGTTTTTATGTTGACTATCTTGAATTAGACTAGTCTAATTCTAGTCAGACTACACTCTGATAGACCCAGACTGAACCCAAAATTGGCTTCAACAAAAATACACCTGTCTTCGGAAAATCTCTTTGCCAGGCTCTCCTGTCAGCAACAGAGAAGCAACCAGACCATACTAACTTGCCAGGATAATATTGATGGTGCAGTGGTAAAGATTTATAAGTTACTGTCACCACCCTGTCTGCTTCTTTTAACTTTGGCCCTGGAAGCAATGCTGGCCTCATCAGGACATTTTGAAATCTTAAGGTTTAATTTATATAGAGCCCTGGAGTGCCGATAGAGAGTAGAAATGCAGATCGAGGCCACGTTTTAGTACACTGAGCACTTCAGATGTTACTTAATGTGCAAGAGATACATTTTGTGCTCTGGGTTGCCCCTGAGAGTGCTCCAACTAAAGCAACAGGGGCTGGCTCTGGCTTTGATCATCTCCATAACAACAACAGCGTATCAAATAACTATACATCCGCTTTCGTTGCTCTGGGTCAGGACACGCACGTAATCTCATGTGCACCCCAGATGACAGGCTCACAGGGAGGGCGGGTAAAAAGACCGACGGGGGCCGGATGGCCGATAAAAGCTTGATGGATTTTTTGACAGACCACCGCGGCCCACCAATGCTGTGGCCCAATGCAGTGGTCCACCAGGATGTCAGATGGCTAGTAGGCTACAGCGCTGGAGAGAATCCGAGCTTGAGCTGCTGTTGCTCTTGTCCGAGCGCTTATCCATGAGGGAGTTCAGCCTGAAAGGGCTGAGCAGACGCCTCTGGAGAACGCATTACACACAGCCTTGCAGCCGAACGCTACTGGTCCGGCACACAAAGTGTGGGGGATGCCTGTGTGACGGCTGGGGCTGTGGGCACTCTGTTTATCGTGGAGAAATGGTCTGTTGTGCTGTCTTCATGTATGAACACTTATCTTGAGTGCACAATTTAATCAGAACTTGGGAATAAATTGTATCTTGTGGCCACAAATTAATCAAAATCTGGGAATTAATTGCATCTCGTGGCCACAAATTAATCAAAATGTGGCCATGAATTGTGTCTCATGTGCATGCAATATCATTTCAAGAGCTCATTGTAGTAAAGCACTCGATGGCCACACCGGGGCTATGTACAATTCAGGGACTTCGAATACTCAGCTCTCTGAAATATTGCAATATTACATGTAACAGGTTTTCTTTAATCTGAGTTGCACTATTCTCAAAGACATGACACCCAGTCCCTGCTGCAGTCTGGCAGTTTTGTTAAAAACATCATGAAATGGTAAAATCATTAAGCCCTGGAAGGCAGTTTCTACAGTGAGTTAGAACTGTGTTAACATTGTTTTCTCCCGATAAATAATACCTGGGTCTGTGTTAAGCTATTGGAGCTGTGGATTGTGGAATCAAGACGAGCACAGACTGCAGTGTGAAACATACCCAAACAGATCTATTATAAGCTGTATTGATCCATACCCAAAGATGGTCACCTTAGATCACTATGGTGTGTTTCAGCAGTGCAGTCTAAAAATGGAATTTCCCATGAGAAGCAAAATGTAGCAAAGCCAGCAAAATGTTTTCAGGAGCTTGGTTGCTACTGATGACAAAACCTCTCTTTCTATTGTGTGATATTGGGCTGTACAACTAAGATAGAATAAAACAATCATTCCCTAGTTACCTCTCCTTTTCCACTGTGTACACTTAATGAAACAAGTTAACCAAAGTTGTGTTATTTATCACATCAAAAGGGCATGGGAACGGTTGCAGGAAAAGGCAGACTTGGTACACAAATAGCCTCACCTGGGAGAAGGCACAAAACAAACACTGTTATACTAATAGCCATTTAGCAGGTACCCCACAATCAATGGTGGGTAAAACCAGCATTTGGAGTTGTCAGGGTTGATCATCTGTACATACTGAGAGAGGGAAGAATAGCAGTCATTTGCTTAATCGCACCAAACTATTTCTGCAGATATGGATACTCAACTAATAGGCTGTTGGGCCTTGGTATTTCAACACAGCAAATACTATACATTGAAAGCATCCAATTGGATGTGTGAAGATGAAGGCTGTTACATTATGACCTGACATTTAAAGCAAGGAAAACCTACACTATAAAACTTCTCCTATGAACTTAATATATTAAATAATAATGTGCTATATAAAAGTCAGAGGCCAAAAGCACCCGCATGAGAACTGCACACACAAAGCTCACTCTGATCCACTTATCTCTGAGTCTGTTTTTGTCTATTTGTCCTTGGTTCTCCAGATCATTATCACCATTTCGAACATAAACATCATAAATGGAAATACGTTTTTGTGTGTTTGCCATCAACACCTGGCAGCAAGCTGTTTCATACAACACAGTTCCAATAAAAATGTCTAAAGCAAACAGTAGTTTCTGACTTGTTGCTTAGCGTGAATACAGTGTGCAAACGTAAAGGCTTGTTGTGTGAAGGATCATGCTAATAATAAACAAAAACTTGAGAACAGATTTCTCTTTGACAATAGGGCTCTTCCTCTCAGCTGTCCTTGATGGAGTATTGCTGTTTGTTGGTGCCTCCACCAGCCTTTGAGCAACTCAACAGAGTAGCAGCAACATATGTTCATAAGCATTTATGTATGTCCTCAAAAAACAAACAAAAAAACACAGTTCCACAAGGTATTTTCAACTGACTAAACTGCCATTATAGCACCAGTTACCTTCGTAAAGCAAAACACATTTTCTCAAAGTTGATTTTATTATGAATTGTTTACATTATTATTATTATTATGACAGATCTCGTAATTTTAAGATACTCTCATCACTAGTATGAGACCTGGATGTTATATTTACAATAAGCCTGTTTTTCTCTTTTTTCTTGTTATCCTGACAAACCTGGCTTTTATTACACAAAAATATAGGAACTTGTTGTTTTATTGTCCAGTTCCAGTTGTCAAACCTAACTCCTCCCCTCAGGCCCATTTTGTCTGAGCTCTTTATGGTGAAGACCGAGTTGCTTACAAGCTACAAGCTGCAAGCTGCTCTGACTTTTCTTGGGGGTCCCCCCAAGGCTGCCAGCTGTCGTTCCCTAATCCAGGCTCCCTCTTTTACAGTACTCAGAGACATGTAAAATGTGTTTAATACTGTCTCTGAATGGCCCATTACACTTGTTACCTGGTGCCTCTTGATGGTGTAAGGTTTTTAGTTGGGGTGACCAACATGCAAACATACGCCATTTTGCTCCACTCTAGCTAGAAGTATTTGAGTGGCACTTCACATCCGTTTCCCGCACTGAGAAATAGAAAGACGTAATTCCTTCCAAACAACTCTTGGCTAAACTCTGCCAAATGCAAGGAATTCAGGAAAGCTGTTGGGCTGCAGTCAGTAAAAGCCAGACATGCCCAAAGGTACCATGTGACTTGCTTCTGCTGTGTGACCTTACAGCACCCTTGGAATTTGTGTTCTTCACCTCTTCTGTGACCATATATTGCCAAGACCACCTCGGTCCAAATTGGCCATTAAACTAAAAATATGGTGAAGGGTCACGGGCCAAGGAGTCAACTTGAGTAATTCCATTGTATTTGTATTTCATTTCCACATCATCCTGAGGACTATGTTTTAGGTTTTGTGTTGAGGCCAGATGTCATAGGAGATTGTTCCTCAGGCTCAAATTTTGTCATTTGTGAACACTAGTCTTGACTTTGGCTGTCTGCTTTCCTGCCCGCTACAAGCCTTAAGTTGCTGTGGCTGCTGCCTGATTGCAACACAATCTGGTATCTGCCTCCACCTGCAGAGGTTGCTGGCGACACCTGTTGTGTTGCATACATGCCATTGTCTGGGGTTTGTCTGTTTGTTTTACCCATTCAATTTTCCCACTACTTCTTTGCACATCCATGCTTCCCTTGGCTCTGGTGCACAAAGATATCAGCCAAGCAATTCCATACTGAACAATGGAAAATATTACACTTACTTTACTGCCAGCCATTGCAATTCTGCAAATAGCACTGTCAGCACAGCAATATTCATTCAATATTCACATTCCAATTTCTCATGAAAAGTAGACGGTTTTCTAAACTTCAACTTTTAAGAGACAGTTGTATTGTCCAGTAATTACAGAATAGTGTTTACAGGACAAGTAGCTCAAGTAGCAGAGCTGCCGAATAGTAGCCCTCCAATGTATTGTGCTGACAAGGGGGTCGTGTGACTTTTTGCCTGCATCATAGTGGTTTCTGAGTCTCCTATGTGAGCCTTTATTCAGCGCCCAGCTCCACAAGCAAAAACTTAAGTTTAGTGGTTTAGTGGATCTGTGAAGTGTAGTGTGGGATGCATTGTCTGTTTGCTCTGTGATTATTTGAGATGGAACATTTAAAAATGTCTGAAGCTGTAGCTGTGTATATTTTTCTACTGTGCTCATAATGACTACTGGCATTGTAGATTTTATGTGGTCAAAGTTATGCTGTTCGTTTGTGTGGGGGTGTGAAGAGGCTGGTGAATGCTTGAATGGTTTATTTCTTCTTTGTCTTGTAGTACTGTAGCTTTTTTACATGTTGTGACTTATTTTCACTCTCCTGCCATTGGCAGATGGTATTTAAAACCTACAAAATCTTTGCCTCTGCTGTTCCTTACTTACATGTGCACTATTTATTAAAAACGGGACACAATCGTGTTACTTGTTACTGCTGCGTGTGACAGCCTCTTCCTTACAATTTTTTAAATAAACCACGAAGTCTGGGCCATCTACTGTATCTCTTAGCGATCTGTTGTCATCAGCTTCTTGATAAATTATTCACTCAAAGCATATTTTTTCACTATATGAGCCTTGAGATCCTCCTGCTGTTCTTTTGTATGCAGCTGATGTGGCACACTTTACGTGTCTAAGGGCACTCCTTATTGATTTCACATTTGTTTGCCAAAGTGCACGCCTGTTAAAAAAATCACTTTTTCCCCCCTTCTCTGGTTTTCCTTTGAAAGGATTTATTTATCTCATTTAAGCTTAGGGCACTTGAGACCGCCAGTTGAGAAGTGGATACTTGAGGTGCATGCACAGTATGCTTGTAGAAGAAGGTGAAAGGCAGAATAGAAAGAAGTCACATGATGCTAGCCTGTCACAGTCTCTCTCACTCTCTCTCCTTCTCCCTCCCTCTCACCATGCCTCCATGTCTTGGACTTGCTGAGTAGGGGTTCTATAATGAGAAAACGGTGACGTTAAGAGGGAGAAAAAGAGAAAACTAAGCAGAGTGGGTTGTGGGGGGTTACGGGAGAAGGGACGGGTGGAGGGGCCAGGGAGGGAGAAAAGGAAAAAAAAGAGAAGAGGAGTGGAGTCAGGAGATCAGGATGTAGAGAGAAAATTCTCGGTCAAGGTCTTTCCTAATGAACAAATTATCATGCAAAGGTCTCACTCTCCACATCTTCCCCCCAGCCCTTCCTCCTTTACTTCCTCTCTCTCTTTCATTGTCACTCATTCTCTCTGACCATCCTTTCTTCCCTTTCTCATCTTTCTCTCTCTTCTTCGCTGGCTTGACCTTGGTTCCCACCTCGCTCAAATCCCTTGCTTGTTGCCTCCCTCCCTATTTCTATAACCTTGTTTATTTTCTGCCGCATTCCTGTTTTCTTTATCTCTGTTGCTTCTCCTCCTTTCCACTGTTTACCCCCCCCTTCCTCGTTTTCCGAGTTCCTCTAGGCCTAAGGCAGTAGTCTGCTGCTCTAAAACCTCTCTATCAGCACATCCCTGCAATAGTCGGGTCTGACAGTCACTTTCACTGCAGAATTGCCTGATTTACCACACGCACGCACACACACACACACACTCACACACGCCCTTTTGTATAGGGCGCTAACATCATGTAACCAGAACAGTCAGCAAGTGTGCGTGAGTATCTTCTGCATCGCTAATAACAACATTAGATCCTCATGCATCAATGCTTAATTTTAAATGTGAACGTATGCACCAATATGACTGTGTGGGTGTGTGTGTGTGTGTGTGTGATCATCTGGGTGTGTCTGCTCCCCCAATTTCTTTCCTCCTCCTCTCTTGGTCGCTCTTCATTTCTGTATTAGCCCACCAGCAATGTAAAGGTCACACATTGCAGCAGCGTTTGACTCTGCAGTCTGTTAAATAATAGCGTGGCTATTTACTGTTCTCAACCCCAGTCTGACATCTTTGTGTGGCCCAGGGGCTACATCATCTCCACAGCATCACTTCAGCGGCAGCACTGCGTCATGTCAGCGTGCACTGGGCAGACACATGGTCTTGTACATGTGAACTTGTTCAGCCACTGCCCCCCTCCCATTCCCTGTTAGACAGTATTTGAAAGGAAAAGAGGGAGAAGCATCTAAGGCAACAAAAAAGGGACAGGGAAAAAAAACAGTAGGACAGATTGAACTGAAAGAAAGAAAGAAAGAAATTTCACAGAAGTAAACATGTTCATTTCAGACATCAAATTGGGGATAAACAACTTAAAAACAAATCTCCTTTCTGACTTTAGTTTCTCCGCACACAGAGTTTGAATGCTGTCAAGAGAATATTGACTTACTTTGATATATATTGATGCTGTCTTTTATTTATAGTTCTCCTTGTGGCCCCACCAGCAACCTCATACCACTAGCGCAGATGACAGCTGCGTCCTCTATTTGAGTAACATCTGAAGAACTGAGTTTTAAGTTGGAGTTCATTTAAAGTTTGAATTTATATGTACACTTTAAAAACCAGACAAGATGAAAACAGTTAAGTTACTATTGCAAACACTGCAGCACAGGTGGGTCATGTTGGATTGAGTGCCAGATAGATTGACTGCATACCTTACACCTTTGTAGCAATGTTTGGACTTGTGATTAACTTGCGACAGGTTTAGTCCTTTTTTAATGTTTTTTCTTGAAGTGTTTTTGTTGTTTCATTGCCCCCGAGTAGGACCATTATTATGAACTGATGAATGACAGTGAAATAAAACTTGTCATGGGACTAACTGAAATTGTTACATATTGAGACATTTGGTGAATTGGACCTTGAAGTGTTTGGTATCTTTATCAAGGACACACTATGAGAACACATGTTACACATTGTTGGTGTAAATCCCAATAAATGGGAAATAAATTAGTTGATTAGAATAATATACTAGCACTCCAATTAAAAAGCAGAACTATGTCATCATTATCAGTTTATGTCCCTGAGCACTGGAAGGTAAATCAAAAACACAACAACAGTAGTCAGTAAGATACTCAACATGGTATGTTTTGAACACACCAAATGCACCTTACGCAACTCACCAGCCTTTACTGTAGAATCAGTACTTCAGCATCAGCTGGTTACGAACGGGTACACGAGCAGGTATGGGTGCCTGGAGGTCTGGAGTTGGAAACCCATGATCTATCATTAAGAATATGATTATTACCATTACTATTAGTAGTAGTGGTAGTAGTAATAATAAGAATAATTAATGAACTCTTTAATTTAACTGTCATCATTTTTTGTTTGCATTATCCATAGTAATAATACAAATTGATGAGAAATTACACAGTTTTCAGCCAAAAATCTTCATCTCAACTGTTGGACAGTACTCATGTCCTCTTTTTTCTTCAGGACAACTCTGAACATGTTGAGGCTTTCTTTGCAAACTTCTGATCTTTATCATGTTTAAATGTAGTTTACAGAATAGATTCACCTAATGCACAAAAAAAGTTTTGATTTCTTATTCTGACTATTACTTTGTACAATATTTCCCCTTCTCTTTTATAAGTGTTTGCATTTTTTTTTTGTGAGCTGCTTCTTTTGCAGTGTTTTGAGTCTTTCACAGCTACTGCAGATGTTCAAAGGCTCCAAGGCTTCATTTAATGAGCCTTACACAGAATTTAGGAAAATAATTTAGCTATAATTAATCACACTGTGTGAGCTCAACTCTGGCATGCTCTGTGCACAAGGTCTAGGACATCCCCAGTTGTCCCTTTTCTGATGTCATCAGTGCTCTCCTATTCTCTTTCTTTGGGTGATGTTTAAACAACCAGCAGCATCCCACAGCACATTCCTTTGGTGAAATATCAAAGGTTTTTCTTAGATAAACAGAATTGACCTTAAAAGTGTTTGAGATCATGGCATTACAGTGTAGAATGAAAAAAATAATCTGTCAATAAAGACGGCAAAAAGGATCCGATCTTGGCTAAGCCTCTAAAAACAAACAAGCTGTGCTACTTACACATGGACACAACAATGCCTTGGCTTGTTTAGTCTTTCAGAAGGCATCTACATTTCATCCACTCCATATACTCCCAAAGGTTGTAGTTAAATCAGTCTCTGTTTAGCCTGCAAAGTCTAAATTGATAATGCAGTGGACCTAAAATTAGACATAGATATTGTGCTTTTATATTTCATTGCGCCAAGCATATGAAACATGTTTATTTGAAAAGTTCACAAATATTAAATAAATGCCCTCCCTCCCTAAATTGAAATAGAAGTAAACTTACATCAAACACAGCAGCATTGCTTATTACCTTGATGTTTTTTTTTCCCCATTTGTGACAGAAATTGTAGTAATGGAAATTGCTTTAAATGACAGTGCAGGGGATTTCCTATTAACATGAAATTCATTACTGCCAAACGGAGAACTACAATGTAAACACAGTGAGCGCTAAACTGTCCCAATCCAGTCCCAGCCTCTAGGCTCATCATTTGCCAGTCAAGAAAGGGTATTTTATCTTTGTTTGAATAGAGCTCTCTTGTTCCCCTCGCCTCAGCTTCCGCATGTCTCAGCAGCAGCCCCAGCTCAACATGTGTCGTGTCTATGTTATCTTAAGTGCCTTTTCTCCCTGGGGCTTGCGAAAAGGAAGACAGAGAAAGACAGAACCTTTTCCCCTCTAGCCAGGGAGAAAAAGAGGAATAAATCAAGGTAAGTGTACTGTGTGTGTGTGTGTGTGTGTGAGTGCGAGAGATCACCTGTGTCAGTGTGTATTTATACGTGTCAGTCTATCTACATATGAGTGTGTATCAGTATTACAGCATCTGAGTGTGTGTGTGTGTGTGTGTGTGTGTGTGTGTGTGTGGTGTTCTCTGTTTGCATGTGTGCATGTGTATGTGTTTACCCACCTGTATGTGAGTGTATCTATGGGAGTGTGTCCATGCCTTATGCTCCCTGGCCCAAATGACTCTAGATAATTGCTGCTTATCTGGTGGCCTGTCAGTTCACATCAATGTGACTCAGGGAGGGGGCCAGAGGAGCGATTTATTCCACCTACCTATGCCCCCTCTCTCCCCATTAATGATCATTATGAATGATTTATGCTCCACTGGCGTGTGCGTGTATGTGTCTGCATGTCACAAAGAGAAGATGCATGTGAGTGTTTCCAGCAGACAAAATGAGTCACCAATGGACAGACTGTGTGTGTGTGTGTGTGTGTGTGTGTGTGTGTGTGTGTTCCCCTCACCTCTCACTGTCCTTGGTTAATTTTGCATTCATGGAAGACACTTTTTTAGTAAATCTTGTTTGGGAGCAGAACATTTGGTATGTGGGTCTCTGTGTTACTGTGAAGCCTTTGGGATTTGGTGGAGCTGTAAAAGACAGACGGATTATTGTGTTAAGAAACAGAGAAATAAGGATCAAGAGACAAACAGACAGAGCTAGTGAAAGAGATAACAGAAACAGAGGAGGGGGGAAAAAATGTGCATGACTATGTATGTGTGTTAAGTTGGTCAAGTGTGTGGCTGCTGTATATGTGTTAATGCACTGCATGTTCACATGCACTGGTATAAGTTTGGAGCACATAAGTGTCCATTCATGTGCATTGTCCATATCTACTGTGCATTGTTCCCTTTGGTCGAGCCTTTCATCCGTGGCTCAGCAGTAGTTGTAATTGGTCTCTGATGGGACTGACCCACTGGGTACTGACTGAGTGAGACGGGCTTTGGATGGCTTCCTTAAATATTTCAGCTCAGGCTAACGTGAGGTCTTCCAGCTCTTGCCTCAGGCTCAGCCAACACCACCACTTAGCCCGCTGCCCTCAGCTCTGACAAAAGCAAGAATAAGAAAGAGACCCTGATAGACTTTAAGAGTGTGCCTGATGAGGGTGGCTGGTTAATACATGTGGATAGCACACAACGCTGAGGGTGCGAATGCAAGCGTGAAAGTGTTGGTGTCCATGTGTGGAAACCATCACTTTGACAAGTGTCAATTACACTGCTGTCTAACAACTGGAAGATTGTGGTGCATCTCCAGATTGCCATTTTACTTCAAATAGACTTTCCTGTTTGATACAATAAACCACTAACTCATTATAGCATCTGCAGTCTGCACCTTGTTTAACGGACACGGCAGCATTGTGCAATATACCAAATGTTTGTCTTGCTTCGGAGCTTTGCCAGCAGCCCCTCTTCCCCGGCGGCTCATTCTACCTCTTTTTCTTTCCAGTGCCTCACTTTCTCTCTCTAACTTACTTCCTGTCTGGCTGTCACTCTTCCTCTTTCAGTCACTTTTCCCCTCTGTCTACCCACTCACTCTCACTTTTCTGTCCCCATCTTCCTCTGTGTGTGTGTGTGTGTGTGTGTCATTTTCTCCTCCTTTCTCCCTCTCTCCATCCTATTCATGCGCCTTCCATAGATCCCAGGCAGAGTGAAAAAGATAATTCCCTGGTTCTCTGCAGAGAGACAGCGAGTAAAAATAGAGAAGGTTACCTTTTATGTTCAATTTTAAAGGAATGTTTGAGATTTCCCCGAGATGATTAAATAGGAACACTCCTGACAAGGTCACACAGACTTACACATTTAGACACACAGAAACAAGCATGGAGACACACACGCAGAGAGCTTGGCCAAAACACCTTTGGGATGTGCTGCTGTTTCTAAAACATAAAACTGCAAAGTGAAAACCGGAGAAGAAAGCAGAAAACATTCATGGCTGGGTGAAAAACCACAGCGTAACCAGGACAGTGTTCCTGTGTTAGCACTGCTCTGGTTGCCAGAGAGGCTAAAAAGCAAAGGCAGCAGAATTGATTGACTTGTTTCTTTGTTGCTCTGGCATTTATCACCTGTCATTTTTTGTTGTAACAACACATCCTTAAATTATGTATATGCCTGCGTGTGAACGTATGCTTGTATTACAGTCCTGCATACGTCAGTAATATGTACTCTCACTTTTGCATGTGTGTGTGTTTACAGCCTTATTAAGGTTTAACTTTTAGCTTTAAGCAGCACTGTATCCCCGAAGACCAATTATCTGACAGGGTTAAGGAAACTCTCTGGTGCCAGAGAATGGAAATTGTGGGATTCTGACAACACTCCAGCATGTTTCCTCAGGCATGCTGAGTGTTTTGTGTGTGTCATATGTATACGTGCATATCTGCACGCGTGTATTATTTATCACGAGGATCCCCACTAGCTTACATATTAGAAACCAACATGGCTTTCCAGATTATCGCTCTGATCATGTTTATTGCCCTAAAAACTTCAACAACGTCGAATGAGGAATCCGCAGTGTGTGTAATGTGTGTGTAATGTGTGTGTGTGTGTGTGTGTGTGTGTGTGTGCAGGAGTGTGAGTTTGTGTGGGTGTCACACACTGCAAATTGCTGTCAGTCATGGTGTTAAGGTATTCTGGATGGGTCCCAGCCACTTGGTAACTATAGCAGAGACTGACAGAGGTGCTGTGGGACAAAGTGGAGTTGGCGTTTTGAATGAGTTATCCTGAATTCAGACTGCGTCCGTCTCCAGAGGCATGGATGAATGGCCTGATTCTCTCTCCACCTCCTTTTTCTCTCTGACTTTCCAGCCCTCTCTCCTCCCGCTCCCTCTCTCCTTCTCTTTCAAACTTTCTCACCCTCCTCTCTCCCCAAATCCTTACATTGTGTCTTTTTTTTTTTTTTTTTAAATCTCTCCCTCCCTCCAGCCTCCCAATTTGGCTGTCCCTTTCTCCTGTCTTCTCTCCTCTCCCTCCTTGTTTCTTTTAGTCCTTCATCTCTCTTCCCTCATGCGCAGTTCTCTCCATTCTGCCATTTCCCCTCTCAACTGTTTGAAAGTTTTTTTTTTCCCAACAATGGGCTGCACTCAGTAAGCTCCAACCCTGTTTCCATAGTGAGAGGAGGTCCACTTGTGCTCTTCACTAACCCAACTTTCACCCGTGACAGGTTTCCTTCACGCAAGGCCAATCTGTCTTTCTTAAAAGCCGCCCACACCACAAGCGATACCTTAAACGATAACTATAAATGTAATGTTTTAAAAACTGTTTTAAATCAAGTGGATGGCTGAGTGGATAAATCCACACCACAATTGTAACGACGACAGTGGCAAACAATATTGTTAGGATCACTTTCAGAGCAATTTGATGAAGGATAGAAAAACTGACAGCCAATCAAAATCCAACTTACAGGGCATCACGTTTAACACGTCATGTTCAGCATAGCAGACGCCGGAGTGGAAAATATGGAATTGTCTCATCATTGAGTTTTAAAAGAAAAAAAAAACGCCTGTTTGATAAAGCAAACCTGTATGCACACAAACGTGCTGTGGTCGAGGTCGTCAGAGCCCCAACAGAAGCCCCAACCGTGCCGACATAGCTGAAGTGTACGAAGCGTGCTTGGTGCAACTTTTTAAAGAACATCTTTGATTAGTGTGGATCCGAAAATCTTCCTCGGTTTCTGCTGCCTCTGTCCTCTCCCTCGTGCAGATGTGTTAAGACTGAAGCAGATATCTGCCTTGCATTATTCCCAAGTCTTTTTTTTTTTTTTTTAAATAGACGGAATGTGTCCCGACGACACGATGAGGCTGCCCCATTTCAAAGGCTCCTTCAAATGCGTCTTAGAAATGCAGCCTTTCCCCGAATTCGGTGGATGCAATGGCTGTATCCTTCACATTGCGCGGTGGTGACAATTGGATTCTTTTCCAAAACAAGCATATGGTCCTCTCTCAGCATAGACGCATCGCACACCGACACCAGCAGTGAAGCATCTCCATGTCCTCTAACAAATCGTAAAACAAAAACAATTTCCTGGCTACATTTCTACTAGCTGTGTCCCGATTGTTAACTGCAGCTATCAGGGTTGCTAGGCGACAGGAGTGGCATTTCATACCACAAGGTTAAGGGTGAAATAGCTGATGACTCAAATAGGTAATCCTCTGTAGACAAGACCATCTCATTTAACAACGCTTGCTTTGGCCTTCACAGTCTACGAAGGCTGTGCCCTTCGAAGGATGCAGCCCCTGAATGGAGACACAACTCATGAGTGTACTTTGAGTGGCTGTGTGTGTGTTTGCTTGACAGTTTATGTGACTCACCAGGATCTCCAGTTCTTTCTGTTGTTCTCCTAGAGTCTCTCTCATCTTTGTTTGCTGCTGTATATTTTTCAAGTTCATAAGTCTAGGAATAAGAAAATAAGATGGGGTTTTTTTGGCTCTGTTCACATCCACTTGCATCTTTACGTTGACTTTACAAGTATTGGTGTCGCCTTCAAAATTCACTCTGCCTTGAGTCTGAATACACCTTATAGCTGTCAGTTTGCTTCAGATGAAGTTATTTTTTTCTCAAAACTCCTCCCCCACATCTTTCAACAATTTCTGTAACTTTCCTGAAATCAACAATCTAACAAGCACTTCCACTTCACACAGCAATTGGCTGTGCTTGGAAGGACATAAGAAACCATGCACGATGCACTAATATTTCAACAAACTATTCTTTTTCCGTTCTTCACACAATTTCAAACTTCTTTTTGTGTGCACAACCATGTACAGCACAATAACTGCCTTTGAGTAGGTTACTGTACGAAACTGTGCACCGTTAACCCTATTTGAATGATTATCGCATCTGGACTCTCGCTGTGATGGCTACTTTTTCATCCCACCTTTGAGTGTGACTCATTCAGTTCAGCTATACTAACATTTCTGCATGGGCATGGTTGGAAGACACTTTGTACAAACTGATTTGTTTCAAGCATGACCCAGCCTTAGCAACCCAGCAGCTCTCTATATACTCCTCAGTACTCTGTACTCCTCTTCTCCTCCCTCTGTGTGCCTCACTCCTCTCTTCTCACTTCTCACCTCCCCCTCTGCCTTCACCTAAATGGTCTCATTTCCTTCCCTCTCTCCCTTCCATCTCCCTGGTTCCTTTAAGTTTCTTCCCAGGTCTCTTCGCTCCCCCTCTATACTTTTCTCATGTTACTATGAACCTTCTCCCTGCACCTTTCTTCCTCTCCTACCAAAAGTCCTATGGATAAAGACGACCCAGTCTGTATTTTTGGCCAGGGAGGGGGATTTGCAATAGGCCTAAATTAAAAAGATGGTCTGGCCTAAAGAAACTCACATGTATCTGCAGAGACACATGCACAGAAGCAACCAGATGCAGACATACTGTATACACATTAATGCATATAGAGGAAACCATGCTTTACACATGCAAGCTGCATATACACAAATCTTACATATACCATATACCAGTATATGAGTCATGCTCACAGACATGCCTGTTTTTAAGCTCTCCGGGGAGCAGGAAGGTACAACGAACAGGACACACACAATCACATACCAGTCAAGCAAGTTCACATGTGGTCTATAATTAGAACATTGGTCAATGTAAAGCACTGCAGAGTCAGCAGCTTAGAGAGAGAGAGACACACACACAGAAACGTATAGGCAGAGGTATTGCAGAGGGACAGGCACAGAGGGGGCGGGTGTTATTATGTTACCATTATTCGACTTCTCTATTTTCTGTCATTAATAAACTCTGCCAGTAGAAAAGAGAGATGATGAGATCGTATTAGGCTGCTATCATGTGACTGCTCTGGTTTCTTTCACTCATTGTCCCGTTACTACAAGAAGCAAAGGGGACCCATCAACTACATTATTGTCTTTATGTGTCATTTAAATGAATTTAAACTGAAGACTCCCGGGCGCTGTGCGTATAGGGTTAGTGGTGGGTTACGGCTTTATGGTATATGGTAGATGAAAGTATCAAGTGACAAAATACAGTTGTTATGCAAAGCAAATATAATCCAGCTTGATATATTAAGTATTCTCAGAGGTAATCTTTATTGTCTCCGTTTCTGTTTGTGAAGATATTTTTTTCTTTGACACCTTTGATCTGATTTCTCCTGATGTTCTGCATGTTGTAGTTTTATTTAATAGTGTTGTCAAATTTTGTGTTTAACTAATCCTGAATGTTGTGAGTGTTTCCAGCTAACTACCATCTATAATGCCACAGCTCTTTCCACTCATTGGCTTTTTTCTTTGCAAACATTAATGATGTGCTGGATGAGGTTGAAGGGCCCTTCCATTCTGTCAGAGATATGACTTTTTGACTAAAATGTTACACCAGGGGATGAGAACAAGGGTTTGTTCAAAAATGCACTTAAGGAGAAAAACATTTGGGTAAGGACGGTGGGATTTAATTAAAAAGTACCAGACTGAGTAGTAAAATAATTCATGAATGAGGACAAAGGTATTCATACGAAAATATATTCAGCAACAATTTTAGCAAATAATTATGCAAATATTTGTGTCTTACTAAAAGAACTAAACAGAAATACTGTTGTTTTGCCAGTAAAATATGTAATTACATTCCTCCACCTCCCGTAATAGAGAGATCAAAGCCGAGTTAAACTCACCCCCATCCAGTGATTTGTTATTGTAACCACTCAGCATTGTCCTGTAACACTGATCCAGTTAGGGTGAGAAATGGCAGGACAGTGTGATTTCTCTTAGTGGAACTGTACCCATTTTGTTTGATTGATTTTTATCAAGTGAAAGAACATGGCGTGACAAAGTTAAAACGCATACAGGTTGAAACCAATCCTCCAACACCAAACCACATGACACCTGATCCCCCGAAGCACCTGCTCCAGATTTATGGTGAAAGAGCCTCAAAAACAGAAAACGGTGATGTGTTTCTACTAGTTTTATGGAGATTTTTGATTAAGTCACAGTAGATGTGTTAAACAAAATCTCTGCTTTGAACTCTCCAGTGTTGAACTCTTCCCTAATGTATATTTAAATACCTGAAAGCTCACAAGATGGAGAAAAACCTGTGGGCTGAAAAACCGATTGGCTGGCTATTTTCATCCTTGAAGAAAAAAAGGCACTTATCACTTGCATTTAGAGTATAGTATATAGTATATCACATATGTAACAGAAGGTAAGCACTATACAGCACTACACTGTATGTCGTCACTGTAAAATACACTTATTAATGTGTGTTATGATGTTATTTTTACCAAATGAAACAGAATCAGTAATACTCAGGAAACTTCTAACAATATTTCCATATGGGCTAACTTAGTTAGTTTGAAAAGCAACTTTACCCAGAAATACTGAAGTGCCAGACTAAATATTTAAGTATCAATCTATATGTCATTTGTGGCAATTTATTCCCACTTTTGACCAAGATGAGACACTGAAACCCTGCCTCAGCATTTCAGTCAGAAACTCTGTCTGGCAGAAGCACAAGCTCTGAGTGGGAACATGATCTATAATTTATCACTACTTATGAGCAGACGGTCTGTCAGGGTGTGTTGTGTATTCGTGCATATGTTTTTGTGTGTGTGTGTGTGTGTGTGTGTGTGTTTGTATCTGTGTTCAGGATTTTTAGATTTCTGCCTAAACAAAGTTTAAAAATTACATTTTAAATAATGAGACACACTGTGTCCTCGAAGAAAATCTTAAGTATCATTTTTTGACATTACTTTCCCGATGTGTATACTCTGTTGGCAGCAGTTTGAAGGTGGTCATGGCAACGTTGTTACCATGGCTTTTGTAGATATCATAGAGACAGAGGAAGACAGACCTGAAGTGAAAAACGTTGTATGGCATGTCGACCTGAGAATCATGATGCATTCTAAAGGATTGTCTCTGGTATTGTCTTCCTTACAATCGCATGTGTTAGCAAGTGTGTTAAGCTTTTGCAAAGACATAAAAATTGCAACAGGCAAGTGCAAACACGTAAACATCTACTTCTACCAAAGATATTATAGTTATTGTGCCAGTACAAAATGTCAGTGACAAACTCATGACACCACTTCTCCTTTTTATTTCTTCGGGCGTAGAAAAACAGACATCATGAGAGAAGGCTCTAGAGGTGTGTTCAGACCAAACACGCGAGCAAATTTATTGCATGATTATTTACAAAAATCATTGCAATCAGATGCGAACAGATGCGAATACGAGTCTACACGGGTTGAAAATGTTTCAACTTGAGCGAAAAATTAACATGATGCTGTGTCAAAACGCGCATTAGCGTCGAGATTCCCCTGACATGACAGAAAAAAACATCTTTACTGTACAGACACAGAACAAACAGGGAGAGGGCTTGGAGAAATGTGAGCGAAAAGTTTTAGAATACATGGAAAGCTCTGAAAATATGTATCTGTTACTTGATTCCAGCTATCGCTTGTATTTCACAACAAACCAAATTAGTACTTGCGTTAGCTGCCTTTTGGACAGACTGCTCCCAATGCCTGGTAAAAGTGAAAATTCAGAGGTTGAAAAATACGCCAGCAGCCGTACCCACGCAATTAACGCAAGCCAAAAATTAACCTCACATTAGGTCTGAACACGCCTACAGTCTACTATATAGTAGACTGTAGGCATAGTAATATTTGTGTGTTCAGCATGCAGTTTGTACATGAGCTTGTGTGCTGCATGTGATAGACGTGGCAATGAGAGAGACAGAAAGAGAGATAGAGACTCCTTTGATGTAGAAATAGTGGGACAGAAGCTGTATTGATAATCAATAGTATGCTAGCATGTCCAGAGGGCCTCCAAGAACATAGAGTCTCAGTAAAATTGCCCTCCACACACTGAAATAAACAAGCCCACGCAGTTTTAAGGTCTTCAATGCAAAAAATATAAACACATTTTAATTATTAATTTAATCATTTATTTATAATATCAATGCACGAATAAAAAAACAGTAAACACAATAAAAGGAGATAAAAGAAGCTGCGTGCCAAGTTTTCTTGTTATTTTTATAGCTCTGACTCATTTTTTTCCTGCACTTCCTCGATACCCACAGTGTTCAATCGCCCCTCTCTCTGTCTCCACCCATGCCACAGCTCTTATAACACAGATATAGACACACACGCATTCATGCCTACACACACCTGCAGCAACACACATACACATAGGTTCAAACTCATGGTGTATTATTACTGCCTCCATACACACAAAATGTGCACAAACAATAGCATGCACTTACTCAACAACAATTAAATCCAACCTCACACACAAACACACACACAAGTGGTGTAAGTAGCTGAGCCGTGATCTGGACAGACCCCTTCCTCTCCCTCCCTACGATGCGGCACGAGTTTGAACTGTGGATTAATTGCAAAGTTTAACCATCATAGTGTGAAATTTTGTTTTACTGCTGCTGTTATTCTTCTAAGTAATAACTGAATGCAGAGTCGCAATGAACAGATTCAGACAAGACAAATGCGTGCTGTGTTTTGCTTTGATGCGCAATTGGTTGATTGGATTATTTTTTTAAAAGCAGTTGTGTATTCACATGGACGGGGCATGTTGAATCCAGACAAATCAATCAGGGATGCTCACGATGCAAAGAGCAAAAGAAAAGAAAAAAGAAAGAAGCCCTAATTACTTTTATAAAAAACTCTTGCATAGTAAGCCAACATGTTATTTAAACACTGGAAATATTCAATGTTGTTTTCAGTTAAGACTATGGGTAAAAGTTTCTTACTTTGAATGTTCTTTAATTCTTGTAAGTTATAATGTAAAGCAATGTTATGTTTCCCTTTTTTTCAGATCTTAACTCAAAACCATGATAAAATCCGAATCGTGAGTTTTGTAATCCGTTGCACATACAACCACTCACACACAGACACACACACACACATCAACACAAAGACACTGTGCTGTAGGGCTATTCATCTGTCTGGAGCAGTGGCTTATGAAAGGTCAGCCTTTGAGTTATGACAGAATCTCCTGGCCACAACAACCCAAGCGTGGGTGGCAGAGCAGTGACTGTGTGTGTGTGTGTGTTTGGTAAATGTCCGTCTCCGCTTGTGTGAGTGCGCGTGTGTGTATCTGAGAGAACGGGGGCAGACCTGTAATGAGTGTGTGGTGTTGTCGCAGGGCAGAAAAGGTGGAGAAGGAGGAAAATGAGCACCGTGCTGGAGAAGGGTATCTACAGAAACAGTTTACCTCGGTGCACGTGATAGAAACGGACAGCTTGAAGGAAAGACAAAGAGAGTTCACGGCTGAAGAATTGAATATGAGACGGAGAGGAACAGCTTATGAGGGACAAAGCTGTGGCGGAGATGGAGAGAGGTCAGCAGAGTGAGAGAATGCCGAACAAGTGCCAGGAGAGAGGATAGATTGGCACAAGGGACAGGGGGCGGGGGCTAAATGAGAGGTTGTAAATTATCAAGTGTGTGTCAATACATGTATGTCAGTCTGTGTAAGTGTTTATGCAAATCCCTGCATATAAGAATGTGTGTGTGAGTGTGTGTGTGTGTTTGTGTGTGTCTTGGCAGCAGTTGAGGGGCAGATGCTGCCTACGCTCCAGGCCTACTGCTTTACGGCCTTCTGCGGAAATGTTGCTGTGCCAACCTTAGCTCTCATCCACAGCCAATCACACGCCTGGGCCCACGGTAGAGCGAAGTTAATGCACACACAGACACGCACGTATACATGCACCAGCGGGAACACACACACTCACAGGAGCGCATGCACGGAAATTCCATAATGAGAGACAAGGGTAATAAATGGAAAGTGTGTGTGTCAGTGGTGATTCTGTTCATTAAGGTGCAGGGAACAGTGTGTGCCTGTAATCAGCAGGAGGCTTTTAGAGCACACACACACACACACACACACACACACACCGGTACGCACACACACAGTTAGAAGGGCTGCCTAAGGAGACATTTAAGATACTCTATGACAGGTAATATAAAACCCTTCCAACCTCTGAACTTTTCTGAGTTGTAGCAGCATTTTATTAGGAGAACTTTGCATGAAATTGACCAGCTCTACATTTCTGTAACTACTACACAAGACTGTTGTGAAGATACTGTCCCTGAGAGGTTGAATTCGATCCTACATATCACGTCTGTTCAATATGAGGTTGTCACTTCACTCCTGCCTCGCTCTCCTTACAGAACTCCATCAAAAATTAGACTGGGAGTGCTGGGAGTCACACAAAGGCCCATAACAGAAGACTCAGACTTTCTCATCGTATTTATCACAAATCCCCACTACTCATCCTCTTATCCACTATGTCCATCTTCACAATCCAAAGTAGCCTTTTAGCATTAAATAAGCATGACTGTAACAAACCTGAAATATCTTTTATAGAAGCTAAACTTCTGTTTTTTGTTTCATCACATTTTTGTTTTCATATATCCTCTATATTTTTCATGTAAAAGCCAAGATATGAAAAAAGAAAAAGGAAGTATTTTAAGAAAGATTGGCTGAGAGGTGAAAACAGCCACAGTGAAGCGAGGGATTGAAAGTAATGCAAAAGAAAAAAAGGGGGGTGGAATAGCTCAGAGGTAGGGATGGAGAGGGCATCGAGGGAGAGAAGCAGGAAGATGCCGCGGATGAAAAAAAAAAGAAAGAAACAGGGAAGCGGTGAAGGAAAAAAAGAAAGAGAGAGCAACAGAGGGATGCAGACCAGAGGGATGCAGATGAAATACACGGAAGAAGGGAAGAAAGAGTGAAACAGAAGGAGAGGTTGAAGGTTGAGAGGTAGACAGACAGATCACAACCAAGCTGAGACTAGCCGACAGCTGTGAGAGCAGAATTTGATACTGCGGCACAGACACACAAACACAGACGTGCACGCGAGCACATATGCAGACGCAGACCGGCATATGTGTGTACGCGCACGCACAAACACAGGCTCACCGGGACACATACACATGCTCACACTATCCAAAAGAGCCACATTACCCATGAAATATTAATGGTGCAAAGCAATCAGCAAAAATGGAGATGGGGGAGACAGAGGGAAGAAGAGAGGGGGAGACAGAAAGGGGGAAAGTAAGAAAGAGAGACGGGTGAAAGCAATATGTCTGTATTACCTGTCCTGGATTGACATGTGAACTATCAGCAAAATGATATGCGTTTTGAATCATCATTTTTAACAGGAGCATGATCAACCCATAGAAACAACTTCTTTTCTTCCTCGGTGGTGTTATATTTATTCCATCGAGCAACAAAGCAAGGTCATCCGGAGCGCTAAAATGTCCTAATGCAGATCTACTCTGGCAACAATAGTATATGTGTGTGTGTTTATCTGTACTTAATGCTGTGTTAGAAATGCAAAGCTTAATTCAGCTTCTCAAGCATGGGCGGTTTGTGTGAGTCTCAATAAATCATTAATGAATAATTTTCACAGGTGAGAGAGTGTGCGCGAGAGGAAAAGCTGAAAACAAAAATCGAGTGAGAACATACTGTCATCCCTTGCTAAATGCTAATGTTTTTTGAAGAATATTGCATGTGTTGGACATTAGTGCGTGTGTGTCTGTGTGTGTGTGTGTGTGTGTGTGTGCATAAGAGTGTTAATTCCTGATGATAAAGCACAAACAGTCAGGTGTGTTTGTTCTCTTAAGCACCTTTCTGCCCCTTAAAAGCTTCAGGTAATAACACCATCCATCACCAGCTTTTGTGTGGACGTGTGCATGTGATGTGTGCGTGTGCACACGTTCGTCAGAAAGGTCAAAAACAGGAGGAGTTTGCAGAGATACGGGAGGTATCGCTTCTCCGCAGGAGTTTAATCAGAAGGAAAAAATATGCCAGCGTGTACACACACACACATACGCAGGCACTGGGCTGCACACACAGACAGACACAAGCGCCTAGGACATGAACATCAGCCGAGTACATGCATTAGTGCACAGCAGTAGCTCCTTACTAATGAAGAGGGGAAACATTGTGGAACGGCATGTCTAGGCAGGTGTGAGGAGAAATAAACAAATAACGAGATCAACACTGCCAAGATTACAGCACATTCATTACAGTACTTAATCTGTTTCCTTCAACCAATGACTCGTTTCTTCGTCTCTTTATCAGACAAGATCATCTCCTCCCAGCATGTGACTTCCGTATTTTTCCTCAATTTCATACACTGTAAAGCTGATGTTTGTTATTGCATCACTGACTGCAGTGTCACATGTTATGCGTCGTTTTCTTTTACAGCAAACTCAACCTGCAAGTACAACTGATGTTCAAGTGCTAAAGGGAGTCAGTCAGGCTGACATATAAAATCTGACACCAAAGCCTAAACTCTCAACAGCTACGCTGAATATCATCTGGCTGGTTGACAAGTGTGGAGTTACGGTTTTCACAAGTATCTGACATATTGAAATCAAATCAAAAGTATCTCAAAGCATCTCAAGGCCAAATCTATCAACTGCAGGCATAAAGGAGAGCAGGAATTTCCATCATAATTTACACTCTTAAATGAATCCGCTCTCAGTCAGGTTCTTTTCTCTAAACATTGTCAAAGAGTGTTCTGCTTCACAACCACACTTAGTTTCTGCTCCGTGCATGATTCCAGCCATGACATATAGTTTGGTCTACACAATGTCCAAATGTCAGAGTTAAACTGCAAGCTGGTTTCATGACTGGGATCATATTTGTACAGTGTCAATAAATAAGATTTACAGCCACATGTACACAGTTTACTCTTGCCTCAAGTCATTTCCGCTGCGAACAGTATCTGCTACAAAAGATTTAAAGCCTGCTGATTCTTTAGTAGAGCCTTTTCCTTTGCTATTCCTTTGCCTTGGTATTACTTTAGCGGTCATTCTGCAACCACCCTGAATGTTTTGACTCAACAACATTCTTGTGATTTTTTTTTTTTGTATAATGCAAATCGAGTACTGGCATCCGTAGAGGGGGGGAAACCTGTTATGACAAATAAAGGTGAAGTGTGGAAAGTGAAAATTTGTTCTGGTCCTGCCTTTTATTTGCCGACAGTCTGTAACTTTTTGACAGCTAGTGCTGTAGCAGTAAATTTCCAGTGGGGTAAGCCTATGCTGTCTGTGCCAGCATGCTTGTTATTCTGATGATGGAGGGAAAGGAGGAAAAGCTTCCTGATCTTCATTAAGAATGACTCAGCTGCTTTTTCAGTCTGTCAGCATTTCCAGAGCTGATGACGTTCCAGGGGCACTGCTGGGGGAGCTATTCAACACAGGAATTGAGAGTTTAAGACTAAGGCTGTCACTGCTTGAGTTAAACTATTATTGGCAAGTGTGAGAGATACTGTAGATTGTTTATCTGTGTGTGTGTGTGTGTGTGTGTGTGAAGTCATATTACCAAATATTATATTATCAAATGTCGATATGACTGTAAGTTGAGAATTTGTTTTTGCGAAAATTTGTTTTTCCAAAATAAGACACTTTATTTAGTGTTTAAAACAACCACAGCGACATCTGTGAGATTAACAAAACAGAATGTGGGTGAAAACTGATATTAACCTTTGATTATTTTATGTTTTATACTTAAAAGGGACTAGCTTAAAAGGACTAACCAGCTGGACATCTGTGCTTTCTATCAATTTCTCTCTTTTCTGATGTATTTTCTGTGCAAGCTTGTTTAATGTAAACGATGATGATCAATGACTTCTTGCAGCAGGAAACACAACTCTCGATGTGTGGGACATAATATCTAGGTACAAATTAAATGAAAGTGTGGGTATGTCTGCAGTAAAAAACAAATAAATAAAAGCATGAGTCTTGTGTCAGTTCCAAGGTCTTATTCTAAATTAAGATTACATAATTCATTGCTGACAGTTTATTTGACTGAGTAGTTATTTAAAACTTTTTACTCAGATGGTGTAAAACTGGGGATATACAAAAAACACTAGCATAGACTGGATTTTTGCAATAATGCTGACAGCTTTGCTCAGCATTATGGGTGTTTGTTTTTTGTTGTTTTTTTTGCTTTCCACATCAGCGAAGCCCGCTGAATTGTAATGCATGTACAAAGCAAATGGACACTGTGGTGGTTCAAGAGGGATTTCTTTATTCATTTATCTTTTCTAAAGAGAATATAAGAGCTATAATATGCCGTATGAGTAAGATATTTAAGATATTTAAGAGTGTAAAGAGTGAGAGAGATGAGATATGTGAAACCTTTCTCAATGTCTTGTCAGAGAATGGAAAAAAAAAATAATGGAAGGCATCTTTATAGACAGCATAAGAGACGGTTAGGAGGGAAGCCTGAAAGAGGGATTCAGAGAGATGAAGGATCACTAGGAAATAAAGCAGTAACTGTGCGTGTGTGCGTGTGTCTGTCTGTCTGTACCTGCGCGTGTGTGTGCGTGCATGTGTATATACTCATTGCTCTGTCAAGACCTATCCCCTCTTATACTTGTCTTCTAAAACTGACAAGAGGTAAAAAGTAGCAATAGAAAAGAGAGTGGTGCGCACATGCATGTGTGTGTGCATTTAAGTATGAGAGAGACAGAGAGAGAAAGTAAAGGGACCATGTTTGTTTTATATGCATGTCAGATGACTAGAATTTCCACTTCCTGCATTATGATTTAGAGTTTGTGAGTGTGTGTGTGTGTGTGTGTGTGTGTGTGTGTGTGTGTGTGTGTGTGTGTGTGTGTGTGTGTGTGTGTGGGGGTGGATGGATTTGTGCATGTGTGCATGAGGAGGTGAGAATGGCTGAGTGAGAGTGAGCAGAAAGTAGAGCCAACTCTCTCTCCGTCTCTCTTTCTCTCTCTCTCGGGTCACTTCTGAGATTTATGACAGTCTCTTTTAGTCCATTTAACAGCATCGGAACCCCAATACATGAATGTTGCAGCGAATAAAAATCACATAAGTGCAATTAACCTAGTGTGAATAAAACAATCAATTTTAAAAATTTAGGAGGAAGGATTTTGTAAATTTAACTCCACTGAGGGTTCGCTCCAACAATGATGTGGCCCAGTTTAAACATCTCAAAGAATTAAGAAGAATTAAGAAATGAAAAAGGCCCATATTTATGCCTCACTTAATGCATAGGTAAGGGGAAATTATTCATCTCTGGAAACAAATTCATGGTATGCTCATGTAGTCATGTAGAACAGAGACAGTGTCGGTTTTATTTTTTCAATACTAATATAACCAGTTTTGATCATAAAAACACATTTATTCACTACAAATGAATAATGCAGAAGCCACTGCAGTAATAGTTTACTAATATGTTTACTGTAAACAACAAGGCTACTATTTTCCACCAGGAATACATTTTTGGCACATTTTTTTGCCTTTGTTTTATATCCAGCAGTAGAGAGATGACAGGACAGGAGAGGAGAGAGAGATTGGGATTGACAAAAGTCCCAGGCCGAAAGCAAAATAAGCATAATGCATCTCATGACAACGTGTATGTGAAAGGTGTTGCTATAGTGATGAATCCAAAGATAATTATAGCCGAACCCTACACTTCCCCTCGGCTACACAGAGCTTTAACACATTTGTCACATTATCTCAAAAACTGGAGGTAAAGGTAATGTGATACACATTTTAAGAAAAATTTACATGGTGAATTGTGGTATTCTCTCTTTCTAAATTTAACGTCTCTGACTGATTAGCAAATACTAAATAAGTATCCAGTCTGTCCAACATATGAATGACACTGAAACAGTGTCACTCAAACAGTCACTACTTGGCAAGTAATTCAGTGTGCAAAGGTGTAAACAACAAAAAAGGCACCAAAATGCACAGAAACTGTAGCTGGCAGAATGCAACACAACTCTCACACACTACAAACTGTTACAGACTGGCAGCTAGCTCTGAATCACATCATGTCAATGAACAACTAACTAAAAACTAAAAACTAAAAATATACTTTTTGATTTTGATGAACAAAAAAGTTTCCTTTTTGGGGATGCATCTTTAGTACGCCCCCTGGCTAACCAGATCAGGAATCCGAGCTAACAAAGCATGTAGTTCTTCAGGGACGCCAACTTTGTCAAATGACAGCGCTGGTGTCCTCTAAAAGTAACAGATTCGCACCAGGAGACCTCATCTTTCTCATATATACTCAGGTATTTCGTTTTTCAATTGACCAACACTGACTGCACATGGGCAGCACAGTGGTGCAGTGGTTAACACCATGGTTGTCTGTCTCTATGTGTTGGGCCTGTGATTGACTGACGACCAGTCTACTGTGTACCCTGCCCCTCACCCAATGTCAGCTGGGATTAGTTCCAGCCCCCCACCCCCGCTAACCTTATGGATAAGTGGTAGAGATAATGGATGGATGGACTGACTGGGCATGCACATTAAAAAAAATGGCAGAATCTCCCTTTACTTACCAATTAGTTGACCTGCCTGGTGAATTTGACAGTGATGAGAACCTGTGCAGATACACCTGAATAAGTAAGAGGCACTACATATCCCACCTGACCTGTGAATTCCCTGTGGGGATTGGGGGAGTCTAGTCTGTCATTCCATCCTGCTAGTGCTGAAAATCAATCCCAAAGGCAAACTCTCCTTTGACATTTACAGTGGTCACAGCCCCTGCAGATTTGTTCTGCAGCCTGTTGCACAGCAATGCCGATTTATCCACTGGGAGAAAAAATATATGACAAAAATAACTCAAAAAATAGAAGGTGAAACCATACTGTATGAGCCATACTGTATCTGACTTTACCTACTAGAAAACAAATGTGCACATCTTCAGGGATAGAGCCACAGTACATAGCCTAGATCAGAATAAAAATCAGAAATAGGATTGTAGCACTGTGTACTTTTCCTGGATGGGTTAGTTAGTTAATGGACTAATTACAGGAAAATAAAAGAGTCTGTATGGTTTGTATGAATAAAAGAGTGCACCTATTGCACCTCTAACCCCTTTAACCTCACATACCTAAGTAAATATAAACCATATAAAACTCTTGCTCAGAAAGTTTTGCACAGTCAAAATTCAAGTAAGCAAAAAGAAAGATTCCCCTTCGGTCCCTTTGGTGGAAGTACACAAACAGAACAATAAACAAGTACCTAAATGGTGCTGCGAATCTGTGGAGAATAATACCTATAACTACCACTGTTAAATGTCATTTATACTCAAACGTCTTAAACATTCAAGTAACTCTGCAACTCAGATATTCCAAATTCTCAAATATAACCCTCAAATGACTGAAATAATCAAATATTTCTAAAAACTAAATAACTCAAACTTGGGTAGATATAGTGTAGACCTTGAAACACATGCACAATTACTGATCTGAACCAATAAAAGGAATTCATTAATGATTCAAGTGCACTTTAAAATCCTGTGGGACAAACACTCAAGTAAACAAACCCAAAGATGGACACTCTTTGACACCAGCCAAAATAAATGGTCTACTCATCCAGCAGTGGTGTAGTTTCTCAAAGTCCTGCACCACCACAGCTGTCTCCCTCTCAGGCAGCTCCTCGGCAAAAGATCAATTAACTCCCACCGCCTCGCTGACGTTCAGACAGGTTAGCTAAGCGTTAGCGCTGCAGCTAGTAGCGTTAGCATAGCTGTTACCGCAGCTGAGAAACCGGATACAAAAGCTCCAAACAGTCTGAAAACACTGTGGTTCAAATACAAATTAGCAGCTATTCTTTTAACCCTCTTGTGCAGACAAGTTGACGGCGAGAGAGCGCCTCTCTGCACATTAGTTCCTCCTAGCTTCATTTCGTCCCAGCACCGCTGAATGGTAAGCTAACATTAACCTTTTGACAACCGTGTCTCCCTCCTTTAACGTTCTCCTGTCCCAGCCAATCAGCGACGAGGGAACTTGACGTTGCCACTTTGTTGACCAATCAGAAGTAGAGAAAATAAATGTAAACTAAAGAGTATTTAAAAGTTCTGTTACAACATTCAAATTCAAATTCATAGATATCTGAATTTTAAGATTTTGTAAAATTCAACAGAAATTCTACTGCCATTACCTGCATAAAAATGTGTGCAAATTAGTCTGTTAGATGGATTAATGGTTAACAGTGGCCTGTGCCCAAAATAAGCACAAAGAATTTTGCAAATATCAGTTAACTCCTCACCAATGCAAATAACCTCATTTTTTTTGCTTGCTTTTTCATTTTTGTTCTGTATTAACATGTTTATTTTCTCTTCCTCCAGATGCTGTGAAGAGGTGTGGCCTCAGAGTCAGAAAGCATAACATAGATGCTGCCTTTTGGGAACACCTCAAACATGCTCCAGGAAGACCTGGGGTGGTGCAGATCAAATGAAATTGTGAAAAAAGCGTGAACTGTGAACTTTACACTGCACGTATTAGAATAAACATGTTCACCAACATGTTCATGTTAAGAGTTAATTTTCGTATTACATTTTGTTGCGTGCATAGTTTTTGTTGTTGTTGTTGGTATGTTTGTATTAAAAATAAAATGTATTGTATGTATTGTATCTGACCAAAAGTCAGAATTAATGTTCTTGTTTTTTAATCATAAGAGAGTCATGACTCCCATACTCATTTAGTTCCAGGTCCAGGTGATACATTGTTAAGACCTTATACAGACATTCACTTCTGACCAGGACGTTAACTAAATCAGTGTGGGACTGATTTTAAAGTGGAACTTGTTGTCAAGGTGGGACATCTTGTAATGTAATTGAGGTTTAAATAAATAATCAATCAATTATGCACCAATGGTGATAACAGAGTCACTGCATGATCGTTTTGTATGTGCATATGAGGATTGTGTTGTAAAAACGTACAACAGACATCCAATTCAGACTGGTTTGGCCATTTCAGAACATCTAGTATATTAAGTTGTTAATCTGGACATATAGGACATCCAGCTGCTGGCCAGGTAAAGCTGTATGTTTGCGCAACTTTAATGTTGGAACTATTTTTGAGCCACGACTTGTTGACTGGATGTTCAAATAATGGTCAAGGTTACATCAATGTTTGCGGGAGCCTCTCCCTGTCGTGTCCCTTTCCTCTGGAATACACAATCGGACGCCTCTGAGGCCTTTAAATCCAAACTTAACTCGTTTCTTTGCGTTAACTCTCAATGAGTGCTCACTATACGATTAGTTGAGGCCTCGCACCTGTTACCAGTATCCTTTTAGTGGGTTGGTCTCAGTCTTTTAACCCGAGCGCTTAGTCCATGTTTGTCCTGCCTACGAGAATAAAACTGTATCCTTTCAAGTAACCGCTGCAGTTCTCTATCTCTCTGTTTTTGTTTCTGTTACCACAAGCCTCCAACCTGTGTGAGTTTTGCTGCCTCTCTCTCTCTGTCTTTGTGTGGTCTGTCTCCATGGTGGAGAGGAGATGTGTGGCTGAGGTCCTATTCTACCACACCTGAAGCTGTTCAGTGTCCTCCTGGATCCACGTCTTTCATATATATTTTCTGATCGACATGTTTTGACGTCATGATGTGTATATACTGTGAATTTGTCCTGTCTGTTTTTTCCTGGGAGAGAGATCCCTCCTCTATTGCTCCTCCTGTGGTTTCATCCATTTTTCACTGTTAGAAGGTTTTTCTTTTTAGGGAGTTTCTCCATATTGGAATCGAGGGTCTAAGGATGGAGGGTGTCGTCCACTGTTCAGCTGTAAAGCCCCCTGAGGCAAATTGTGATATGTGATGTTGGTCTATATAAATAAAATCTGACTTGACTTGACTTGACATTTGCACAAGTGTGTTGAGCTAGTCAGCAGTTAGTCTACGAAAACAAATGCAAAGTGGATGCAGCAGTACAAGATGACGTTCAGTTTAAATGGATAGGAATAGCATAGGATAGAATAGGATAGGACAGGATGGGAGACTGGGAAAGACAGAATACTGTATGATACAATGTGAAAGTTAAGGATGATTCCCTGGGGTAACGTAAATGTCAAAGCAGCAAAAGATAAAAAAGTTACCATATAGATCAAGGATACACAAATGATGATGATGATATAGCAATATATATATATATGCCTAGGTATACTGGTAATGAAAGAACCTCTTTTTTATGACAATGATGTACAAGCTTGAACAGGGTATACAGATGTAATTAAAGTTATTCATATACTTTGAACAAAAAAGATTATAACAGAGTAACATAATACTAGAGAGCTGTATTTGCCTGCTCCCTGTACTTTAAATATGTCATATCCCTGTTGGTCAGTTTTTTAGCTTGTGACTGCTGTTCCTCTTTGTCACTGCACTTTGTCTGTGTTGGCATATGCTGTCACGATTTTGGAGACTCTTCCCCTGGTCCTATTAAATATTTCAAACCTTTTTTTTCACTGATACTCCTGCAGTTAGAGCACAAATTCTTTGGCCTCTTTAGAGCTCTGTTACATTAGTTGTTTCATGTTGCTTTGAAAAGACATCAAACTGCTAATAGCCAGGCCTCATCTCGCTCACAAATGATATCAATTGGCATTCCACCTCATGCACGCCTCTGTTTGGAGTTGTGATTAAGTTATTCCAGAGTCCAATTTAATGAAGTGTTTACATTATTCTGATAGCCCGTGTATCTTGAGTGTTTCCAGATATTTATAACAATGAAAATACATCAACATACTCTATAAACTGGAATCTTGAATTATAGGAGTTAGTATTATAGTGTGTGGGTAAAAAAGAAGGTCTTAGACACACGCCGGTACTCTGTTGATTCTGTCCCCATGGTAGAGAAGATTGGGATTGTGCAGGATTGATTCTTGGTCCCCATCCTCCTCTCAGTGACTACCTCTACACGATCTGGTCTCAGTCTTACAACAAAGCTGGCATCATGACCGGCTTATTGAGCCATTTAGCTTCACCTGCCTTGACGCTGTCTCTTTACCACGTCATTAAAAAAAGAGTGTTCAAGCCACTGAGTGTCCTGAGTTAGGCTGTTGTACAGAGAGAAGGACATGGCCTCCAAATTAATGTCTGCCTGTGCTCTTTTAAATAATAGAGGGAAATAAATTGCTGCATTGCTACAAATACAGGGCATTATAACTATTTCACAATTGACTTTTTATCATCACTTCACCTCATGATTTCTATTATGAAGGCTCTTCATATACTCTTTGGTGGCAGAAATGGTTTAGACAGATGCAGTAATTCTTTTGGCCTCTTGAACAATTGAGTAGTTGTAGGCTTTCTACTAGTTTAAACTAACAGGAATTCAATGGTCACCACAGCCATGACAAGTGAAGTGAGGGCATGCATAGATGGAAAGCTCCATCTCAAGTTATCTCCACTGTTTTAAGCATATTTTGCTCAAGGTTGCCAAAGCTGTTCACATTACCATTCGTATGCAGACTTCCGTTAGTTTCCACAAAATGATACAAATGTTGGATTACAAACTTAAGAGGGTTAACGGAGAATTCTTTGGGGGTGCGCACAGTACTTTGTGTGCAGGCGGAAGAGTGGTGGAAAGTGCAAACATCCCTGGGGTTCACCAGTGGTGATTGTAACGGTATTGGATTTGGCTTTTCCCAGCTCCATTTGCTCTCTCCTACTGCACCTACAAGGAAGCTGCTGATCCCATGACAGGTGGAGGCAGCCATGATGAGTTGGGAGAGCTTAGTGTGAAGCAGTTCATGGATCAAAACAGGGACTGCTGAGCTAAAGCCCGCTGCCAGGCTGGATCCTTCCATATATCCCTGGGCTTGCACCTACTTTGTCCATGTTGGAGGCGAATTGCAGAGGGTCCAGTCGTTGGTCTGTGATGTGATTCAGGTGAGTCAACACAAGACTGTCAAAGGGCTTTATGACCACTGAGGTCAGAGTGACTGGGGTTTGTAGTCATTGAGTGTTTTCTGTGGTTAGGAGTACTCCAGTTGAAAGCAACTAATTACAGGTTCCATCATTGCTGTTATTGCTCTAATAACTAAACATGCCACAAGTACACTACAATTAGTGTCATGTCATCAGACAGCCCCTCAAATCTTATTTCCTCTGTCTTGACTATTTTTTCATATCTCCTCCTGTCTGCTGTGACATTGTAAATTTCCCCGTCGTGGGACTAATAAAGGGATATCTTATCTTATCTAAGACTATAGGATTTTGTGTGTCTGCCTGCACCACAATATCATCATCAACACTCATTTATGCTGCAGTTAGTGTGGAAAATGTGGAAAAGGTCTAATTTTAAGGAAAAGAGAGATGAAGAAGAACTGCAACATAGATTGTAGAAACTGTAAGTGAATGAACTTTGCAAGAGCTGGTCAGGTTTTACCTGAGTTGGGTCTCTTTAGTGAACGTGATTATAAAATAATATTCACGGATACTAGCAGGATTACAAATAATAGTACTTCATCCACACTACACTATTTCTCTGTTTACCCACTGTTTTCTGTCACTGATTGTATTAGTTTCTCCTGCTCACGCCTCTAATGATGACAGCTCTGAATTCGGTTGAAAAAATACTGTCAGCAAATTCCATGAAATGACCAAAAAACAGCTATTGGATTCATCCAATTAATGGGTTGTGTAGCCAAAGTGTGATATATTTTATTCTTCTGTGGCGTGGATCTCCATTGTCATCCAAAAGCTTTTAAAAACATATGAGTGAGCCACATGGATAACATGTTCCTTTGTTATGATGAACATGGACGTGGAACTTATTTTGAGTCAATGCCACATAGGTCTGCACCATCCTGCTGATGTAAACACTCACAAGAATACCAAGTGCGTATTAGTCCATGGTTGAAAAAAATCACACACAGGGGTCAGTAAGTCAGAATTTATAAAGAAATAATTTATAAAGAAATGGGCAACGACCTTATCTTTTAATTGAAAACATAACCTCACAAGCATAACTGCTGGGATTCAATCCATGAACCGGAAACCGATTGCAAGATAAAACGTCTGATCGCTAAATGAGTGTTGCTTTTGTATATGGTCTGCATTTGTATATCACTTTTCAAAGCACTTTTACACTACATCTTCCATTCGTTCATTTACACAGGAGGAATCTAACTTGGAGGAGACTAATCTCTCACACATATTCATACACTAAAGCTATGCCTCAAGAGCAAGTTGGGGTTGAATGTGTTGCCCAAGGACACTTTGACATGAGGACTTGTGGGAGCTGAGCATAAAACCGCCGATCTTCCTATTGATGGACGACCTTTTTGTCTCTAGAACATTCAAATGTAAAAGTTATTTTGTTTCTGACAGCAATTTGTGGTGAAAGGACTTAAATCTGCTGGGTGGAAGTTGCTTTTTATTTGTGTTTTAGCTATTGCTACACTAACCCAACAAAGAGGCCACAAAGTTAATGGATGGATGGATGGAGGGGTGGACAGTTATACAAATGAATGCTCTGAGGCATATGTCTTTAAAGAGCCTGCAGAATGAGGACAAAATTTCTTCTGAACATCTGTTAAACTTGATCCCTGCCATTATGGCACAAACAGCAGATTAGACATTTAGGGCTAAAACTAATGTGAGGCCAGGTTGTATTTCTCCAAAAACCGTCCTGCCTTTAACTAGAACACACACAAGCTTGTGTACACACTCACACACACACACACCACTTTTCATTCAATATGCAAATTGAAACTGCAGTTCATTTGCTGATGAAAGAGGATTCGTGCTCAATTGTATCTTAATGGGTTGGATATAACAGCATGCTCACGGCAAACAGATTTTTACCAGATGATTTTTTTTTTTTTTTTCACCAGGTCAAATCTGACTTAAATTTCCTAAATCAGCTGAAGTTAAAGTGAACTGTCCTGACCCAGGCTGCAAAACTACACACACACACACACACTCATGCACACACACACACACTCATGCACACACACACACACACACACTCATGCACGTACATCTCCTTCTCTTTAAAACTTTTCTTCTTCTCCCCTCTGATCGAAGTTCACACGCACGCCACTGCATGCACGCACACACCACAGGGCTATCGATTTCGAGGGATATAAAAGCGCGCGTGGGTCGAACGACAGAGGGCTTGGGTGCTCACGGAGCGGGCGCGTGCCGATGCCTCCGGAATGCAAAGCACTCGGGCCAAATGAACACGCGCGCACGGGCAAGTTCCGCCTGGCGCAGTCGAGAGAGTGAGAGATGGAAAGAAAAGAGAGAAAGAAGTCATGTGGGGCAGAAGTGAGACGGAACCGGAGATGTGACCTCTCTCTGCAGTTTGTCAGCCTTTGTTTACTCTCCGCCAGCCGTAAACTGCTCGCTAATAGCTGCCTCTCTCGGTCAATATCATTATGTTGGGGAACCCCCTGCTTTTCCAGCCGGGCAGGGCTGCACAGTTGGTCCCGCAACAGCCTGACTGGCTTGGAAATTAGAAATGCAGGGGAGGCTGAACAGAGCGGCAGCGTGGAAGCCCCGGTAGTGTTCAATAGCAGCAGACCGCTGCTGCATTGCGCTCCTCAGCCGAGCAGGTCGGTCCCTAAGAGAGAGAACACATCCTCACAGCACTGTGTGCATGCTTGTGTGTAGGTGGAGGATGCTGCCAACAAAGAAACATTTCTCTTTTTTTAATAAGAAAAGGTATCTGTAGGCTATGTGTGTGCATTATTATTATTATTACTATTATTATTATTATTATTATTATTATCATCACTACTTATTGATTGCAGTAATGGAGCACAGTAGGCAATCAGTCTAGTGTTTCCTTTCAATAGTGTGTAGCATACATTATAAATGACCGGGAATGAATATTATTGCAATTTCCTATTTGAGTAGTTGAGTGACAATTTATGTTTCTTTCAGAAAAGAGTGAATGAAGCCCTCCACACTTGCCCCGGGAAAATAGCTGCACCAGCAGAAATATGACTGAGCACCAGGCTGACTTGTATTAAAGCCAGATCACTCTCTTTTCTCTCCGTCTCTCTTTGTCCTTTGTATGAATGTGTGAATAAAGATATTTCCCCAACAGGAGCTGTCAGCAGCCGGGACACCAAAGCCAGTTAATCTTCCTATATGACAGGGGGAGGTGAGGTCTGTCCCTGGTAACCGACATACACACACGGCGACCCAACACCGCCTCTGCTGCCTCTCCCGTTACAGCTCAGCGATCGAGTTACGCGGCCGGGGAAAATGTTGCAGTAGAGAGGAGAGAGAGAGAGAGAGAGAGAGAGAGAGAGAGAGAGAGAGACTGCAGCATCGCTCCAGTCCGGCAGCAGCAGCAGCAGTCCCAAGCAGTGCAGGTGAGAGGAAAAAAAAAAAAAGCTAGAGGAGGAGGAGGAGGAGGAGGAGGAGGCGCATGTGGAGGAGAGAGAGAGAGACAGAGAGAGACAGAGAGAGAGAGAGAATGCGGGACTCTTGGAAAAAGACGCATCTACACTCGGTCCATCACCGAGACATCCATCCCGACCACAGGCTGAGCAGGATTACGCTAAATTGGCGATGATGTTGGGATCTCCCTTTTAGGCCACCGAGAGAGGCTCCAATTTTTATGTTTTATGAGAGAAAAATATCAGGAGAAAGTCGCTCTGGAAAAAAAAAAAGCTCTCCTCTCTCTTCATAACTTACGTGAAGGAATCCGACGGCTTTGGCACGTTGCTCCACTGCGGGGAAAAAAGGGGGAAAACGCAGCTGGATCTGAAGGTAAGAAAAGATCCAGTACCAGCATCCCAAAGACTTTCTCAAACTGATTTTTATTCCTCTTCTGGGGGTGTGAGCTCAATTTCCTCGGCGTCCCTGGGAGCTGAGCAGTGAGCGTTTGTGTGTGTGTGTTTTTTTTTTTTTGTCTTTTGCGTGGTGCTGCATTGCAGTTTCTAACTGTGAAAAACGTGAGAAAAAGCCGCGGTCCCAAATGTGACTGGAATAAAAAAAGAACTTAAACATGGCATCGTGAGCTGATAAGCGTCCTGGTGTCACAACGGGATAGCTCTCCGGTTTACGGGAAAGAAAGGAGTCCGCAAGAGTGAAGTGGATTAATCAAAGGCTCGTGAATTAGTTTTCTTTTTTCGCAGTGGGATGGATTTTTTGATACCTCTGTGGCATGAACAGCCCAGCAAGGCAACGAAATTATTATTATAGAAGTTGAGAAGGCACTGCCGAGCACAGGAGGAGAATAAAAGGCGAGGAGCCTGCACCCTGAAGTGAAGTACAGTCAGAGTGCGGAAGCTTTTCTCCGGACCTCAGGCGGCAGTCCGCAGAGAGCGAGAGGGAGAAGGTAAGAAAGGATAAATCAAACACCCACGCTGTGAAGTAGCAGACCACAGAAGAGCAATAAAGGAGAGCCGGAGAAGGAGCTCAAAGGCAGACGGAGCGGGAAGGAGAGAGGCGAGAGGAAGAAGGAGCCATGCAGAGGCTTGGTGCAGTGCACTCCTCAGCGGCGCAGGCTCTCAGCCTCGTGGTCTTAGTGCTGCAGCTGCTGACTCAGCTACAGGGTGCCGACTCAGCTCTCCGGTACCGGGTGGCGGAGGAGGGCCCGCCCGACGTAAAGATCGGCAACGTGGCTGCCGATCTGGGCCTCACAGCTGGTACAGGCAGCGGGGATGTCACCTTCGCCCTGGAGAGTGGCTCAGAGTTCTTCAAGATTGACAACGTGACAGGTGAGCTGACGACTGGCCCAAGGCACATTGACAGAGAGAAGCTCCCCCAGTGCCAGATGATCTTTGATGAAAATGAGTGTTTCTTGGACTTTGAGGTGTCAGTGATAGGGCCGCTGCAGAGCTGGGTGGACCTGTTTGAAGGCCGTGTGGTCATAACAGACATCAACGACAACACGCCTTCCTTCCCCTCACCTGTGCTCCAGCTGTCAGTAGAGGAGAATCGCCCAATAGGAACCCTCTACCTTCTGCCCACTGCTACAGACAGGGATTTTGGGCGAAATGGCATTGACCGCTACGAGTTGATCCAAGATGGTGGAGCTGGGTCAAGTTCAACCAGACGTGCAACAGGCGGAAGCCCCATGGGAAGAGTGGATGGACTTGGGGACCGCAGGGGTAGAAGTGGAGACAATGGAGGAGGAGCCAGGAGCACTGTGTTTGAACTGCAGGTTGCAGATATACCAGATGGCGAAAAACAACCACAGCTCATCGTGAAAGGCACTTTGGATCGAGAGCAGAAAGACTCATATGAGCTCATCCTCAGGGTTCGAGATGGAGGGAACCCACCACGTTCCTCTCAAGCCCTGCTTCGTGTTTCTATCACTGATGTGAATGACAACAGCCCGCAGTTCGAGAGGTCCACATATGAGGCCGAAATGGCAGAAAATGCTCCTCCAGGTACACCTGTCCTCCAGGTCAGAGCTTCAGACCGTGACATTGGAGTCAATGGGCAGGTGGAGTATGTCTTCGGAGCTGCCACTGAATCCGTGAGGCGACTCCTGCGGCTGGACGAGGCAACTGGGTGGCTGAGCGTTCTTCACAGGATTGACAGGGAAGAAGTGGCTCAACTGAGGTTCACAGTGACGGCCAGAGACCGGGGCCAGCCTCCTCGCACTGACCGCACCACCGTAATCTTGGCTGTCCGGGATGAAAATGACAATGTCCCAGTCGTAGAGATCCGGAAGATTGGACGGATCCCTGTTCGAGATGGAGCAGCGTTGGTGCCAGAGAACGTTCTGGTGGACACACCAATAGCTCTGGTGCAGGTGTCAGACCGAGACCAGGGAGAGAATGGGGCTGTGACGTGTACGGTTGTAGGAGACGTCCCATTCACACTGAAGCCAGCTGGTGAAACAGCACTCCCACCCCTACCTGCAGATGAAGCCTTTGACAGGTAAGCCAAACCAAGGGTAACCGCTCGCAGTAAAATACAGTCATTACAAATGAAGGAATTTAATACTTATTAATAAGTACTTTCGGAATAATTCAGAATAAATGACTGTGTGATAGATAATAAGATACTGCTAGATGAACTAGTAAGTACCACTTTACCTGAGGGGGGACAAAAACATTAATTACCATGTGCATAATAAGAAGGTAATATTTGGATATGTGTTATGAAGCACCTGATTCAAAGTTACCAGGAACAATTAATTAAAGACTGGTTGTTAATACTCATTAAGGAAACATCCATAACTATTAGACACTGCTTCATTATTAACACGCCATTTAACAGATAGAGTTGATCTACTTTACAGTCCTTGATGAGGAGTTATTTAGAGACTATTTGTCGTATGTCAATACATTGATTTGAAGATAGTTCTTTACTCATTCCTAATTAACCTCCCAGGTATGTATGTGCATCTTTGTGTGTTACCTAATTTAAAACTGCATCATCATCAGTCCATTGATAACAGCTTGTAAGTCTTTTTTATCAGGGGCTGCTACTGTATTTATTCTATATGTTCTCTAACCTTGGCAACTGCACATTCAGCATGCAGTTGCTTCAAGTCTCACCCACATTACAGCCCCGGGAGGTATTTGTACTATATTCTCCACAGAGAATTCAGAGAAGAGTGGCTCAAGTGTTGTTGTATGCAGATTTCATTTAAGCTTGGTTCAAGTGGTACCACTCATTCATTAAGGCCACAGAGTAGTTAGAATGTCATAGAAATCTGTACACTTTGAGCATCAATATTCATTTAAGTCAAGGGTTGTAGACTTTTTAGTGATATTATTCCAGCAGTGCAGGCTGCAAATGTCAATGCTTTAAAGTCAATTGTAAAGATAATCCCTGAAGCTATTGAACGGAAAGAGCGAGAGAAGGCCATCTTAGGATATCACTGCTACTACTTAGGGCGCCTGTACAATAAGGGTGATTGTTTTATTGACTGTAGGGCTGTGCTTGACTAGAGAAATTCTGAGTCGAAGTCATAACGAGGGGTCTTCAGCCAATCAATTAGGTGATTTAATTAGAAACAGCCAGTCACATTTTCTCAAGTATTATTGTCTCTGATGAATGAAGTCATTATGATCATTATGATTTCGACAGTTGATTAATTGTTTCTTACTTTTTTACATCACATGCATCTGGGTTTTGGACTGTTGTTTTGACTACACAAGACATTTAAGGATGTCTCCTTTGGGTCTGTGGATTTAAAACAGGAAATTTTCACTTATTTTTTATATATAACAGAATCATAAAAAGACCAACACAATTTCCACTGACAAAATGATTTTTAGTCACCCAGCACCTTGGTGACTGGTCAGGTAATTGACGAAGAGGGAGCAGCACTAGTTTATTTATAACTACTTTTGGGACAAGACCTGTATTATTTCCATGTATGGTAGCAACTACATTCATGACGTTTATTTTCCGATTTTCTTCACAGGAATAAGAAAAAATACTTCTTGCATACTTCTGCCTTGCTGGACTATGAGGCGACCAAAGAGTACAGTGTTACCATTGTGGCAGTAGATTCTGGCAGTCCCAGTCTGTCCAGCAACAGCTCACTGATGGTGCGAGTGGTAGACATCAATGACCATGCCCCAACCTTTGCCCAGAGCGTCGTAGAGGTCCACTTTGCTGAGAACAACTCTCCCGGTGAAAGGGTAGTCACTGTAGTAGCCACAGACGCAGACAGCGGCAAGAATGCAGAGGTTGCGTACTCCCTGGAACCTGCTGCTAATGGCCCATTTTACATAGATGCAGGTAATGGAGATATCTGTGCCACCGGGGTTCTGGACCGTGAGCAGCGAGAGAGGTATGAACTCAGAGTTATTGCCAAAGACAAGGGTACTCCCGCATTGCAAGGCTCTGCGACTGTTGTCGTCCAGGTGACTGACCGCAATGACAATGCTCCAAAGTTTGTTCAGGAAATCTTTACATTCTACGTGAAAGAGAACCTGCTTGCTAACAGCCCAGTTGGCATGGTCACTGTGACTGACGCTGACGAAGGCGAGAATGCAGAGCTCAGTCTGTTTGTAGAAATGAATGGAGTTGATGAGAAGAAGACGGGAGAGAAGGTGGAAGGAGAAGATGGTGGGAAAGAGCAAGGAGAGGTGTTTTCCATTGAGAACAACACAGGAACTATCTTCTCTTCTGCATCATTTGACCGTGAAAAGCTTTCCACCTACACCTTCCGTGTCCGGGCCGTGGATGGAGGGGAGCCCCGCAAGACTGCCACCGCCACTGTCTCGCTCTTTGTGACAGATGAAAATGACAATGCCCCCTCAATCACCTCTCCAGCCAATGAGTCCTACACCCTCCTTCCACCTGCCAGCAGTGCCCGCACCATCGTCAGGACTGTGACAGCCATAGATTCAGACACTGGGCCAAACGCGGACCTTCACTATGCTCTAGTGGGGGGAAATCCCTTCAGACTGTTTGAGATTGGCCACACCAATGGAGTGATCACCCTGGCAGAACCACTGGAGCGGCGCCACAGAGGTCTGCATCGCCTGGTGGTCCGGGTCAATGATAGTGGAGCTCCCTCACTCTGTGCCACTGCCCTGGTTCATGTCTTCATCAACGAGAGCTTGGCCAACGCCACCCTGGTGGATGCACAGGTAATCCTTATACATGTATATTGTATATGTGTATTTTATACATATATATATATATATATATATATATATGTGTGTGTGTGTTATTTTGGTGTGTCCAGACCTTTATTGTTCCACAGAGATAGCAATGATAATCAATAATCACAGTGATGATAATGTCCTTTGATCCATTCATACAATGGCAACTGATAACATATTACAAAGGAGGAGGGCGGTAATGACAACTGATTGTAGCTGTTTAAGCTAAACTGGTAAGATTATTTTCTTGATAGAATGAGATAAATGCACAATTTCTACAACTGCATGGTGTTGCAATTTCCTGCCCATTTTTGAGGATATAATTGTGTCTATATTTGTCCCAGATAAAGAACCCCATTTTCCTTTTGAAGGCTATTGGCAATGCCAGCTTCTTTGTAGTTTCGATGTTCTTTGTCCAGCATACATTCTTATAATGACTATGTGGTTAAAATAACTGTTATTACTGAAGTGGTTCTTCTTTTATGGTACATTGAACTCAGAGCTTAGAGTATTAGGTGTGTGTGTGTGTGTCTGTGTGTGTGTGTGAAGGAAAGAGGGACAGAGAGAGAGAGCATTAGAGCATTAGGGGTGAGTGTGTTAGAGAGGCAGAGAGAGAGAGAGATGGTCCTGTCCCAGTTTTGGGTTTGTAATACAGAGTAGGTTGAAGTATGTTCATTTGAATAGAAGTTGTACTTTAGCAGTGTCTCTTCACTATAGGCCTGAATATTGATGAGCTTTAGGAGTTTTCATTGTGTTGTGCAGCACATTCTGGGCAGAACAGAAGTGGTCAGACTTAGAGGAAAGTAAATGAAAACCATTTTAAACTCTAAATGAATAATGTTTACAGGGGGAATAAAGGGAATATGAAATGTGTGTGATAATACATCTGCTATTATTGAATAATTCTTTATGGTCTTCTGGAACAGAGGACTTCGCAGCAAGATTAAAGTTGGCTAGAAAGATCCACCGTGAGGTGAAGAGGTAATTGACTAGACTCAAAGACATTACTGAGATACCAAAAATAACAGCATGAGTTCAAATTTAGGTAATGCTATGCTGCTGGAAATCTTTCTCTCTTTTCTGCCCTCACTGTGTTAATCAAATGAACTTCCGATTATGCTTTAAAAAATGTTCAACTAAGCTATAAATGCTGGCAGGTAATAATTACTAAAATATCGTCTCTGGTGTGGAAAAGGTAATTTGTATTGACTAATGATTAAAACGGCTCAGTGGCCTTGTGGTTACAGTGTTAGTTCTGAGGAAAACAGCTTGTGGTTTTAACCCCCATTTGAAACGTGGGTTAGAACACGCTCTCATATTTTCTCTGAGGAAAAGGTCTTCAGCTGTCAGGTCCGTGCATGTAACATGACGTAAAGAGCGTAACCCCAAATTACCTCTGAGACATTTGAGAGGAGAAGAACAGAAAGATAAGAGGCACACATCTCCAAGAATGTGTCAAAGCAGTGATTTTGTTGGTACCCCCAAAAACCCATGATTGTGATCTCTGAGGAACACACCGTACAATTCAGTTGTTTGCAGCAAGTGGCTCTGTACTTTAGAGTATACATGTTGTCATTTTGTGATGCATTCCTGGACGTTTCAACTGGGCATCAGACATTGAATACAATTGAACTACCTGCGGGAATGAATATGATTTCCAAGAGAGCAATCTAAACTGTGGCTGAGTTCTCATTTTGAATTCTGTGACTGTGTAGCTCCTCTAAACAGTGACATGGCAACTGCAATAATATTGTGCTTTGTGTGCCATCTGAGTTCTCAGTATCCTTGTTTTGAACCACACTTGAAGCTAAATCTTCTGCTTTCGCCTGAAAAAAACTCATAATCGCAGCCTGAGAGTTTTGACTCACCTCATAAGGAGACAACTTAGTGTCTAAAAAGTGTTGTGTTTCGCTGCACTTTTTTTCCAAACAAAGACAAATGACTGGGTACAAATAGAAGGTGTGTTTGAGCCTTAGTGGGTGAGTACAACACCTCAAAAATACAATGCAGTCACTTGAGAGTAGAATGAAAAGTACAAATTGAACAATCAAGCAGCTGAGTAGTTGAACAGAACACTTGGTAAGCAGTGGAACAATGGTGTTGACAGGTGGAATTAGCTGCAATGTGCCTAAATGACCCGGGCCATTGAATGGAACAATAGGGTGTAATATGTCCAAGCTGGTATAAAAGCCGTCTTTGATTACAATATGCATAGTTTAGTTTGATTGTAGGGAGGAACTTGGCGGAGTAATTGAGTAGAAGTCATTGAAGAGAGAATACCTCCATCTCATAATGAAGTCAAACCGAGTGGTGGATGGATGCCAGATGTAATTAGGGAAGGAAAACGGCTGCTACTGCAGCAGCACCGCGGCAGAAAATTACTCCAGTCTTGTCTATCCAACAATACTGGGTGAACCACATGTTGGGTAATTAGTTACAATATGATCCTGCAGAGTTTGAGTCAGAGGAAGAAGGAATTAGAAATAGTTGTGATATTTTAGACATAGTTGTCATTTGGGAAACTTTAAGGTGCTTTGCACATCAGAAGTACACTGTACTGTGAATCTGATTAAGGCTTTTAGTGATAATGTTTTCATTCTGACAAGTTTTGTTTCATCTCAGATCAAGAGTTTTTTTTATCTTGAAATGTGGGACTTTTTCGATGTTTTAAAACACGTACAGTCGGCTCTCTATTGATATAATGAATAGCTAACGATTAACTAAGTGCAACTCTCTGTTCTTATGCAGAGCTGTGAATGCATTGAGCTACAGCCAAGATCAGGCACATCGTGAGCTTGGGTCAATAGTGTGGTCAGGGGAGAACTCAGTGTCTTGGTCACGGCATCGGCAACTGCGGTGACATGCAGATAACAGAATCCTTGGAGAGGGGAAGAGATAGATGGTGGTGTTAAGCCCAGCCCGAACAAAGCTCATGCAGCAAAATGGAAGATTCCACTGGGACTTTTGGATGCGTCAGAGGGATGCACTCCAACACGGCGGTAGAGGTGGCTGCTGCACTTATCCTGCTGAACACTTAACTGTCCTGTGTGCGCCCATACACACACACACAACAGTTATACTAAGGACAGTTATACACAAATACACACATGCACTTGGATGGCTATACATGGCTTGCATTAAGTGGTGTATTTCTTCTTCTCACATGCTCATGCACGCATGTCACTTAACTCGTAACCGTAGACTGCGCACTTTGTAATGCTACTCTCTCTGCCTGCACTCACGCTCCCAAACATAGAAACTTGGCCGATGCACCGTCAGTATAGTATATTCACATATGGCCCTGCATCGCTATTTTCTCTTCCCGTGTCGCACATACAATACAGCAGACTGTGCAGGGATGGGTAAGCCAGAGAGATGCCCAGCAGAATGAGAATGGAAAAGGAATACTGCAGGCAAAGAGGAAGAACAATGGTGCTGAGGGGAGAGCGGAGCCTGGCGGAGAGGCCCTCTGCAGTGGAAGCAGAATAATGGAATAGAACCAACACAACCCGCTCAAAAACAATGAAACTTAACCCAGAGATAGATAATGATGAAACAATGAAATATAACACTGTCCCATTCTTAGCTTGAGGGGGACGAGAAGTGAGAGTGAATAATGTAGCTCTCTATATGAGTAAGCTTAATATGACTTGGATAATGTAATAAGAAAGTTATACTGTGCGGTTGCAGCTCTCTCTGCAGTATTACCAATACTCCAAGATATACTGTAGTTATTTTATTTGGTTATTGCAAACCGTGGGGGCTCAAATTTAACTTCTCTCCCTCTCTCTCTCTCTCTCTCTCGCACCTTCACTCTGTCTCCTGCTCATTCCTACAAGCCTTATTACCCACCATTCTTAAGGCGGCAGGGATTACATGAGTATATAATTTCCAACCTTGACAGGCCAAAGGAATTGTCATATGAGCTCTGAGACGAGGTGTCAGATCTGCTTAACGGACAGCTTACACGCTTGTGTGGACTCGTGTAGGTGCATGCATACATTTTAGCGTGTGCATGTGTGTGTCTGCATTTTTTCTTGCCCGCGCATAATGATTCTCCCAACATAGTTGCTCTGTATTGATTAGAGATATTCAGATTCATGACCCTGCCCCATATTACCCACAGGGCTCTGCAGACCAGAACTCCACAGCCTCATTGTCTCCTGTCGAGCAAAGCTACATAACCAGTAATGGCTGTGTTTGTGCTTCAGCGTAACCCACTGTCTTGTAATGATCTTTTATTAGTGTACAAGCTCAGAGCATGTGTGTGTGTGCTCATAATGAAAGATCATTATTTGTCTCTACTATCTTAACCCCAAAATATTTTCTAAGTGCAACACATGTAGATCAAAATGGATTAGCATGGATTTTCCTTTTATTAAAGAAAAAACTATTATGCTTAGATCCTAAATAGACAAAAAGAAAATGGCTCTGATAGAGCACTTGTATTTACAGTAGCCTTCTATTTGTCTGTCCATCCAATTCTCAGTGCAAAAAATTGAGATAGCAAATCCCTAACAAATCCACGCCTACGCTATCATTTACAATAGGCACATTGTTCATTGATGAGACAGTAGATGTATTTGTGCTCTGGGGATGTAGTCATTGCTAGTCTCTTGCCTTTATTGCACATTTATTGACTGTTTCTCCTACTTTTCCTCCTCTAACTGTCCCTGACCTCAGTGTCTAAAGTTTCCTTTTATTCTTTTAATCAGCTTTAAACAGCATAATCCCAGGCATTTCCTGTTCCAGTGCAGATGATGTGAGATCACAAGTGGAGAATTACAGGCACAACTTGAAATGCTGCAACTGGGAAGCAAGAGCAATTATATATTTAGTGACACTCTATGTGTCTGGCAATAATGGAGAAGCTCCCCCACTAAAACACAATGATGAGTTTAATTAAGTTAAAGATGCTGTTTGATGTTTCTCTGTGGCTCACCCACTGTCATCTTTTACAGTCGCTGCTTTGGACTTTTTTCTCACTGATGGTTTTGTTGCTTTTCCTCCTTTACTTTGCACCTCCTGTCTCTCACCTGTTCTTCTCCACTCTTCCTTTCACCTCAGGTGGCCCGAAGCCTGATGGCTCCACTGTCACTGGACATTGCAGGGGACCCAGACAGCGAGCGTGCATTAGGGAAACAACGCCTCAGTGTAGCTATTGGAGTCCTGGCCGGAGCTGCAGCGGTCATCCTGGTTATCCTCCTTGTTGTCACAGCTCGGCAGTGTGGTGCTCAGGGCAAGAATGGCTATGAGGCCGGTAAGAAGGAGCCAGAGGAAGACTTCTTCAGCCCTCCAGGGGCTCAGCCACCGGCTGGCCGCGGCAGGGGATCAGACCGTGGACGCAAACCTCGACGGGACAAACGCAACGGAAGTGGCAGTGGTGCAACTGCAGGAGGAGGGAAGTCCGACAGGTCGCTCTACAGCGGTATCGTCACTGTCAACGGGCTGCGACGCCACGTCAATGACGATGACGAGGAGGATTTGAGCAGTGCTAGTGAGCGCCTGGCAGCCCGCTACTGCGTTGTGGACGGTGACCCCGGCAGCCCACGGATGGGCGGCGGCAGGAGACACCAGTCGAGCCCAGATCTGGCCAGGCACTACAAATCCAGCTCTCCTCTCCCTGCAGTGAATCTACAGCCCCACTCCCCCCCAGCTGAGGGAAAGAAGCATCAGGCGGTCCAGGACCTGCCTCCCTCCAACACCTTTGTGGGCAGTGGGGGTTGTGTGGGGAGTGCCGGCTCCAGCAGCAGCAGTAGTGGGGGCAGCGGTAATGCAGATGCCATGTCCCTGGGATCTGACCAGTGCTCAGAGTATGGCTGCCAGACTGGGAACAAGTACAGCAAACAGGTAGGACCTCTGGGAAGGGACTGGGATGACATTATCTTTATTGATCCTCAATTCTGATTTCCCCTGTCCATTTAAATCTCACTCAGCTCTGTCTGACTCTTTGTCCGCTCTCTGGCTCCAGATATCTGTCTCCTCCCCGGCTTCAGCTCTCCTTATTCACACATCTGCTGACATACCCCGTTGCTAACGTCTAAACACCTTTTTATCTCCACAAAATAGCTGTCAGTGTGTGCGCACACGCTTGTGTGTCTGTGTCAGCATCCTAAGCCTGTGAGCACTGTGACGGTATCCTGCTGTCAGAGTGTGTGTGTGTGCTCCGTGTCAAACATCAGCCCTCTGTTTAGCAAGATCTAATGCAGGGGACATGAGTCAGCCCCCTACTGTAGCCAAACAATATGTGAATGTGCATTTGCGCATACATGCATGACTGCGTGCACATGTGTGACCATGTGTATAAACCCCTGAGGAGTTCAGTTAGAGTCAGGACACTAAGGGAGTGGGCGAATAGTTGCTTCTAACAGGATAATTGGTCATTTGGTGTGTCTGTTTCCCTTGTCAAGCTGTTATCTTCCTTCCATTTAGCATATATGTTTATTCTGTAACAATATCAGTGGCACAGATAATGGATGCACTAGCTTTGGCATTTGCTCAGGAAGCTGCAGTTAAAAGCTGAAGTCCTGCTGACAAATAAATACTGCATAGAGACGGTCATTCACCCCTCACACACTAACACACACACACAGACACCATCTATCATCACAGACACACTGACACTGCAGGGTCTCCCTAGTCCATGGGGAGTGCTCCCAAGAGTGATGTTTGAGTGACAGCTAACCCCTCTTAAAGGGGCGGTGTCTCATTTCCTTGACTGACAGCTCCACATTTATCCTCCCCGTGGTGAAAAAGTGCTGATGTGGTCATTAAAAGGGAAGGAGAGGAGCTTCTTAGGCTAATCAATTCATACATGGGCTCTCTGATCCTGCTCAACATACACACATGCAAGAACACATACGCATACGTGCACACACTCCAGAGGTTAATCCATTACGGAGTCAATCCTCTTAATCTGCCATTCCCAGGGAAAGAAAATGCTTACTGGGAGAGTTTGGTATTCATGCTTACGTGTACTCAAAACATGCCAGCGCACATACAGAGACACGGAGACACACAAACTGACAGCGTAATGAATTATTGATCGTATGGGGTAATTAACTCCTCTGCTGCAGTGGAGTGTGCCCCCTCCCCACCCCAGCCCATCCCCAAAAATATAGCAGCCAGTGGTTTCATACACAGCTCCGTCTGTCTGAGTGTGAGTGTTTTTAAGACGCTGGGTGCTCGTGCGTGACTGCGTTCACGTACGTGTCAGAATTTGTTAACTCGAACAGTTTGGCGACATGAGCAGGTTTGTGTTGGTGGGCGCCTGTCATTGAGCTTGAGGGACAGCTTATTTCATGAAGGCATATGCATTTCATATGTGAGTGCAAGTGAGAGATAGACTCTGGGAGTAATAGGTGGCGAGTATGTGCCAAATGTAGGAACTGGGACGCTGACAGAATTTGGAATAGCATTAGATCAGGAGTGGGAGAGAGTTACAGGAGGTTAGGAGGGGAGAAAGATGGTGTAAACGAGTTGGGGGTGGTGGGACGGGAGGGGGGGCTTTGAATTTCAATGCTACTTTACTGGGTCAGTGAAAACTCTAAAAACTGTTCATCTGAAGTCAGCACATCATCAGACCAACTAGGGTGCTCCAACTAGGAAAGAAAGCTAATGAAAAAAGGGCATGTAATAAAAAAACTGGGCGTCATGGATGAAGAGCAAGATTGCATCAGAGAGGCAACAAGATGATAAAACAGCTCCGTCAATGTTGTACTGCTGGATCTTTTTTAAATCTAAATTGTTCACCGAGTAAGAGGGAGGGAGAGGGAAGAGGAAGGATATCCATATCAGTGGGCATGAATTAATCCAAAATATGAACAGGAGAGGAGGGGGAAAAAAAGAGTATAAGGGGGAGTAAAGGGATGTATACTCAAGAGAGCAGGAGCGGGGTTGAAAGATAGAGGGTAGCTGAAGGGGGGGAGAGGGGTGAAGACATGAGAAAGAGAGGAGAGCAATAACAGAGAAAAGGCTGTGTGAGCCAATTAAAATAAAGAGGAGAAAACTAGATACGGAAAAAGATTTTGTGATACAAATAACAAATACAAATGACTTTTTTTTATTTCATTTAAGAAAAGCTTAGAAGCTAAGAAAAGCTTTTAAACATTAATTTCTGTCTAAACTCAAGCAGAAAAACAAAGACATGAAACTAAGTCTAAAATAAGCAAAACTGCAATTTAAAACAGTAAGTATTCGACAAAAGAATGAGTAAACTAGTCTTTGTAGACATTTGAAGCCAATGTTAGTAGTTTCTGATTGTCAGCGCCACAGACTCATTTTGGTCATTACCTTAAACGTATTGAGGTTCGATACTCAGCCCTACTGCTGATGGAGAGAGTGTAAAGGAGAGGGTCGGAGAACGTGCCTCCAAGTAGGGAGAGTTTGGGAGAAAGAGAGAGAGAGAGAGAGAGAGAGAGAGAGAGAGAGGTCTGGTTTGGGTGGCAGCCAGAGAGTGAGAGTGGACTGCTGAGATGTGGGTCATCAGGATACCCGTTGGCATCAGGACACATTAATGATCACAGCAGTCACATGGCACTGCAGTCAATATGGGCAAAGTGGCCTCGTTCTACCCTCTAACCACCATCTCACACACACCCATAACACACAAAAAACACAAAACAGTTTTTTCCTGACTGCTGTCCTCAGTCAACCACAAAGGTCATTGTGGTTGTTTGAACTCAGCAGTTATGTTTCCGTTCTCTCTGGTTTCCATTTTTTACTATTCGTTTTATCACAGCGTGTAACTTATCTCGATGAGCACTTTGATCTGACTTCTTTCTTTTCTGCTCTCCCTGTGACTCTCACCCTTTGTTCCTTTCTGAACTCCCGCTTTCTTTGCCATACGCGTGGCCATAAATCTAAACACCCAACCACTGCTACCTTTGCGTCTTCCATGCGCCACGCTGACCTCTGCGAATGAATCGACTCAGCGTTTTCACTAGTGCGACTTCTTCTTTTACTGTAGTGAGCACTTTCTCTCTCTGGACCTAGCGTGCGGGGGGACGGTGAGAGCACGGTGCCACAAAGGCTGAATCGAACCAGACACACACCCACATTCACACACACACACACACATCCAAAGTCTACACACTAATCAATGCACCGCTTACAAGGCCAAGACTGCAGCAGAAACAGGTGGGTTGACAGCGCAGTTTTTTTTGTGCATTGCCCAGTTTCACAAAGCTTGGTGAAGGTCATCGCTGGGCTGTCACGACACGGGGTGCCACAGTGTTTTGACACAGCAAGGGCAGGCTATGAAGATGAGTTTGTGGTGAATAGGACTCATCCGTCGAGGCTTGTCCATCTAATTGGACTGTATGGACGGGCACTGGCGGAGAGATTAGGTCTACTGGATTATAAAATTGAAAAGCAGCTTTTCATTTCAGCGAAATCCTTCCAGGATTAAATATGATGAGCGTCTGTCATAGACTCACATTCACCCCATCCACACACTCGGGAACACTGCATGGACACATCCACACATACACCTCCTGTGATACACTGGGTGTGCATGAGGGTTATAGGGGTGAAGGCACTGTCAACCAGAAGCAACCAGGAACACACACACACACACACACACACGCTGTCCCCTCCCTCTTTCTATTTGTTACACACACACACTGTAACCGACCCGTGACCCCTGTCATGATGATACCAACGCACTGATGTATTTATAAAAGCCACCGCGAGTTCAGGCTGCACAGCCGGCCATATGCTCACGGGTTGAGTAGGTGGGGAGGTGAGGAGGTGGGGGTAAGCGAGAGGTGAGAAGGACCAGGTAACCAAAGCGGGGATCACCCAAAGAGCCAGACTGAAAACTGATCTACTGACCTGGAGACAAAGAGCGAGGGGAGGAGGTGAGAGAGTGGGCATCACAGACGGAACATGAGCCAGACAGAAAGAAGGGAGAGAGGTATAGATGATGAGAGGAGATGAAGAGCAGTTCAAACCTCACTGGAAAATGGAGACAGACTTGTGTTTGTGTTAGATGCTTTTCCACCTGACCAGGATCATATGAATACATTACAAATACTGTGACTGTGTTTAAAGGTGCTTTTGTATTCTGTCCAGCTCAGGTCCAGTGGTCCAGACCAAAGAAAACATTACACAGCAGTGGCTTTTTGTTGTAGTCTGTTTCGTCTTGAACTTGTTAATAATAATAATAATTCATAATTAATTAACATTAAATCACTTTGACTGCCTTTCTTTTCATGTTTAGTCGACCTGTTATCCTGCTGCGCCATGTGGACCCGCTCTAGAAAAACAATCCCATTTCCGTTCATCCTCTTTTGTGGCTACAACAAGCTCTTTAAAGTAATACCTGGATGCGAGCATTATTAGTTAATATGCAACTGGACATCGTCTGGCATGCTGCAAATCATGAATGATTAAGTCAGTCTTTAATTACAAATGTGGAAAAAATTCCCCACATTGGTGTTACTATGGTTACCAAACAATCTTTGATAACTCAGTAGGAGATGGATAATGAAACATTTGCCATGATCAGCAGACAAACAAGTTAATTTGTTTAGTTAAGCTTTTTATTTTCATGCGTCTTCTGTCTTAAACCCTTCCAACTGCACAGCAGTGCTGCGGCTGAGAGCATCCAGTGCAGAAAGAGACGAGGGAGTGCAGCTACTGTTGCCGTGCTGCCATGCTTCTGTGACTCTGCAGCCAAAACTAGATGAGGTGTGCGTCCAAATGTCGTCCGTTAGATGAAGTGGAGATCCTTAAAAGAGATGTTTTGGTCAGGATAAAAGTTAGGGGAGGCATGCGTGGTGAGGGTTGAGGTTAGTTTTAGGAGTCAAGGAATGAAAGTCAACAGAACATCGCCACAAATTTAATAAATCAAAGATGTGTGTGTTTCCACGTGTGAGCTCAGGAGAGCAGGACAAAGAGAAAGACAAAGCGAGGGGAGAATCAGAGGGAGTGAGATTGTGGGGGGCAGAGGGAGAGAAATTGTCTGTTTCCTCACACATCAAGGTCACCCAGAGCTGAAATGTGATTGGAAGTCCCCTGTCTGTCTTGGCTGTTTACCACATGAGATAATGCAGACAGGCTGTTCTGCTGATAATGTTACTGTGTTAACAACTCCTCCCTTCAGTTTTTGTTTCAAGCTCTCTGTGAAATGGCAGGAATGTGGGAATGTCATTTCCACACACGCGCAGACAAGCTGAGGCAGGGGCACACACAGCAGACACTGTCAGGCGTGTGATTTTAACACAGGAAGACGTGCCCACTGAAACACGCTCTTGTGTGTACATAATAGCACATAATTACACACCCTCCCAGATCCTTGTGCATATACACTTTTCACCGCAAGCAGACAAACTCTGATAAGAATATGATGACACATGAGTGGAGAGGAAAGTTTTCCGGCTCTTACATCAGTTTCTTCTTCCATTCCCTCCGGACTGAATCACGTGCTCAAGCCCAGGCACACTCTGTCTCCTAGAATCACACACATCCGTACGGGCTCACAAACTCACTCACACAGACACACACTTACACAAAGACCTATATAGCAAGCCCCTCACTGAGATGCTTCCTTTTATTTTCTTCTCGAAGACTCTGCTCTGTATTGAGCAGCTCTGCATTCAGCTCATCTGCCTTACAGCATTACCTTAATGGCTGTCTGAGGGTTGAGCAATTTTACCCAATATTGCTAAACAAAAGCGTTCTTTCTTGCACTAGACAGGGATTTCAAGACAGCTTAGTAACCCTTTGACTGGTTTTATCCACCTACACAAAAGAATCTTCAGTGCATTAAGTGGTATTGAGTTGGGTTGAATTAAATTGACTTGAATGAATTTTTTGAATTGAACTGAATTGGACTCAGCCCAACTCCGCTCAATTACATAATTCAAATTGTATGGAGTAAAGCTGGACTGAGTCAACTCAAACTGAAGTGAAGTGAATTGATTTCCATTTGTTTGACATTGGTAGCGGTATCCATGCAGTGGGCAGTGTATGAGTTATTTTTTACTATATCAGGTGCATTGAGATAATGTTATTTACTTCATTTTGTTACATTTGTGCTGAAAAGAAAGTTTTGGTGATGCCATCTAGTTTTATAAGCTGGTTCATTTATGTTTGTTGATGTAAACTCTGTCCTGAAAGTTTCTATAGTCAAGTCTGTGCTTGCTTGCTTGCTTTAGCTTCTTAAGCCATGGAGCATTTACATTTCTGCTTGTAAATTTGTGTTTTTTTTGCATTTGGCTCCACGGCTTCAAGCTTATCTTACAACCTGTGCGGTGAAAAATTACGCAAGTGCTCTGTCGAACTCTAAAGGGTTCTGCATGCTTGAAGCGAACTTGGTCGCACAACGTTTCGTCCAACCACGTCTAAAAGGCCAAATTATTTATACCTGGCTGCATCTCCCTGATCCCTCTCCAAGAATTCTTTGTGAATCTGCATAATGAGTCATAACAATTGGGATAAGTGTGCACACACACACACACTCTCTCCTCAAAGACATTTATAATGTTGCCTTAATATATCACCTGCTCCCACCTGACCAGTCAACGCATACAGTGGGGGTGATTGTCAGATTTTCTGTTTTAAAAGTTTTTTGACAAAGAATTAATTTTACAATAATTACACTTATTATACAAATGTATACATCACATGTTCTGTGACATCATTAGCTAGAAATATATCCCGGATCTTGTAGATAACCACAACTATCTCGCTGTCACATGACCGGCTGACATTATTCACATTCACACATGCACTGCTGCCCTGAACTTATCCAACATTACCTGTGGGAGCTGTATGTGGGAATGCAATGTCCAAATCAGTTGCACTGGAAATTAAAATGTCAGTACCCTGTCAGCACCCTAGCACAAAGTCTATTATAATGTCTGATTGAGCCAATGTGTGAACAGAGCAGGTCATTGTCCTGAGAATTCAAAAAGAGCTAGTGGGCGTGTTGATGACTTCTCATTAAGTGTCTGGTGCAAAACTGGGAGAATACAATTCTCTTTTCTGCTTGGCTGTATATTGCTTTGATTGATATTGCAAATACCTCTACATACATGTGATTTAGACTTTGTCTGCCGTCACCAATGTGCTGCAATGTGAAACACTGCACTTTCTGCTGCTTATTTTTTACATTTTATCCATGCTGCTGCACACTCCACCCAGGCACCACCCCTTGCCTAAACCAAACAGAGTATCTTCAGTGGGTAAGAATGCGTCTGACTCAGAGAAAGTGCTGATGTGTGCTTGTTGTGTGAAAGGGAGTCTCCCCTACAATGTCCAAGCTGATTCTCAGGACATTGTACTAAGTTTTTATGTGAAACTGTCCTTGGATAACCAATAGCAGTGTTGGTTAAGTAGCTCCAACCAAACTGTTAAATGCGCTCCACACTATCTTTGTGGACCCTCTGTTGACTTTAAAAAGAACCGTGGTAATCCTATCAAGTTATGAACACCTGCACATGTTTTTTTTTTACCTCACAGGTTGAAAAATGTAGCTTGCAGCCATGGAACTGAATGCACAAATTTGCAAAAGAAATCTAATTTTCAGACTTGAAAAATACCGCCTACAAACAAACACTTTCAAGCAGAGTTTAGAGGTACAAACTAACATGACAACTTTCTTGCACATCACTATGAATGACAGAATATTCCACAGACTAGTCTTCTGCACTGTCTGTCTCTGAACTCGCGGCTCTGTAACTCATCCAATAAAAAAAGTGTCTCTCTCCAACCCTCCATCCCCAATGTCTCTCGGCCCCCTCCACCACACACACACACCCACATCCTCCTCCGTCTGTCTTCCCTCTGATTGATCTCTCTGTTCTCCCTAAGTGGTTTCATCTCTTTTCATCACTCTCCATCTGGATCCATCTTTTCAAAACATGTTGTTTAATGGCTCCAAACTTTTTTTTTTAATAACACTTAATAGTTTCTTTAAATTTTACAAATGGCTCTTAACAGCCCTCTCCATTTTCTTCTCCCGCCTTCCCTCTCTTGCCTTTTAAGACTGTAGTTAGAGTCAGCTTTAATCTTTGCTTTTCATTTTTTCTGATTGGATAAAATTAAGCATGCTACCAAGGAATAAGCCTAAGGTGTGAATATCTGCACTGTGCAATATGGTTTATGCATTTTTGCCACTGGCGAATCAGAGCGCATTTCTCGCCGGATATCAGCTTATTAGATCTTGCGTGAGTGTGGAAGACTGGCCCTGGTAACGCTGTAGTCCAAAGCCAATGTTTTTGCCCCGGGCTAAGTGTAGCCATCTGTTTTAGAATTGTTGGTGGAAGATAGATAAATCGGAAGATCAAGATGGAGATAGAGGAAAAGAAAAGGGGGTAGAGGATGAGACAGAAAGTGAGTGGAAGAGGAGAAAAGAAATTCCTGGTCAGCACCCATGGCTTAGAAAAAGTCTGTTGGTGGTGGTGGTAGGGGAGGAGGGATTGGGGTTATGAGAGTTGGGCAGGAAGATGAAGAGAAATAAGGCGACTGGGAGAAAAGACGAAGCTTCAGAGAGTGGTAGGGGGGAGATGTGAAGCTACAAAATGAGAATGTGTTCTTGGGTATCGCCTAGGGGTGGAAAGCTGATGGTTAGAGTGTAAAGAAGGAGGAGATGGGATGAAAAAGATAAAAACGAGGTATATGGGTCTAGGGTTAGAAGAAGAGAGGCAAGGAGAGGAAGGAGGGAGGGAGCTTCACTCTTCGAGTAAAGCCCACTCAGACTCTTCGGGCTATTTTGGTGGAAGTGTGTATGTGTGTGCAGGAGGGAGGGAGAGAGAGAAAGAGCTTTCTACCTGCCCCAACGAAGAAGTTACATAAATCTGAGTAGGCAGGCCTCTGCCTGCAGGAATGCTCCATATTATACCACTGGCCCAAGCCTCTCTCAATATATGCGTGCATGTATGTGTTAGTGTATGGGCGTGTGTGGTTTGATCCTCGTTCAGCCCCACTTGTCTGTTCATGTCAGAAGAAGGCCAGATAAGAGATGCCCACCTATACGTGGTCACACACTCGCATCTACACACAGAAACAGGTAGCACTGAACTACAAGAACGAGCCGGTCAAGCTGCTGGAGAGAAATCCCCCAAGTGCCTTCAAACAGAGGCATTAAAATAGTTTGACCTGTCTGACACACATTTACTCACATGGACTATATAATCACATACTCACACATCACTATTTTTAACTCTCTCCTGTGGACATTATCCCAACATCATCCATGATATGTAAGACACCATGATTTTTTAGCCATCTAGACACAGGCACTCCCCAAACAATACAAGCTGAACTTTGTTGAATCTAAACATGCTTTAAATCAATGGCTCACTCCCAATAAAGCAGAGTAATTGCACAGCATTACAGTGAAGCTGGTTCTTAATGGGTCAGCACTGCACAGGTACAAGACAGACATGCATTATTTAAGAGACTGTGTTCTCCCGTTTCACAAATAGAGAGATATTATGAAGGCGGCGACTAACAGTTCTTTATAATAAAAAAAAAGGGTGGAAGCTGAAAAACAAAACAGCACGCTCTTATTGAACGTCACTTAGATCTGAGGACATACACACAAACTTAAAAACAAGCGCACAAAAAAATGTAATCAAAGTCATGCAAATCTATCTGCCAATTAGAGGTCCAAACAGGTTTCCATGGGGATGAAATGGCAAACTCTAATTGGCTGGATAAAAGAATGCTCGCATCTGAGCCAACAACCTGAGATGGTTTGGAAAATATACACACCGCTGTGCGCGTGCATACTGACATACACACAGCGGCGTACGCAGTGTAAGTGGGGATCACTGACAATTTATGCATGGTCGGGGGAGTCACACACAGTATCAGCGGTAAGATGAGAAGCAAGGATAGAGTGTGTTGACACAGATATGGTTTATTGTCAGGTGCAGGCACACGCACGTGCTCATTGACCGGTCAGTCTCTTTTAAAAGCGTGAATAAAGCTTTGGTCGCGGTGTCGTGTTAACATGAAAGCTTTCACGGCTGTTAAAAAGAGCAGGCTTTGATTAGAATTAGATGTGTGAGAGTGTTTCTTAATGCCGGCCTTTGCTGACGACGGCCCTTTTAAATCCAGCAGAGCCGTTGCAGGGAGCCTTCCATCAAAAAATATGTTGAATCGACAAATTCACCTCAACATGCTCTCCACGGGTTTTTTTTTCCTTTTTTCCTCGATTTTCTGAATTTTATAAAAGGCAGGAGTCAAATGTGCTGCTTGGTCACATTTTAAGCAGATAGCAACCACAAAGCAGCAACAGCAGTGAAGTTTCAGGGATGATCAAACGATGAATTTAAAATTATTGACTAAACTACTAATTGAATATCAAAGACGCTGGTGTCATTTTCATGTGCTTGGTGAGTTGCCGCTGCAGGAAAATGGCTCTGCGTGACTTTTACAAAACAGTGTTACTCTCACAAGGCATGATCATTATGAATGGTTTAATAATTCATTGCCTACTCCCATATGGGGCTTTATGTAGAATGTGGGTCTGAGATCGGGATTGTTAGAAAACCATTTACACGCAGCACGTCCTAACTCGTGTAGACATAAACTAGTGCGCTTGCATCTACAAAGTCTTTGATTTTAAGTTGGGGGCATATTATATACATTAGAGGTCTAGCTCCTGTCTTATAAGAAAAACATATCTTTGGATTCTTCAGTTTTCAGATAAGGCTGAGGATGAATGAGTTGAAAAAGTCTCCTTTTTTCATTTATAAGCCTTATAAAGTCATTGGATTATCTCAAAGCTTAAGACAAGACTTCTTATCTCATAGTTCATAAAAATCAACACTTTAGGGATACATACTTTTCACAGCAGAGCAACACTTCTCTAGACCAGTAGGTAAGAGCTGAACCACCAACCGATTATTTGAAACTTAGCAGCAAGATGAAAAAAATGATGATAACAACTTAGTAGTTAAAATACTTTTTTAAGGCTAAATGCTAAAAAAATCTGTAGTTTCTAACTATGATAATAAGCTGAATATCTCTGGGTATGCCACTATCAACTGGGGTTTTGGAAAACTGTGACTGACACTTCAACTATTTTCTCACATTTTAAAGGCAAATATGTTTTATATAAATACGCATTCATAAATAAAGATTCCCTAAATCCCTATATCCCCAAATGATCCACTATAAGGCTATGCTATCAGCTTAGGTAGACATGTATTAATGTAATTGTAAGAGAATATACATTTACTCATTATGAATAATTAGTGCTGTATATACCTGCGGTTTTAGTATGCAACAAACATCTTTTTAGCTGCAGCTTAACTATTTTACTGCAGTAGCTGTGGAATAATTTGCATTTTTAAACATTTTTTTTAATGCCAGGAGTCGCATAATAATCAGGCTGACTCCTTAGCAAAGGCTCAGCTCTCTGAAACTCTACTGGATATGACTTCACTGAAGTCATTTCTTAACCCTAATGCTGGACCATAATTTTCAAAGGGGATTTCAAAAATGGAGCCACTGTACGTATATGCTTGAAGTGTGGTGTGAGGTTATCGATGGGAACGGGTTGGATTCTTCCCTGCTTTCTCATTAACTCCCTTCCTCCCTTCTCCCTTCGCTCAATGGCCTGAGTCTGCACTCAGTCTCTGGTGTATCGAACAGCACACACACACACACAATCACACACACATACGCACGCTCGCATGCAAGAAGTCTGTTTGCATACCAAAAGCATACTTCATAGCTCAAAGAAAATGAAAGCCATATTAATGATACACTCTTGCGTTGGCACAGGCATGCACGTACACACGCACACACAGACAAAGAGAGAGAGAGAGGGAGGGAGCAGTTGTTTTATGTTTTTCCTCTGCGTCAAAGGAGAAAGAGTGTGAGAATGATTGAGTCTTTCTGCGTCAGGGAGAGAGGGAGTGAGAAATAGCGCAGAGGGACAGAAAGAGTGCACTGTCTTCCCTCTTTAATGTGTGCGTGTGTCTGCGTATGTGTGCGTGTATGTGTGCATGCGTGTGTGTCGTCTACCCAACATAACGCCCCCTCTGTGTCCCCGAGTCGCTCACACACACTGAGACTATTGTCAAGACATTGGGCGACGCGCCCCAAGACATTTCTGTGGCACTGTGTCTGTCACGGGGGTGATAGGGCTTATATGGGGTTCACTCACACACTCAGAGATATCCATTGCTCATACATAGATTTGCTGTATTACCATGTTAGGTCATATTGTCATATGTCATATGTAGGTGGGTGTATTAATGCGGTCTTCTCCTGGAGTCCTGAGCAAGTGTGTGTGTGTGTGTGCGCACTTCCAGGGTACTTTAGAGCTTATACGCGTGCTTGTGATTGCGTATGCGTGGCAAGGCCTATGTGTTGTACGTGTTTGTTTGTGTCTGACAGCATATTAGGCAAAGCTATCTTTAACCTTGCAAAATGAGTGACACTGATTCTAAACTGACAGGATAGATTTCAGTTTGCCGTGGCGTTTCACCGTGTCAGCCTCTGTCAACTCAGCCCGTCCACCCATTTTACAAAAGACAGGAGTGCCACAAAGGAGACACAGTTTATGTGAGAGAGACAGATAGAGAGAGAGGACTGGAACAGCAAAAAAATGAGAGAAATATAGAGAAAGCTGGGTCAGATAGGATAAATAAGATAGTTTGGAGTTTTTGTTGAGAGAAAAAGAAAGGGATACAGACAGAGAAGAAAGTGAACAGGATGTAGAGAAAGAGAAAATTCAGGGGGGGGAAACGGAGGTGGTGGTGGAGGTATGGGGCAGGGGGGTGGAGGGATAGAGACCTTGCTCTTGTATCCGGATGTCTTTGAGGTCCTTTATTGACTCTGTCTATTGTTCACAGCAGCACTCCTAATCACTCTCAACAGGGAGGTTGTGTTCCTGTGTGTGCGTGCGTGTGTGTGTGCGTGTGTGCGTGTGTGCGTGTGCGTGTGTGTGTGTGTGATTGTCTACCAGCCTTGTCTGTAATACTACGTATCTTTAGCCTCATCTTCACTTTTACTCTTTCATACAGTGGCCCCGACAGTGAAGCTATTGTTCACTCTCTTCTGGTCACCCTTAATGGACAATAGCAGTGGGTGGGAAAAGCCTGTTCCTGACACGCATACTATTAGTCTAATGGTCCACACACACACACATACATACACATACACACAGAATGGGCATTAAATGCCATCTAAATAGCAGGCATACATATGTATGGTCTCTCTTACTCATGTGTACACACAAAGGGCCAGTTGTGAGCCACCATCCTGTTTGCATCTTTCTTAACAATGACTGCTGTCATGGATATTATAAGGAACGACTGTTTTAGAGACTAGCAGTGGAAAGCGATGGACATCACGAGCACGCACACACCAACACATCAACAAAGAAGCTAATCTGAATCATGGGCATTTGTCCGGTTAAGCCTCGCTTTACATCTCGCTCTATGTGCTTTTGTTTCTGTTTTGTTTTTCCCCCCGCATAGACAGCCGCAGCTACACAAAAGGATAAACATTTCAAAGGCCTAATGCTGTGAATAGAGTCAGTGATTTTCAATGTGTATCTGCAGGGTGGAGAGCCCAGATGGAGACGGGGAGAAGGGAGAAAGCTCAATGCCAGAGTGGACAGCTTGATAGTAACAAAGCTGTGGTGGATGATGATGCAGTAGACCCGCATGCAGAGAGGCGGTCTCCCTCTCTGTTTCTCTTCACTCAAACACACGAACACAAAGCACCTGCACACCCACACACTTACAGTAACTAGTTAGGGCAATGATAATGAGCAGTGGCCACAGGGTTTGGCTTTAATTGCTCCCAATAAGCGAAAGTGATTTATGGTCAGTGAGCTTCAGCAAATCGCATTCATATATTGTACGTTGCGAGAACTGTTTTATCGGGACAGGCGTGCCGGTAGACAGTGTGTTAGTAAGTAGTTCCACTGGTGGCCACAGGGGGGCCAGCAGCAGACTGCAGCAGTGTGAAAAGAAGTAGAGAGAGACAGAGAGAGAAAGAGAGAGAAAAAAAGAGAGAGAGAGAGAGAGAAAGGGGGACCGCATAGTGCCGATCAGATGACCTCGCTGCTGCAGTTAATGTTCTCTGGTGCTCAGACACAAGGCTAAGGCTCTCCCTCTTACCGCGGGGCTGCTGTACTACAAGCTATTGTGGTAGTAGGGTTGGTGTTGTTGGAGGTGTGTGTGTGTGTGTGTGTATGTGTGTGTGTGTGTGTGTGTGTGTGTGTGTGTGCGTGCGTGCGTGTGTGTGTGTGTGTGTGAGAGTGTGTCTGCAGGAGGGGAGAAATGGGGAGAGTGGAGGAGGAGAAGGTGTTTGTCTGAGGGGAAAGAGGGAGCATGACACAGAGGAGGTGTGTGTCACTAAAACAGTGCTCAATTTCTTTCTTTCTTTCTTTCTTCTCATCTTCCTCTCCCTCTTTTCTCTTTGTCCCACTCTCTTACCCTCCTCCTCCTCCTCTCATTTTTCCGCCTCCCCACGTTACTTTGCCCCCTATTTTCTACTGCCGCACTTACCCCCCTTTCCCTCTACCTCATGCCCCCTTTCCCTCCCTCTTCCCTCTCCCTATCTCTCCCTTGCTCCCTCTCTTCTTTCTCTCTCTGCAGTGCAGCACAGTGATTATCATTCCTCTCACAGAGTCAGGCCTGATAGTCAGATACTGCTGAGCACCCTTCTACATCACCTGCTTCTAGAGGGAGCAATGGAGAGAGACAGAGACTGAGGGAAGAGAGGAGGGAAGGGTCGGAAAAGGGAAAGGGGGGTGTTGGTGGTCTGCAGAATAAGAGGGATGAAAGGGGAAAGAGGAGAGGAAAGCAGAAATATGGGAGGGGAGAAAATAGGGGGAAAGCAGAAGGATGGAGGATTGCTCTTACTGCAGAGGTGGTCCCACTGCAACATATACACTGCATAGTTAGAAATGTGTGAGTCTGTGTGTATGTGCATACCTGAAAGTGTGAGCTTAAGCAAGCAGGTGTGCCTAATGTGTGGATTTATGGTATCTGCGTGGAGGCTGTGTGAGTGTGTCTGTTGTGGTAACAAGGCGCCTTGGCTCATCAACATCTGTGAGTCAGACAGCTGAAGAAATGCTGCTCATATTGCTTCATCCCTCCCTGAGCTGAGTTTCAACCTGCTCCAAACCATTTTCTGCATTCTGCAAATACCACAACAGTCCCCCCCATCGCTCCCCTAAACAGCATTCTTTGTCTCTTCATTTCTACTTCAGACAGTCTGTGGTCATGAGGAGTTTTGCAAGTCTGTCCCTTTCTTCTGATAACAATTTAACCTCACACGCTCATGTCGATTAACATTCTTTTGGTCTATTTTTGACTCTCCTTTTTTGCTCATTCATGCATTTATCAGTTGTTTTATTCATCATCTGTCGCCCTCCGTCTCCCACTTGGTCTCCTGACACTTGTCTTTACCTGTCTGCTTGACCTAATGGATACACTCTGTAAACAGGACGTCTGCTCTTCTCAGCACAGCCTCAGGAATCTGCATTACAACACTGCACACGTCACTCCGTTACAGCGCAAGGTCTTGAATACAGTTTTTAGATCAGTTCTATATTTAAATAACCAGTGTAAATATATCATTGTCAAATGAATTGTTAACACATCAGTCCTGTTCTCACAGCCCCTGTGAGATGCTTTCTGTCAGCATATTTCACTGTTTCTCCTCCGCACAGCCTTTGATGCATAACTTAACAGTCAACAGCAAAAGGTTTCAAAAGATTTTCTAACAAACATTTTCTTTGAGGTTTTCTGAGCAAATTTGACTGAAGAACAGAAAAAAATTGACCAGCTGACTCAGTCACTTAGTCAAAGTTTAGTTTATTTTATTAAATTTTTTGTAATCTGCCCCACCGCCCCTGTGATAAAACACACAAGGAAAGGAAATTTAAAAAAAGGTGTTGAAGAACGATGCTAAAATATACAAAAGAATTTACCCGTTTGTGTAGATGAGAATAAAACACCCAAGATATTCATGGAATGTTTCACCAACCAAGTTCACACTTAAGGTGCTTGTAAAAATGTTCTGCTAAAATGATAAAGCACGACATCTGGAGAATGAGAGAGAATGTCACAAAATGAAGTGGTAGAAAATAAAAGTAAAGAATGGAAAGGAAAATCACGCATTAGTTTAAATGCAATACATGAATTAGACAATGGTGTGAATCGATCCGTAGTGTTTCCACATAAAGCATCTTTGCATTGCAGTTTAATCATGCAAAGTGACTGCGTGTCACTGCTTTACAACTGCTCAATAATTTGAATAGAAAAAACAGTCGATACAAACTCTTTGTTTTTCTATATTATTTGGAATGTAATAAACTCACAGTTATCGAGTTCACTTATTCATTCCAGCACTCGCTCCACTCTCAAAGTATTAGCACATGCACATTTGCTGGCTGCATTAGCACAACATGATTTCCAAACGAAGTCAAAACAAGAGAGCAGAAGCAAAGGTCATTTTGACTGATCAGCATTCCAGATATGAAGTCTGGACTGTATCCATGTGGTGTCAACAGAAGCATATTAGTTTTCATTGTGTGTTGCGGTAGCATTGTGCAATATCACCTTACATATTCTGCATGGTTATAGCTGTAATATGCAGAGGACATTTTATCAGCTCACTTATCTTTAGATAGTAAATAAGCTATTGCATTACAAGAGACAGGATGAGGTGACATTATTTGATGATATAAATAGTGATGGTAGACTGCACTGAATATCAGATATCTGATTACCTAGCTTCCTGAAAGCTACACCTAAATATTCAGTAGACATTTATTCATTAATTGAATTGTGTTTTTTTTTGTGTCAGCTAATTATTTAATTAAATCTTATTTTAAATTTTAATGCTAGGATAGTTCAATAGGTCATCCTGTGCAGTGGAGCTACTAAGCCACTTAAAGAATTCCATAAATCTGACCATAAATGGAGACTTTCATGTCAGTGAGGGTCACAGAATCCTATTCTGGCATGAAAATAATCACATCTAAAAATAATGATGCTTGGCATCAAATATCATGCATCCACAGGCTGAAATCAGTACAGAAGCACAACTGGCAGGGACATTAACATGCAGAGCGTCGGTCAACGTTTTCAGGTATCTGGGGGGAGTGATTACAAATAGGATGTCAGGTGTCTGCTTGACCGACGTTTGATTCATAAACCTGTCCGACAACTGCCTTTTTCAACAGTAAAACACCTTCAGGAAGAAAAGAATAGCATTTCCTCTTGTAGTTGCTTATTTTTTTGGAGCACAGTAACAAACGCTAACGTGCAGCAGCATGAAGGAACCTGCAAGTGTGATGCTCGGTAAAGAACGATGAAAAGCGACAGCTAACAGCATCACAACTGATGGACATTTGTGAAATATTAGAAAGAAATTCTCCCTCATTCTCAGTCATTAAAAGATATGAATTTCTTCTGCCACAGTCTGTTACATTTTTAACAAACAAAAGCAAGCAGGCGAGAAAAAAACCACATCATTTATGTAATTAAAAGCTAAGAGCTGTTTATTTCAGATGCAATTATCGAACAGTTTAAATCGATTCATTTGGCTACATCCACATCAATTTAGGAGCAAAAGGCTATCGCACACTGTCAGCGGTTATTGATCCTAAAAAAATTGTTGGTATCAGCGTTAAATAAGCCTTATCAGTCAAACTCCAATTACATATTTGGAGCAGAAAATGAGTTATTCTAAGTTTACTTGGTCTGAATTATTATGCTGAATGTTGAGTGTAAATATGTTGTGTTATATCTGACATGGCGCATACAGTCAGTCTGTTCAGTGTGGTCAGCTATGGATTATGCATGACATCCGCACTCTGCTTGCATGCAACGTGACTTGGATTTTAGTGAATGGATGAACAAATGTGTGTCTGCAGTGGGAGTCTTACCTCCAATCTGAGCATTGTTATAACCAAATTACTTGTTATGCACTAAAAGAGGAACCAAACAATATATATGAAAAAAAGTCATAAATAATAGAATCGGCCATAATACAGTGGCTCTCTTCCTGTATCTAGATGTTGTCAAACATAAATGAGGCTGAGCAGAGAGCCAAAGGGAAATGTGGCTCTAGTCCTACAACCATATTTGTAGTTTTGGTTTATGCATAAACCGTGTCCTGTCAATACATTATGCAGACCAATGTGTAACAGGGCATAGACAAACAAAAAACACACACTCACTTCCAAATGTGCTCACACACACGGAGTCAGATGTGCAGATGTTGCACTCACACACACTCAAACACACATGTGTTGAATATGCAGACACATGTAACGAGAAGAGAGGGAGACTGTTAATTAACTAGAGCTCGTTAATTCTCTTTGAACCGACAGCAAGGAGGTTTACACACTAATTACCTTGATGGCTGAGCCAACCTGTGCACGCACACACACACACACACACACACACACACCTCCTCACACTACAAACGCGCACACACAGACACACATGTATTCTCACAGGCTGACATAACACATCATGCAGGCTTTGAAAGTCTCACATTCATACACAGCAAGAAAACACAAACATAAAGGTGTGAAGTCTCACTCATACGCAAAGCATATGCACACACACACGTGCACTGCAACACGCTCTTGCCCTGAAATGAAAGCTATATTAAGAACTTATTTTTCTCTACAGTTCCTTCAGAGCTGCAACATTCAGATGGCTAAGTTTATTCTGAGTTCAGGCCCATCATGCCTCTGTTTGATTTACACCGATGTGCCAGAAATAACTTCACAATAACTCCCATACTGTATCAGGGTACTCATGTGCTTTGTACAGTACAGTTGCATTACATGCACACACATACACAAACACACTCACGCGCCCACTCAAACACACTCACCGTGCAGATGAGCAAGGCTCCCATGTCAGTATTGAACTGTAATGGCCCGTGTCAGATTAAGGAGCAGGTTTTTTATGTCTTCTGTCAAACTCAATTAATATTCCATCAGCCATGAATTCATAGGCCACACTGGACCTTAGCCACTTCATCTGTATATGTGTGTGTTCAAAAATGTGTGTGTATACGTGTGCTTTCGCATACGAAAGAGTGTGGTCTTTTTTGCATTTGCTCAGCCAAATAACAGAAGGCATGTGCGCATACACAGACAAACATGCTTTGTGTTTCGTGAGTCACATAGGAAAACATCAAGGGGTGCTTGGGTACAGAGAGTTTTTTTTAGAGAACGGTAGAAGCAGGTAAAGCTGACAGAAAAGAAAAAGAGATACATTTAAGGACTGAGCAAAGAAGACAGAGACGTGAAAAGCTTTAAAAAGACCACATTCATAGAAAATGTTAGAATGGGTAGAGAGTAGGAAGTATAGGAAGGATAAGTGAAAGAATAGAAAGCCAAATTTGGAAAAAAGCAACATTAATGATAAGAAGTCAGAGGGACAGGGGCAGAATGTGTAGAGTGTACAATTAGTAGAATTTCATGGCTGAAAGATGCCAAAATGGGGGATTTGGCAAAAGAAAAGAAGTGAGGTTTGTCAATGGGCAAAAGGCTTTGAGATAGAGAAGACGGGATCAGAGAAAAATATGGGAAAAGGGGGTTAGGGAGTGGAGTGGAGAGGAGTTATGGGTCAATAAAGCCTGCTGTGGGGAAGAGGAGAGGGACTCATAACGAGGTCAAGGACACATCATCGATCGCCACATCATAAAGCTGACTGGCAAGAGACAGGAGGGAAGGTGGGCAAAGTGAGAGGGAGGAACAGGGAAAGGAGGGAGAGTTACAGCTGTGAGAAGCAGAGCTGACTGCAGGATCGGCCAAAGGAAGGAAGGAGAGTAGAGGAGAGAAATAGAAGATAAAATTATCAAGATGAAGCAATGAAAGGGGGCAGCTCTGGCCAGAAAGAGGGTTAGAGGGAAATTGAATTAGATGGGAATCATGGCTGAACAGATGAATTCTCTAATAGAACACATACACACGGAGCACCAGGCCTCCAATAGTAGTAACTCACTCTTAGTCTGTCAATCAAGTCCCGCCCTGTGGCACAGGCCGGATTTCTGTATTTGTATAGTAATCGCTGCCCCAGTTTGTGTTTCTCATATAATACCATTAAATTCCAGTCACAGAGTCAAGCACCCATTGTTCAGAAGAATGATATTTGGAAAGTCTGTTTTTAGCCATGCTAAAAACAACATAACTCTTGGGATAACACAATCACAGCTTGTCTGTCATCTGTTCCACCACTTTGGCCCCTCTGAAATATCTCAGTAACTGGATCGCCATTCAGCTTTGCACAGACATTCATGGTCCCCAGATGGTGACTCCTACTGACTTTGCTAATCCCCTCCTCTTGCACTGCGAGAAGGCTGACAGTTTTTTTTTTTTTTGTCATTCACGAGCTGAATTGTAATCACTTTGATTATCCCCTCACTTTTCATCAGGTCAACATCTCAATCTAATCTTTGGTTGTATTTGACTGTGAGCATTGTGCTCACTGCAAATTTGACAAATGTTAGCATGCAGGAACGCTGCAATAAGACAGAGAACATGGCTAATGTTATACCTCCTTAGCTTTACCATGTTAGCATTGTGTTTGTGAGCATGTTATCATGTTGACTTAAGCATTTAACTCAAAGCCCCGCTGTGCAGTCTCAGAGGTGCTAACAATAATCTTGTTTAACAACACTTGTCACAAAACACTTTAACAGCACTGTTCTGAAGACTCCTCTAACCATCTGGACGAAAAAATATTCATCTGTTGCACAATAAAATGTATGCTTAACATGCTTCTAAGGTTGTGTATTTCCTGTTTCAGGTAGCTGAAAATTACACATCCTTGCGTTTTCACAAATCACAAGCAAAATATGTGTTATTTTACATCAAAGGTCCCATATTATGCAAAACGCAATGTCTTTTTAACATCAAGAGGTGTCCCTGGTGTGCCTCCACCCTAGACTGACAAACTATGAGATCGTCTCTCACTTTTCCTCTTGCTCCATCATTCGTTAAATGTGTGAAAACAACACGTCGTTTAGATTTGGCTCCACTTATGATGTCATAAAGGGATCTTTAAATCATGTGACCTCCTCCAGCCCTTCAGCAGGCGGACTGTCCCCACACTAGCTCAATTTGGAAACAAATTTAAGATTACTGTGCAAAATATGGATTAGTTTTTCTTCCAGATGGTTAAAAGAGTCTTTAAGGACTCTGGAAACTGCTTCAGCGGTGGTAAGTGTTGTTAAATGACCATGGTTTTTCACATATTGATAGGTATTTTCTTTTTGGGAAAAATAGGATTCATAGCTGTGTGACAAGAATATAGTGGTGACACATGGGAGGCACAAACTGGGGCTAACAATAATCCAACTCCACAGTAATCTAATTCTCTAAATTTTTTTTCTGAACAGAAGGCTTGAGAGGAAATGTGTGAAGAGAAATTATTTCTCTTGTTGTCTTGTGATCAGAAAAAATTATCATTTTACAACATTATTTTCATGAAATAACTATTCTGTGATCATGAAAAAGCATTGTGCTGTGATGTCAAGTTATTAAGTTATTATTTGTTCTATGATCCCAAGAAAACAGCTTTGACAGCCTGTAAAGTCAAGAAATAGAGGAATTATTTGTGATCACTGATCTTAAAAAAAAAAGCAAACTCATTATGGTAAGATCACACAATTCATTTTTTTCTCATAGCAGGAAAACAAAAAATGTCCATACCCATGCCCTCTCTGGCTCTCCATACACAGCCCCCTTTCAGTTTCCCCCCCTTTCTTTCCTCTCTGTGCCATTGCCCATAGTCTGAACAAGTGGAAATAGGTTGGATTGGTTCATCTAAGCTAATGCTCTAAAAATACATTGCTCTCTCTGTGGAGCGTTAAGTCAGAGAAGCCACTGAGATTCCAAGAACTGCTGCTTTTCCATTAGACTCTAATATCTCCTCTTCCTCCTCAGTATTGCCTCTGCTCACCATCCCTGCTGTCTGAGTTACTTTCTCTCATCCCTCTTTTCATCCAACCGTTGTTAAGAAATGGCGGAAGAAACAAGTGCTTTGTTAATTTCCCACTTCTGCTTAATTAATTTTGCTGTGTTCCTCTCTCCCCGTCTTGAATTTTCATTAGGTGAAACGTTCAAATGTTCCCTTTTCAGTGGGCGTTTGAAAGAAAAAGAATTGCTTCAGTTCGGCTTTTATGCCAGCCGTCCATCAGTTTCCCTCCAGATTATCCTGAAGCGGCGTTCCGAGCTGAAGTTTTTTCCGCCCTAATCTGCGCCTTTCCTCTGTTCCCTTACATCCTCTCTATATGCTGCGTGTTTCAAAGCAGATCTAAATTGAAAGGGTTGTAATTTTGTGAGCAGATAAATGAGTATGAGAGGAGATAGGAGGGTGTTGTATAGAAATGGGCTTCCTGGTGCAGAGTGATCCCTCCAGGCCAGACAGAGTCATTTAACTCTCTCTGATATTCTCTCAGCATGGACCTATTACGGCCTTTTTCTCTCTCCCCGAAGTGAAAACAGGTCTGCTAACTAGACTGGGGTGATTTGTGTGTTGAAATAGCAGCAGGTGTGATGCTCAGTTTGAGTGAATGATGTGATTCATCACTGAGTTACCACCGCAGTATTGGGAGTTTTGTCACTGTTTGTTTCTGTTAAGAGTGATGGGTACAGCCTACTTTTACTTTTAATATTCAGATCCCACTTAATCTCAGTATAGTGGCTAATAGTGTTCCTTGGGCCAATATATAATAGCCATTTAAAGTCACACAGTATCAGTGGAACAAGAAAAGGCAGCACAAACCCAACATAATTAGGAAATAAGTGAAAATATTAAGCAAACTAAAGGGTAAACAATAAAAACTACGAGCTGAAAACAAAAAACGCTTGTTTTAAAATCATCATAATTTAAATGAAAAGGCTCTTGATATTCTATATTTCTGTTATTGTCAACAAATCCAATGAAAAGATCAAAAACAACAGTGCGTAAATCCGTCTCTCAGTAGTTTCCAACTTTCCTACCCTGTGTGTAGCACTCAGCCCAAAGCCCATTTGTTCCTTTTGAAGATGCATAAAACAGCTTGACAGTGTAGTTTTTAGCAAACTTTACTCCAACAGGAATAAATAGCAGATTTTTACTCACACAGGCATAACGGATTTTCAGCTGTGGATTAATACACATTTGTTCCGCTAGTGAGTAACCTAACCATCCTGTGTAGACAGCAGGACAGGATAGTTGGAGTTGCCTTAAAATAAACCACAGTGCCAGTGTCATTGGTTATAAAGGAGCATGTCACCTATTGCAACGGTGTGTCTTATCCGTTTATGTTCAACAATGGAGCTGTTGCAGGCTGTGGATACACAGACGAGACTTGTTAATGAGATCAGTGCATTGTTGGTTTTGTTTTTTCCTGACTTGTTGTCAATAAGACAAATACAGGAAATCACCAGATTTATCATTCAAAATCCTTCACTTACTTCAGAAGGAGTGCCAAGTGAATTGTTTGTGAGAGTGGACTCTATACTGTTACCCAGCTGCTACTATTGGGCACTATTCCAGATGAAAAATAAGTGTCTCTGGGCAGGTCAGGGGTTTGTAAACATCAGCTATGTCCAGCAGCATTAATCTAAACTGGGATTAAAAGCAAACAGAAAACTTTGAAAGACCTCAGTGATTGGTTGATGACTATTACCCTGCATTGTAGCAGCTAAGCTCATAATCAAGGCGAACACGGTCAGATAATCTCAATATGTCTTTGCAGACCCCTGCCCACCAGCCTAATCCCCAGATTTAGACTCTCAGATTAGGAATCATGGATGATTAATCCCATATTGTGTGTGTATGTTCCCTGCAGGGGACCCTTCGCCGGGTGACCTTCTCTGTAGTTAGTCAACCCCAGGACGGTGGTTGCTATGACAGTGGCCTGGAGGATTCGGAGACGCCAAGCAGCAAGAGTTCATCGGGGCCACGACTGGGAGCCCTGCCGCTGCCTGAGGAAGGTTATGAGCGGACCACACCGGAGGGCAGTGTGGGCGAGGAGGAGCATGTGGAGAATGGTCAGAGCAACCACACACACGCACACACACACACACAAATTATGCTTTTATGTACTACTTACTTACATAGTTTACCTCTCAAGGGTATATGTATTGTATTCTGTGAAAGTCTTAAACATGATTTCTTTTTATTTATTTGCATTTTAAGAAATATAATAATTCTGGAATTTCAAAGCATAAAGAAACAAAACAGATACCAACAGATAAAAGAGTAGCAATTAAAATAACTGATTACAAAAATATCAATCCATAGGATATAGTTGACTGCTAACTATATTTAAGTCGGAAGATACACTATACCAATCTGAGAACAACGGCCTGGGACATACATACACACATCCCACTCTCCAATAACCCCTCCACACACACACTCACACATCTGTGCTCACACACCTACACTAAATATGAGTGTGTATACCCATATGCAAAGAGAAAGATATCTGTACAATTAATGTCATATTATTCTCTAGGGTATCACATTTAACAAGAGGGTCATAAACATGTTTTGATCATGCATACACAAAGAATCACACACTTACATACAACTCTTTGAAACCTTGACTTGCTGCCAAGGTCTCAGAAGTCTTTCCTCCTCATGTAATGGGAATGTTTTACAGAATAGCGCGGTTGTCCTGACTGTGAATGTCTGTGTGTTACATGAAGAGCCTTTTTAGAAAAGCTAATGTGTAGCAGCATGTCGTGCCAGAGGTCCCCTCCGCAGCCTTGCCATCAGTCAGCAGACCAAATATTCCCTTTCACCAACAAAATTGTGTTTTTGCTTTTTTTTTTTTTTTCCCTGGGTCTTTGTTAAGGATGGAAAGATGTTTTTATTTCATATGTATTTCCCCTTTCCTCTGAGTATGGCAATGCCAGAGCTGCAGTACAACAGAAGCAGCACATCAAGGCCACTCTGACCTTGGTAACTGATTGTCCTGATCCTCCTGGGTTAAATGCTGCTTTTTCACCAAAGTGTGATTTCTTAAGGATTTTTGTTTAGTTCAGTTTTTTCACCACAGCCAGATGGAGAGAAGAACTGAATTCATTGTGTTGGTAAAATTATACTGTCTAATTATGTTCTTGTTTGGTTTCACATGAATGTACTGCTGCTGCTGTATGTAGGTAAAAAAGAGACTTAGTTTTAGTAGAGTACCACAGAAATATTTATATTTCTGGTGTCTAATTCAAGTAAAGCAGAATTCACAATATCAAACAGTGATTGAATGTATTGTTTTCAGTGCATTAGTTGTGTGTGGAATGTATTACATTACCTTTGACTATCTGTGACAGGACACCTGTATAGTTTCTGCAATTGACAGGAACGTCACATCTATCATCACTGTAGATGATAAGTCCTGTCTCCATTTAACATGATGTCAGTATTGATTCATAAATGACTGGTTCACATAGATAATAACCATAACCTTTGACACATAGCCTTGTAGGACATCAGCATTCAGTCTCTGGTGGCCTTACTAACCTTTTGAACCAAGACTCATAGGATTCAATAGGGCCGACATGTAACCTAATCTTTCCTTTGCATGTAAAGAATCGTCAGTCAAATTTCTGACAATTATCTTCTCTTTGACCTCGATAGTTGTTTGTTTTGACCTCACCTTTCACCCGACATGTGATGCTGAGCACCGCTGGGATTCTGTGAAACACTCCTTTGAAGTCAGCAATTTCCATTTTGCTCTAACAGCATTTTTCTTGCCTTTCTTGCCTCCGTCAAATTCTATCTCCTCCCTGAGAACCTTTGCCCCTAATCTTTTCTTTCCCATCTCTCTTTCTCCTGTCTTCCTCACCCCATATTCATGCTTTCTTTTCTTATTTAATTGTCTCTTCCTGGGACGTCCTGGTGGCCTATTGGTTAGGACACGTGTAATTGCAGAGTCAGCAGTTGTACCTGTGCTGCACGACATATTCCCCTCTCTCTCGCTGTATATCCTGTCTGTGTCTCTGCTATCTGCTAACTATCAAATGAAGGCAGTAATGCCAGCGACACTTTTTTTTTTTCTTGTTTTCACAGTTCACTCTCTTTTTTTTGTCTCTTTCCTATGACCAGATGCCAGACAGCTGCCGGACGTAGCTCTGACAGGAAAGTGCACCAGGGAATGTGATGAGTTTGGCCACTCTGACACTTGTTGGATGCCCGTCCGCCCTTCGCCCCGCCAGCGTCAGCGCCACGGCAGCGACCCCCCACGGCTCTCCACCTTCGCCCCTGGAGACGATAACAACAATCTCCGTGGTAATGACCATGAGAGCGACAGCGAGAGCGCTGGCAGCGCGGGAAGCTCAGAGCCCGGGGTGGTCGTCAGTGGAGAAGGTCAGAGATTACCCTTAACCAACGGGGATCCTCTCGGCACCTTGGGTAGCGGAGACCGCAACAGGAACATGGGCGATCACAACCGTAACCTTCTGAACCGCAAGATGACATCGGCATCCTATGACACATTTAGCAGCGCAGGCTTTGGGCGGCGCCAGCAAGAGGAGGAGGGAGGAGAAGGCCAGAACCCACCTGAGGTCATACCACTGACGCGGACAGGAGGGGACTACAAGACCACGTCCTGCCTCACGTTGTCACGCCGCGAGGTCTACCTGTGACAGCCTTGCAATGGAGCAATCATCACCACACCACTCCCTCTTCTGAAAAAAGAGGGAGGGATAAAGACATTATTGGCAAGTCATCAGATTGGAAGGCCTTTTAAACCTGGGAAGATGTGAAAATGTCAGAAAAGATGTTTTCCAAAAGCTGTATATCAAATTGGAACTTTTGGAATCTGACTAATATTTATAGGCACTTAAGACTTAAGTAAGTGATGGATCAACTCTTGGGAGAGATCTGACCAGGAGTACTTTCTAAAAAAAAAAGTCTTTTTTTAACTACCAGTGAAAGTTGCCTACAGGCAAATATCCTATTATGTCTATGTGGAGGAGGACATCTCTATCTCCTCTTCTTTTTACCTGAATCCAATGCATGCCTGACCCTCTACCACAGAGGGATCTGTGTGAAGAAGAGAGAGATTGAGACGGAGTAAATCCTGATGCTATAAACGCCTCGCAGCACATAAAAACTTTCGCTGAGACTGCAGCAGGTCAGATTTGGACTCAACCGGTGAACCATCTGCTGAAAAAACCACTGAGGTCTTATCCAGTCAAAACAGATGCAAAGAAGTAACGGGTTTTTGATTGAGTTATGTGGATGTAATTCAAGCCAATCAAACTTTCTAATGCCTAATCAACTCTATCGTAACACAGGACATGGATATTAACCAATCAGACTGTTAATCCCATGAGAATCTCAACAAATCATGAGCGGAGTATCAAAGCACCAACAAAAGTGTGGTCACTGTACAGTTACACGGTAGAAAAAATGTGCTGATCTCAATAATCAGGTATTGCTCTTTGAAAACAAATGATTCAGAACAAACTACAACAATGTGAAAAGATAGACGCTTTTTTTTACAGTAATCAAATGTAACTATTCAGAATACAAGGTTCTCATAGAGTGTCAGTAGTGCCACAGTATTCCTGTGTGTGTGAAAATCTGTGTTTATTATTTTGCCTTCACACCCAGTCTGTATGTATATATTGTGTGTATTTGATAAAACCGCAGTGTTATCTCTCTGCCGCTGTCCACCATTTCAGAGTAGACTGAGGTGCTGAGTTCACTGCATACCTACAGTATCCTGACAGTGTTCATGTATCATAAATGCTCTTTCACACACACACACACACACACACGCATATACACGTGCACGCACTTACACACACAGACCTAAGCATGTAATCACAAACTCATACAGTGCATTTACAGAATGTAAACATGCATAGGGCCACAATTTATGACATGATTTAGTGGCCGTGTAACATAAAGTATATGATAACTCGCATAAACTTTCATAGAAAAAACATTAAGCACACACACACACACACACAGCATATTAAAACGTAGAAATACAAACTCATTAAGATGTGTGCAATGCGGAATTCATATGCACTATGTGTGTATGCGCTCTTAATCATAATTTTTTAACATATTGCGTCTCATTGAACTAGCTGTAGCATTTTGCCTGCTCCCCTCCAGCCAGTATTTAAACATGAAATGTATTTAAATAATTACTCATCTCTCTGACTGATATGTGGGGCTACATTAAAGGGAATTTCAGACATGACATCTACTGTATGTAATGTTAAGAGAATGTCGGAATATGAGATATTCCGCATACTGTAAGTAGGACTCATAGAAAACCAAATTCCTGTAAGAAAAAAAGGAAAAGAAAAAAGGACTCTGCATGAAAGAAAGATAATCCTAACTTTTTTTCCTCTCTTTTTTAAACCACACGCCTTTTTGGATACCACGCCTAGTTGGATACATCTGTACTATATGTGTGTGCTCACGGGGAAATGGAGATAATGATGGCAGCAAGGGAGTTAGCTTCAGTGGATTAAACTGTTCCTTCTTTATCGTGGAGCGAGTTTGGGGTAACCTTGGGCCTTTTCTCTCTGTTTTCACGGCCCGCAGTTGGCACGCAGGGTGTAACGGAAAGGAACACAATGTAGTTGGAGTTCTGCTGCACCCTTTTCACCACACAGTGCCGACCTGAACACGCCCATACTGCTGTGCTGAACCACATAGATAACAGACTCCTTCACATTCGTCCTTCCCAGCAGCTACTGCACGACTCCAGACACACTCTGCTGCACTGGGCTGAAGAGTGGGTGTGGATCGAGGCCAGCACATCTTAATTCCCATCATCAGTGTGTGGTTCAGTGGTGTGATAGGGATAATAGGGTTAGGTCGTCCCTATGGTCTTAATGAGTTTCCTTTCTCCTCTCTTCTCTTCCCTTGATCTGCACTGATCTCATTAATGTCTGGATAGACGAATGTAACACTGCTAGAAATTGCCAGTAAGTGTGTCTCTTCATTTTTCTGGCTGTTTTGGATCAGATGAGGCGAATGAGACATGCTTGTTAAGGATGTGCTACAATTTAGCTCAAATATACTTGTAGAGCATAGAGTTAATAAGAAAAGAGAGCAACACTCAGGTAAGATGTGGGACAATGCTTAACTTGTTAATTACTTGTGGTTTTGGCCACACACAAACCCACACGCTGTTACTGTTTGACTATCCCCTCACTGAAAAATAGCTCAACATATGGAGAGAGTAAAGTAGGAAGTACCATGTTCTTTCAAAGGTAATTGGGCTGAGTAAGGGGTGTGCTCCATGTGCGTGATAACACTTTGTATACCTGTATATACCTGCAACTCCACAACTCTGTGACCGACCCCCTTTAGCTTGTTTTAGGCCACTGATGTACTTACTCCTTAAGCCTTCATTACCCCCAAATCCACAACATGGCTGTTTACTGAGCTCTGTTTTTGATGGACTGTGCTGAGGATGTAATGAAAAACTCATGGAATTAACGCCGTCATGGAGAGTTCACATTGAAAAGGGATTGGTGAAAACAATCACAACATCCTGTAGGGTACATAGCCGGAGAGACAGATGGACACATGCTCTTTCTCTGGTAGAAAGAGCGGAGATAAGCGTGTCTCAATCCCCTGGACACCAAAAAGGTCTTGAAGAACTAACGTCCCGTTTGTCAGTTTTGGAAAGAGACTCTTGACGCAGCCCTGCCTCTTCAAACTGCTGTTTTAAGGCAGTTCCATCTTAGCACCTTTCAACCCACCTCCTATCCGGATTTAAGGGAACTTTCTGTACATGAATCTGTGTGGGTGTGTATCTTTTTTATACTGCACGTTTAAACATGAATAGGTTTCAGTCTACTGCAAAACAGAGAGGGGAGACAGAGAAGAGTGTAACGTCTGAGATCTATCACCCACTAATCAAGACATTTTTAAAAACAGACACTTCAGCACACATCATGTACCTGTCATCCCCCTCGTGCTGTTACTCTTATAGCCATGTACAGATAAAACTACACTGTAGAACAGACAACTGGAAACCGTAACAGACAATGGCATGCTTAAGGTCTTCAAATCTGCACTTGAGAAAAAAACGAGAAAAAAAAACAACATATTTTTATTTCTCTCTTCTTTGTTTTCTTTTCTTATGGGACTGGCTCTGTTTTTTGCTGCTCCCTTCCTGTAATTACATAATGAACTAATTGCATTTGCTATGACGAGGAAGAAGCGGAGCTGTCGCTGAATGGTTTGGTACGAGGATGAATCATGTAAAAGTTTGACTTTGACATTAAAAACTTCAAACACTCGTTTTTCCGTTAACTTTTTGAAAATGATTTTACACGGAAACTGTGAGATAAACAATAGTTGAGGCACTTTTGATATATTTGCCAAAAGAATGTCAGTTTGAGATGACAAGTTATTAGTAGGGAGTTCAAATAAGACACTTTTTGACAAATACAGTTTGTGGTGCCCGCAAAAGAATGTATGTTACCACCATGTGATAAGGCACCGTTTACAAAATATCTACAAACATTAAGTGGAGATATATTAATGAATATATTAATAAGAGTGCCAGGTTATAGAGAGTCCTCTAGCATTGAACTGCAGGCATCCAGACCAAAATCTATGTATCTTACAGGTTAACATTTACTGCTGCAGACCTGAAGTATTGCTGTAGAAACAGTTTAACAAAGTTTAACATTTATAACTGCAGGTGACTGACTTTTGCTGAAGGCCGTTCTTACAACCAACCTTACAACCAAAGCGGCGCCTTACTAAACTGCTGACAAAACAAGCTCTACTCAAGGTCCACTTACTTGCTTGCTTGTTCGGGAGCCTTTGATGTTCAAACTCACACTTCCACGACAAACTGTGCAAACGTCATCTGCTTATAAAGACCATTTGAGACAGTTGAAAGCCCCAGAACAAGCCTAAGACTAAGTGGACCTTCAGCGTTGACATCTGTTCCCAAGGTCAAGAACGAACTGTCAAGCTTAATTTTTCAGTGAACAGTTGTCGTGCCCAACATCCTTCCATTTAGCAGAATGGCATCTCAATCCTCTTGTTTTTGATGAGAAATGTCAATTTACACCTGGCTGTCACACATGCTGACTAGAATATATGTCTTGAATCTCACTAAAATGTGGCACAATCCATCAACGTTATCTTTGAAAGGGGAATTTTCTGAACTGAATCCCGGTGCAGAAGAAAACTTTTGAAACACGGCGGGCAATTTGGACTTAGACTTATCGGAAAACGCTTCAGAGGTGTTAACTGCAGCAAAGATTGGTGTGAAGGACTCCAAATGTCAAAAGTCCCGCAATCCGCGTTTGGTTTTGTCCAGTATGCAACGCTGACACCGTGTGGTCGTGAATCAGCACTACTTGAGTTCTATGGCAGTGAATGCACTGCCTTCTCCTTTCAGTTCAAATTAATTTTGGTCATAGTGAAGGATAGAATAAGAAAATCAGTGGGGCAAGAAATCAGTGTCTCTAAATATAACAACGACCAATATTGAAGAGCTATAAATACATTTCTTTACATGTTCACTTAGAGGACATTTCTTTTCTCTGGAAGATACACCTGCCAGTTTAATTTGTAGCAGACAATGTGGCATCACACTCATAGAATGGAAAGAGGTTCAGTGTGACATAACCTTGAAAATGATCATTTATGAGCAGAAGGCTCATCGGATTTGACAATGTATGTTGTATCGGATATAGAAACACACAATAGGTGGACAATACATTTATTTTAGGTGTCATTCAAAACTGAAAATCTGGGAAAAAGTCAGAGAGCTGTGACTGTCTGCATGGTTTACAACTTATGTTACAAATAATACCAACAAACCAACATACATAATGTTAAGTTACCCATTATCCTCAACATCTTAACGACCAAAAAGCAAGATCTGTCATGTTTTCTGTTTTTACAGGACAGGGAGTGGGTTTGCACTTGCATTGTTCTACACTTCAGTTCAGTTCAGATCCACTGCAGCCTACTCATTCAATTTTTCAAACAACTTAATATTCACATCACAGGTTGAACGAATTATGTTGCTGGAGGAAAGGATTGAAGTTGTTAAATTGTGTTTTTCTAGGCTGGTGGCTCATAACAATCTCACATTTAATTTGGGTTTTCAGTTGAAATGTCAATTCATGGATTTTAAAGCCATATAATTTGTGTCCTCATTATGTGCAATCAGTATAATCACTCGTATTAACATGCCAGCATGTGTCACACCCCTTAAAAAATTATGAATTACTGACCAGTTTTAGGTCTTCAAGAAAAAGAAACAACAGTCCAGACAGTACCACCCCCGAAGGACCCATTGTTCTGCAGCCTGCAATAAAGTCATAAAAACACACATAAAAGTAAAATCATTAAACCACGCAATAAAAGGTATTAGCCACCTTCTCTGAAACATCAAAATCATCAGGTATCATATCAATCAACTTCTGGCCTTCAGTCATCTCACATAAGTGGTGATCATAAAAGGCTTTGTAAATAAATCACACCATTTCACCAGATAAATGGACAAGGAGTTGTCTGCTCCGCAAAAAAAAAGCGACGTCAGTTTCTTTGAACTCTTAATTAAATTCTAGGGATGGGCCAAGTGGATGTGCATTTTATTGATTTTTATAAAGATAGAAGGAAATGTAGCGAGGGAGGCGACTGGTGAAGTAAACCCCAGAATTTTAACCTCCTCACACACTGTCCAGTATATCAAATGGTCTTTGGAGCTGTCAGATGCTTTCAGGGGCTTAGGCAGACTTCTTCTCTGAGTTAAAGTGAGGTGAAGTGAATTGCCTTTGAATTGCCTTTACATGCAGATAGAGAACCAGAGAACCTTGGGCTTATGCCTTCAAAGTGAAAAGACATAATCGTGTAATATGTTGAAATTTCCCTATCTTACTCATTTGTGCTTATCCTGTCAGGAGGAAATGTTTTCTGATGTCCAGTCAGTTAACATCTCTAGCAGGGTGCTGCAACCCTCCAACACCAAAGAAACATTCGGCATCAATACAGCTGAGCTTAAAGCATCGCAGATGTGATAAATTCTGTCAGTGCTGTGTTCCTCTGTTCAGGAAAGCCTCGCAGCAGAGCTGTAAACATTCTTTCTCACTGATGCGCCAGGCGGTTGTTGATGTGAGATTTTATCCTCCCTGTGTTCCTCCGTAGGCTGTCATTTATGTCTCTTCATCTTTTCATGGTCACATCAGCCTGAACTCATCAAAGCTGTGCCATCAGCATTCTCGGTAGAATAGCAGCAAATAACACATATACAACATAATTTTAAATGAAAGCATATCCTTTAGCAAGATTAGATATGTATTAGCCCACAACTGCATAAAGACAGAAACTTTGCAGTTAAAACTGAGTTATCCACGGATTTCTTAAATCTTTATGAGGTCAGAAAAGGTGTCAGCTACAAGAGATCTCGTCCCAGAAATGACCTTTCAGCTAGTTCAAAAAATAAAGAATATATTTGTTTGGCTGTGGTCTGTTGGACACTAAGTAGTGACATTATTTTTACTGGTGTGTGAACAGTCTGCAGCTCTAATTAAGGCTAGTTTACACACTGTCACAATTTATTAGGCTTCAAATGTTGATTACGTTTGAAGGTCCCACTTCATTCTAAGTCTGTAAGACACAAACAACCTTGGACAAAACAAAAAATACATGCAGTAAATGAAATGACCACATTTAAGAGCAAGTAACCTGAAATGTCATGTTTATCAGTATATCAAGACTTGTTATGATGAATTACTGGTTACAGTGAGAGAGAAAATATGCAGAGCCATATTTGTTGAGGAGTAGAACAGGTGGGACAGTTCTTTAGGGGGATAACGCACAGCTAAAGATAACAGCTAAATAAACATGAATACATCTTGTGCTTAATCTTGTGGTAGTATAGGTAGAGTGCTGTCCATCTAGGGCAGTTTTAAAAGAAAGAAACAGAAAGCAAATCATTTGAATTTAATGAATTTTATTTGTTATGTTATGTTCCATTTCTTCCCTGTAAACTGACCAGAACTGAAGAAACCAGTCCACATTGTCATATCTGCATGCTCAGAACGGTCCTGGGTGTTTGGGACATCAAAATTTGAAGTGCACTGGAAGTCACTCCATCCGAACAAAGTTCCTACCATGAGAAGCCACTTTGGTATAAAAGTGTTGTTGAAAAATGTGAATTTGGAATTAACATTTTATACAAAAAACTGTATTTTAGACCTGATAAAGGAAAGAAGTTTTCCGTTTTTCTGTTCCTCCCATTTTTCTCCAAGTCTGTGCAATTGAAAGAACTATGTAAAAAGTAAAGACCCATTTGGATGTGTGTGTGTGTGCGCATATGTGTGTGTGCGTGTGCGTGTGCGTGTGCGTGTGCGTGTGTGTATGGCTGATGGTGTAAAGGTGATGATGTGTGATTTGCTGGTTCAAGTGATTGCAGAGGTGTGTCTCGTCTGCTGATTGACCGGTAGCTTCGAGCTTCTCCACACCAGAGATAAATGTTACTCAGTGGCTCGGTTCTCCTGTTGATTTCTCACAGCTGCTCTGCTGTTGTTTGGTTTAACTACACTAACTGAGAAAGTTTATGGTTTGTGTGAAGATAAGTGACTGCTCCAAGCTGCAATTGTGACAGTCGTAAATTGAGGGTAGGTATTAGGCAGCTTGAGGCTGTAATTTTAAAACCCATAATTACTTGTATATATTAGTAAATAGTACTAGAGCAACCTATTTAGTAGTTTTGGGGGGTTTTAATGGCAGTAGTAGACCAAGAGTCTAACTTCTCATTAATTTTCATGAAACTACTGTAAGCCTGCCTCGAGGACAGTCTTGACCTCATAACAAAGCTCAACATGGACACCAACTGGACAAAAGGAAGCATTACAGCCGGAATATCACGCAACATGTGTCAGACGTTCCCCAGTTGATTAAATTCGTTAGCTTCATAGCAATATTAATTTGGTTCATAGCATGCTGTGAAAAATACATTTAAGTCGATAACGTGTAATCATTTGACCAATTAAGTCGAACACAGTGAATCTTTAAAGCAGGGGTGTCCAAACTTTTTTCACTGAGGGCCACATACAGAAAAACATACAAAGGGTTGGGCCACTCACTAGAAGTGAGCTATATTGCTAACTTTAATCCACTAGAGGTGATATGTATATCGCCTCACCTCTAGTGGATTAAAGTTGGTAAAATCAATCAAATGTAGGTAAATTCTACTTGATGACTGAATATGATTCAAGAAAAAAAAACAGCCTTTCCACCAATGGGCTTTCATTTATTAGCTGTGGTACAAGCTGGTCTTTTCCTTGTAGGCTCTTGTTCAGTGTGTTAAGGTGATCAGTGAGATCCACTAAACATGCCAACCAGAGAGGGACACTGAGCTCATGAAGAGTCCTTCTCTATTTAAAACTGGTCCATTTCTGATCTCAGGGAATAAAACCGCTGCAGCACAGAGCCACGACTTAGCCAGTGTACATGAGAATGGTAGAGCCCCCCAGCACCAGCACCAGCACCAGCATCAGCATCAGCATCAGAGAGGGAAGTTTGAAATAGTCTGTGCTTGAGCCCTGCTGCTCGAATCAACAGCCTTACCTCCACTTTCTTGCCCCTCAGCGGACACCGTAGATTCCTTTGCGCTCGCCCGTCCCAGCTGGAGCCCCATCCGTCATACCTCCACACAGCTCGTCCTATTTAACTCCGATCATGCCAAATGCATCTGGCACAGTTTCAAAAACATCCTCACCCATCATGGTGCTCTTTAGACTGCCTGCTAACATCAAGCAGCTCCTCTGTAATGCAAAAGTGATCTTCATTAGTTATTAGCTGTGCTCTCATCACACACCGCGTCAGAAGCTTTCTACACTCAATTGCTATCATGCATTTCCTTAATTCTGCCATTTTGGGTCACCTGTAGCACATTTCTTCTTCTATTATTCATTTTATAGAGAAGCTGCCTCGTTCAAGACAGTTACTCCACCTAGCGGTGAGACTAAGAAGTACAACACAGTCCAGCGCAGGTTCCATGTGTGTGGGCCGTATTACAATACATTTTTAGAATTTCCTGCGGGCCAATGAAAATTGGCAGTTGGCCCACGGGCCGTAGTTTGGACACCCCTGCTTTAAAGGATGAATGATGTTGGGACAAAGAAAACTTAAACAACTACAGCACATCTACAGCACAACACAAGATAACATCATAATATTAGTTCATAAGGTGTTATATTATCAATTTTGCCGTGTGTTTTAGATCGATTCTTTATACATTAAACATTGCCTATATACCTAGATGAACCAGAAATGTACTGTTGTCAATAAAACACTGATGGTCCATGGTCCCTTGAAATTAATATCAAATCCATCAGATTTCTTCTGAAGGTCGATAGATGTTAGAAACTGCTGCCTTATTGCTGGTTTTTATTAGATCTTATTCATGATGTAGCCTCACTCAGCACAGAAATGGAGCATATTTTTTGTTTCTTGCAGAGTTGCTGGATGCAGCTCAGATATGCACAGTGGGGACCTGAGGGACCATCAGCGGGAGAAGAACAGCACAGCTGGCTCAGTAATTTGGCCTCATGCAGTCGACCCCCCATTAGTGCCAAACAGCAACCCGTTCCTTTCAAGGGATGGGAAGCCTCTGCATTGTTATGGCACCTGTTCAGACTTGTGTGTGCTCCAAACAAACACAACCACCGTTTTCCATTTCTCTGATTTTCGTGACCTACTGCAGAAAATAGAAAGCTTGCATCATTTCGGTCTCAGAAGCTCAATATTACATCCCTTTGGTTTGTCCCAGAGCAGATGGCAGCAGCAGCATGCAGGTCTCTGTTGGTCTCTGTGAAGGTGATGTTGTCTGGAATCAGTTCATCTGTAGTACGAGCCAGAAAATGTTATTTTCACATATACAGTCTGTGTGTTATAAATAAATAAGAAAATATCTGGAGTTAGCAGACAGCACATTCTCAGGGGAGATCACAGAATTGCAGAAATGAGAGCCTTGGAGCATTAGAGCATGATTTTAACTTTTTGTCATGTTTACAGACCACTTGTGTCTGCTAAACATGACATAATGTACAATTCCCTTATATTACAGCTGTAATACACCAAAAATCTTTATGATGTTTATATTTCTATGATCATATGAAATGGGAAAGTTGTTTCATAGTTTGTAAGATAAGGACCTACACTGTGTCTCAGGATAATGCCTGAAACTGAAAAACAAGGTTGGATAGAGATTATACAGTTAATCATGCACACTGTCAGTGAGTATTTTTTAGTCCCAAAAATGTAATGTTGGGAATCTTAGCAGGAAACTACAGCAAACAAACCTTTGGGTGTGCATTTTGATAGTCACCTTAAGATTCGATTTTGAAAAAAAAAAAAACTTTTTGTACAGGTATTGCCAATCTCTGCCAGATTAAACATGAATATTAAGAAAAGTAGTTCACTGTTGTTACAACTACAATAAAAAGAATCTTTCCTACAGATGTGATATAATGTATTATACACAGTGGTGTGACACTTTGAAAGTGAGAGCATTTTTACTACAGCATTTAACAAGACTAAAAGTTTTGCTCCATTACTGTCACCTATAGAGACTGTATTCGTGACACTTTGCCCGGGAGATTTTGATACAGGATCGCTTTGCAAATTAAATTTTTTGTCGTATAGGGATCACATCAAGTGGTAACCAACATTAATCATTTGTGCTAATCGATAATGCTTATATCAGCGATTAGCATGAGTATATTGCTGAGCAGCACATTACAGCATAAGCTGCAAAGTAAATGTGTGTCATCTCATCAATGATCTAGTCCCATTTTAATCTGTTACATCTGAAAGGAAACATGAACCTTTAAGACACCTTTAAATTTTCACTTCTAACAGGAGTGCTTCGTAATGACAGTACATTTCACCTCAGTTTTAAACCACTAAACAATTCTGCTGGAAGGAAGAAGTGAAATCCAGTTCATCCCCTGACCTTGTTCTGTTCATTTATTTGGAACAACAGACCCAAAAAGATTTTCACTGAAGTATTTTTCAGTAAAATTTGTCAGATGAATCCTTCGTGAATTTCTGAAAAAAGGCTTCAAAGACACAGATCTAAATGCGTCGCCACAAAGCTTTTATGAGGTCATTACTGCCTACAGTCAATCCTGATCCATGAAAAAGTCTAACTTCATACGCAGTCTAGTATTTGCTTGTTATGTTGGCTTTCTGTTTGTAGTCGTGTTTGTTTTTTAGTTTAGTAACTGTTTGTGCTTCCATTTCAACTTTTTTTTCTCTCCCTCTAATGTGTTGGTGGTGCAGACCACCATCAGTGCAGACTCCCTGTAGTTTTGGAATCATAGGGTTCACTTTTTTTCCACATTTTCATCACAAACTTTTCAAAATAAATGTATTCCTGTTGACTTATTAGATATAATTCATGGTTGCCAAACACTTACATAATCGTCATAGACGTGGTGTGTGGGTGTGTGTTGCAGGAGTCATGTGTTGAATGACCGACGCACTTGAGATTCAACCTGACAGGATTAATTGGCACGAATTACCTGTGCCTGTAATGATGGAGACATCTCATGTGGAAGGACTCGGAAGCATGTGAATCCCAGCAACACCCATAATATTAGTCATGTTAAGTTTGTAAGTATTAAATAAATGTTTCTGTTCTCAGGAAGGTTTGTTTTACCATCATTTTTGACAACAGTCAAGTCTTTATTGATCAGTAGTGGTTCCACTGGAGACACCAGACAACAGCAACAGAACAGCGCGGCATAGAAACACTAAATGTAGCAAGAAAACACCCAGAATCAATAAAATAAAATAAAAACAGCTTTAAAAGATTGTCAGCAAAGTTTTAAAGAGCAGGGATGGGAGCTGAAGCCCTTTTACAGCAGTGAGATGAGCATGTCATTACAACAAAGATCTATTTCTGGCATGAGCAACTGGCAGAAAACTATCACACACATCATAAAGTCTTTACTGGTGAAACTCTATTATGAAGGTACAACCATCTAGAAATTCATTTTGCAGTCCACAGCTGTTTTGCATGTGTTTCAACTACTCATCTAGTTTCACACTTTATAGGAGAGTATTGACACATTTGCATATAGTATCTGATGGCGGAGATGAAGTTGCATTGCTTTCATTGAAGTTCACAGTAATGTTAAAATGAACGAATGTGTTCTGACGCTGATAACAGCTGGCTCTCTCCACAGTGAATGTCATTATGTGTTCAAAGCATACATTTACCGGTATTAAAATATGTTTATGCTGTTGGATACAAATGTGCTTTGAGTACAATTTTAAGTGTTCCTCCATCATAACAATAAACCACAAGTAGTGCAACATCTAAAGACGTGTCCATGCAATATGTATGACTGATCCACTTGAGCCACATTGAAATAAATATTGTCAAGATGTTGAAAAACTGATGCAGGAGAAATCTGTTTTATCTTCAGCTGTCCACCGGACGGGTGAAAAGGAGCACCATGTTTGAGCAGACCCACACAGTAAGACGAGGGATGTGAGGAAGAATAAGGAGGAAGTCATGCTCACGGGAAAGGAGATAACAGCATTATGACTAAACACTGGGGTCACATTTGGGTGTGTGGAGGGGGTCCAACACCAGATCTGAGTGTGTGTGTGAGTGCCCCGATCGTGAGCCTGTGAGTTTCTCATATTTCTGAATGACTTGGTTGATTGTAAATCACACTCTTCTTCTTTGAATGGAAGTATTAACGTGCTTCCTCTGTGCGACCACGGATTCAAGGCAAACTGATAAAAATCATTATGATCTAAAAAGAGCGTGTCACCATTGTATCAAAAAATACAATGGTTTTCATTCATGCCAGCGTGCTCACACTCTCAGTCATACTCTTACACTCACACACACTCAAGAGGTGAAAGCCCACAACAACCACACTTTGTGCACAGTCAAGAGTTTAACCAAGGCTGGTGATGTTGGAGCGACCACCGGGGGGTGCTACAATGCGGTGGCCAGACCGACGGGGGATATTGTCATCAGCCTGTGCCCCTAGGAAACAAAGACAGAATTATAAGAAATGTATTTAATTCAGATCCTCCTCAGCACACATAAAAGGTCATGGAATACATCTGGATGTTAATGCTCCATTTAACGAGCATTAAAGGCATCAAAGGAACAACTGGATTTTAAAACACATAAAAAAATGTGTTACCTGATAGGCTGAAGTTGGACTGGTGAAGGTTGCGTATTGGTGGTGGTTGGTGAGAGGTGGGTGAGGTTTTGGCAGATGGAGCAGGAGTAATATATTTGGGGGTAGGGACCACATCATACACAGGGCCATCATACATCCCACGAGTAACGACCTGCTTGACTTTCACCTGGACAGGAAACAGAGACACAAACACAAATCTGACCTATGAGTCATTCTTCAGAAATAAAATGGCCTTTCACCCACCAGTCACCATAATACATGACTAACTGGGCTCAAATGTTTTGCTGGAAAAATCACCAGCATAGTGGATTTAGCACCTTAAAACCAGTATATTTGACTTATAATGTTAAACTTTGTTGCAAAATACAATGTTTCAGTAACTTAACAAAATGTGAAGCTATAGCCTTGTCTAGGGTTTCCTAACATAACAATGCACCATAAAAATTCAAAAGAAAAAACAAACAATCTGCTATCTGTTCTTTTTTAATGTGCTTCTATGATGTGCTTTCCTTTGGTGGTTATCCATGATACTTTTTCACCTTGTCCCCTTCATGAAAAGAATTCATTGATCACTCATACTAATTCATAATTTTATAAATATATTTGAATGTTGCCAATAAACCACACCAAAGCAAATTACACTGGCAATTATCTATCAGTGCTTCCGCTGTCCTCTTTAGGGATTTCCATCTAAAATATTTCTTAATCTTACAAATATGTTAGAATTGCAAATAAACCAAACCAAAACAAATTAAACTGGCAATTAGAGCAACTAGAGGAAAAGTATCACTGGGTGTTCTTGATCCTTTAATGAAAAATATTTTTAAAGGTCACTTTTTTTTTTTTTTTGACTTTCTTTAAAGTCATCTGTGCGCTGGGCCTCTTTTCAGTTATGCAACATAACTAAAATGAGGTCTTTCCTGTCCATGGCTGTCCTACTTCACGCCTTTGTTTCATCCACACTCAACCACTGTAATGTTTTGTTGTCTGGTCTACCACATGCTTGCACTAATAGTCTTCAAATGGTTCAGAATGCTGAGGCTGGATTCTTCACTAAAACCAGAAAATGTGATCACATTACACCAATTTTAGCTTCACTTCATTGGCTCGCTATTCATGTCAGATCAGACTTTAAGGTGCTTCTGATGACTTATAAAATTGTAATCCTTCATACCTGTCTGATATCATTATACCTTATATTCCATCTCATGCACTACACTCTCAGAATACAGGGCTCCTGTTTGTCCTGTTTGAGTTACAAAGAAGTGAGCTGGCTGCCGGGACTTTTCCCATTGTGGCCCTTTTCTCTGAAGTAATCTCCCTGCTGAAATCAGATAATCTCACTCCAATGAGGCCTTTAAATCCAAACTTAAAACGCACCTGTTATTATTATCCATCTGGCCGGTTGGTCTAAGTCTCAATGAATCTCTTAAACTCAGCACTTACAGTCCATGTTTGTCCAGCCGGCAAGAATACACTGTAAACTTTTTCAAAACTACCTAAATCTAACTCTCTGTTTTTGTTTCTCAACAAGCCTTCAAGCTGTTAGAGTGTCTCTTCCTCTCTCTTTCTTTCTCTGTGCATGACTGTCCATGCTGGGAGAGGGATCCCTCCTCTGCTGCTCTTCCTGAAGTTTCCTTCATTTTGTCCCAATTAAAAGGTTTTTTGCTTATCCAAATCAAGGGTTTAAGGACAGAGGGTGTTGTACGTTGTACAGACTATAAAATCCCTTGAGGCAAATTGTAACAGAATAAAAATGACTGACGACTGACGTACTGACGGACGTACCTGGTTCCTGAACTTAATACGTTGGTAAGCATGGTCTGGGAAGTGCTTACGGGGAATAAATCGACCGGTACCCTGCTGAACCTGCAGCTTCCCTTCCTCATAAACCACCTGACCTTGACTCAACACCACCGCTGGACCTCCACGGCACTCCATGCCCTCAAAGATGTTGTATTCTGAAGCCTGTGTGGAGAATGATAAACCACACAAGACAAAGAATGTGGAAAAAGGGAATTAAGCAGATGGACAAGGGAAATGTCTTTTATTATCCCCCCGACATTTAGAACCCCAACACCCTACACTGTCTCGGCTCACTGTGCTCTTTCAACAACCATTGAATCAGAGGGCTTAATACATGCAATAAATGCAGCAGTGGAGAAGAGGGGGATGAATAAGTGAGAAGCTCAGGGCATATAGGAGGAGTGACAGTGTGAATACAGGGGGATGGGTAGAGAGATGGTAGCACAGAATGGGTGAGGGGTAAGGGGGATTATATCCTAAAGCCAGTACCAGTCCGGATTAGGGTCTTTGACAGAGGCAGAGCAGACCGAATACATTATCCACTGTCTAATATCCCCACTGTATTGTGTCACATCGCTCAAGGCAAATTTCCCCCTCTGAAACCATTCTGTTTAAATGCATCGTTTTGTCTTGAAATCTAAAGGGTGGGTCCACCTAAAATTGCAAAAAATAAAAAGCACATTTTCTTACTTCCCTCTTGGGAGATCTAGCCATGAAGATAGCACTGGTTTTACTTGTCTAGGTTCTAAAATATTCATCACTAAGATTTCTGATGTCAGCAAAAAAATGTGGTAGATACCACTGCATGATATATTTTTTAGAATGTGGGTGAATCAACCCTTTAAAGATAAATCCAATCCAATAGATTTCAGCTTTACTTTATATATATTGTATTGATAGTATGTATTATTCTGACACTACCACAACATTGCAAAATGGCACCACACAGCTCATAGTAATGTGAACTGTATGGTGCCAAAGTACATTTCAGGGTTCTCTTCACCTCCTGTGATCTTTCTATTAGTTTTTATCCTATTTCACACTCTACCAACTCCCATATGAAATTCTCTCTGCTGCATCCTTCCTCCTGCCCTTTATGTGCCTCTGCTCCCTCAACTGATGCATTATTTAAGGATCAGTTTCATCACAAGGACATCAGTTTAATTACTCTGTGACTCCTAGTGTTCTGTTTCACAATTTATCCATCGTCCCTTTTCATTTAGCCTTTTTCTATTTTCATTTGCTCTCACCGACTGCTGGAGTTTGGCAGTGATGGTTTTCACGCTGTCAGGGTCCCAGATGACAACGTCAGCGTCAGAGCCCACCGCTATCCGGCCTTTGCGTGGGTACAGGTTGAAGATTTTAGCAGCGTTGGTAGATGTGACTGCCACAAACTGGTTTTCATCCATCTTCCCCATGGCCTAAGGGACAGAGAAGTGGATGTTTAGAGTGTTAGGCAAAACTCAAACGCACACATACACACACACGTGTCCTCATTGCTCACCACGGCCTTGTCCCAGACGAAACCCATTCTCTCCTCCACGCCATTGGTTCCCTCAGGGATCATGGTGAAGTCATCTTTACCGATTGCTTTCTGAGAAGTGCTGTACGTGCAGTGAGCGCTGCCTACCACTTGGAGGTCCCCACTGTATCAAGGCAACAAAATGATATATAATATTAACCTGTTATGTTGTATTTTACCCTCTCTTTTCAAATTCAATTGCAGAATACATGAAGGTCAATCTTTTTGATCAGATGGTCAGTTAAAGGACATTTGACAGTATTCTCATTCAAGATCATCATCATCATGTTCAACACAAAGACAGACATTTCAACTATTGGCCACCAGGTGTCCTCATTGAGCATGTGAGTGAATACACATCATGTAGTTGCCTGAGGCAGAAAAACCAGCCAGCTGAACCAGTCAGAATGGTGCAAAACAGCCGCAATATCAGTCCTTAAAGCCTGAACTAGATCACATCATAAAGATACACTGCATTATTAAAAAGTCATCAACACATATGCTCACCTATGCTTAATCCTGAATCTACATGACTGAATCTGAGTGATTATGAGCTATAATTAGTATAATTTCTCATCTAAGGCCTTAAATTCATTTGTTAACTACAGTGACAACTTCATTATGGTGAGCTGTGGGATCAACACCCCAGTGCCATGAAATAGCTTACTGAGGTAACAACAGGCCTCGCTGAAATGAAGGGAAAAGTGTTGTTCTTTTGTTCGCATCTCTGAAAAAGAACCTAAAAATACATCCTGTCGCTTCAGCAGAAGCTCAAATACAACAGCAGTATCACGCCACCGGTGTGACAGCGCAGACCCGCCCTGAGAAGCTGGAGTTGCAGACGAAGGGTGGAGGAGGAATGAGGAGGAGGAGGAGGAGGAAGGCAGTTGGTAGTCAAGGCAACAGATGATGAAGGATTCTAGTTCGTGTGCTATTTATGGAATCGGGGACAGTCAAAAGTGTACAGCAGGACGTTCTGTGCATTGAGGATGCGCGTGTATGTTTGAAGTGAGAACTGAGGTGGATTTGGTATGGGGGGGAATTTTATCTATGATAGTCATACATTAATAATAGTAGGCACATGCTATTATACTTTATACAGACATTTAAACAACTTGCAAATGATTATTATCAAGTATTGCATGTCCTCCCTGGCCCTCTTCTCCTTATATATATGCTCACACCTTCTCTGCATCTGCTTGTCTTTTCCACTGACACTGTGCATTACACTAGCAGTTGTTTGTGGCATGAATACCAAACTAATATCTAAGGGCAAACAGCGAGGGTTAGATACCTGTAGATGTCTCCTCTGGTGTCATCCAGCCAATTTGCATTTCCCTGTCTGCAGAGGTTAGAGCTAAATTAAGCACTTTGTCTGCCCTTGCTCCGCATTAATTAGAAAAGTTTTTACATGTTCCAGTGTTCCTGAAATACACTGCAGCTAAATGTTTTCTCAGGTTTTTCAGACTTCACTGCATTTGCTTAGATTGCTTTAGCATCCATTGCCAAAATGATGACTTACCAAGCCAGCAGTGTGTGGAGATGATCTGGAGTTGTAGGGTCAGGACTCAAAGGCGGAGAGGTCACATAAGCAGCCGCTTTGGCCCAGTTCTTGCTCCAGTAATGAGAGCCATCAGTAGCCAGGCTAGCTGTAATTGGTTCTCCAAAAACTACAGAGCCTGGAGGGAAAGATAGTTTGACAGTGAAGGTCAGTATTTGAAAAGAAGATGTTCATGAGCACCGACATTGAAATAGAATCAGACACAATAAGTAAAAGAAATGTAGTGAACAGAAAGAGAGGCTGACCTTTCCTACGGGCCTGGGTGATAGTATCGGCTGCACTCTTGCTCATCACCTTGGTGATGTACACAGGACAGTTCACGCGGTTGCCGAGAGTGATGGCGCGGAACACCGCCTCAGCCTCCAGCTGCATTGAGAGGAGGTAAACATTGAAACCCGGGAATGGATGAATGGATGGATGGATAACGGGGTATAAGAAAATGATATCACCTCTTCAGGACGACTCAGAGGATGGCCTTCAGGTCCGGTGATTCCCATTCCGAGGATTTTTCTCTGTTCCTAAAGCACGAGCGACAAAAGTTATCTTCATACCCACTACAATATGTCAGCATTCCATACACTACGTGCACTGACAAGACTCACGTTTTAGAGCTTTTTCTGGTATTTCATGGCTGTAAAATGAAAATCCTATGGTCTGTATTGCTATAAAAGAAAATAAAGTCTGCATTGTAATCCTAGAATGAGCTGTGGGAAGCTTTGGCTGGCTGTAGTTGTTGTGCTTGTGACAAAGCTGTCTAGAGAACAACGAAATTTGGATGAAAACCAGATCTTCGCTCCCTTGCTGTGTTGTTTTTAAAAAAATCTTATTTTGGTTTTACTGTTTGTTCTCGAGGGGGTTGGTGCCTCTAAAGGGTCTTCATCACCCATCTCCATTACGGTTAACAAGTACGTCATTATCATTCATCAGTGCTCCCATCATCATTAATTACCCTCATTTATCTGCACATGCATCATCTTTTTTTGCCGTAATCGTCCCCTTGTTCAGGACTATCATCTCCATGACCACGACTACCACTTTTCATCACCGCTGTCACTATTATCTGCATCTTCAGCCCACACCATCTTAATCACCATTACATCATCATCATCATTAATATAATAAGGGTGAATACCAACGGTGGCCTGTGATAAACCTGTCATACTCAGCAGCTGCAGCAGCAGCAGCAGTAATTCTCACTCTGTCTATTAGAGCTGGGGAGTTATGTAACAAGAATATCTCTCAATTGCAGTAGAGGTTGCAGGGGGGCCGTAAAGGTAAAAGATTGGCCATGATTTAGCCCAGCCATTATATATCATTAATGTTCTCACCACCGTAAACTGTTGTGTCTGGAGGCGTGGAGTAAAGACACCGACAAGTTGTGATGGTGTTACGAGAGCTATGGGCTGCTAAGAGACAAAAATAGAGGGGGTTATGGAGCACTTACCTGAGCGATCAGGTCTCCATTTTCAGCATGAACTAACACCACGGCACCCAACTGCTTCAGGAAGGAGAAAGCCTCGTACAGCTGAGGGAAGGATGGGCCCAAGGCATAAAAATGGGATTAACGGTGAAAGGAAAGCACAGAGAGTTACAGATTTACATGAATAAATATGTAATCAGAGCAGTACTATGACTAGTGCAATTATTGATTATGAAACATACCTGAGAGTCTGACAGCTGGTAGAGGTCCTTATAAGCCATGTACACTTGGAAGGAGTTGATACCTGACAATAGTGGGAACAATGAATGATCTCATGACAAAGGGGTAAATAAGGGGAGCTCGACATCAATTGCATGAGCGGAGCAAAAGTAATGTATCATGAAATGCAATAAATAAAGTCAAGACAAAGGGTAAGCCTCAGGTTGCAAAACACAGGAAATGATCTACAACCTTGCAGAGCACGTTTATGTCTGTCTGAGCCAAGAATTTCAACTCCCAACTTTATTTCTGAGAGAAACTGGTCACACAAGCAGCTGTCTCGGCTCAGTTACTGCTTCATGTTGTAACTTCCCCAAAAGAAAAGTGATTTGTTGCTTAAAACAGATTACAAGCAAAATCTATACACTGCCACCATGACAGCACCGTAATGAGAACAATGGATTTCAGCTGTGACTTCACTCTAAGAGGATTCAACAGTGGGCCAAATTGTTTGTAAATCTGTCCCCATTGTTCTTGTGAAATGGCTTCCAAAAAGGGATGAAAATGAAAGCGGAATTACAGCAATGACCACAGCTCTCAAATGTTGTGGAATAACTTAAAAACTGATGTACCTTTCTCGTGCACCAGCAGCTCCAGCTCATCTTTAACAGTCTCGTTCCACTCTGGGATGTCTACGTGCAGGGAGTAATCGCAACAGGCCCTCTTATCTGCAGCCTCCTGCCAGCGCTCAAACTCCGCCAGCAGACTGTCCCCAGGCTGCGGGGTCACGTGGTCGACTGAAAGATCGGAGGGGTCAGCGCTTAAATGAATATGAGGTTATGTGGTTTTACATGTGTGCTGCTCGGCATGCCCACTCACTGATCATGGTGGTGCCCCCGGCAAGTGCGGCCTTGGTGCCCTGGAGGAAATCATCAGCAGGCTCTGTGCCCAGGAAAGGCTTCATCAGGCAGGTGTTGACATCGATACCCCCCGGTATCACCATGTGACCATTAGCCTCGATCACCTTGATGCCCCCCGGTACGACCAGATTCTCCCCCACCTGCCTGCCGAGGAGCAGACACACGTCGAGACAAAAGGGGTGGGTGACAGGGAGGTGAAAAGCAGAGGAAGGAGAAGGAGCAAAGACAGCAGGAAAAGATGTAGTGCAGGAAAATATATGGGTATGGATAAAAAAAAAAAGAAGTGTTGTGGAGGATGAGGAGATGAAAGGGGCATAAAGGGAATAAGGAAGTGAAACCATTATCGAATGCAGAATATTTAAATACTCAAATCTATATTTGTACGCCTCTGCAGCTCTTTGGCATCCGTATATACGCACTTGATGAGCCCATCCTCAATGTAGACATCTGCATAGAGAGACTGGTCATCATTGACCACCCGCCCTCCTTTGATCAACAGCCTTTCACTCTGCAGGGGAGAAGCAGAGAGGGAGAAAGTGGGAGGTGGGGGGAGGGAGAGGTACAGGAAGGGGTTGAATTCAATCCTGAAACTTTGATATATTGCACAATCAGTTATGTAACCCATGACCTTACAGAAATGTTATGACAGAGCGCAGTGGACGACTGCTGTGCCTGGGTGGGGTCTCACAGAAGCTCATTTTTGTGACCCCCTCCCTTATTTGCATTAATTGTATGAGGGAATGAGATCATAAATACAATCACATACTGAACATTTAGAGGCACACTGTTAAACAGTCTTGCTTTTTTCAGACTGCCGTGCATCCACACCCTCTGCCACCATGCAGAGCGCCTGGCAACAGCATTAGGAAGATGTTACGTCTCCATGGTAACCAGTGATCATCTGTGGCTGGAGATGAAGCAGCTGACAGTCCTGCTGAAGCCTTGGTGCCTTTAGCCAATATGGTTGCTTACAAAAAGCACAATGTGAGTAGAGTCTGACGTGTGATTTTCTGCCTCCACTATGAAATGTATTGCTTACTTATATTATTATTTATTATCATTAATCTTATGTTCCCCCTGGATTCATATGATGGTAATCTGGAAGGCTTTCTGCAGAACAAGCATTAACATCACCTTAGCAGAAAAAGGATGCATCGTGGCACAAATACACTCTCACACCTTTATTTTGTTTTATGCACGCCAG